>NC_060248.1:116827620-117138546 GCF_921293095.1 Ischnura elegans | reverse complement strand
CAATCTTTTTGAGTCGTACTCATTTATTTCAATACAAAAAACAAACAATTTTATGCAATTCACTAGGTCAACAATATTTAAATAATCACAGAATGGGATTTTTTAAGGTAATTAAAGCATTAGGGGCTCAAAGTTATAATAAACAGTACTCATGTCTCCTTATTGAGTTATTTTATCATTTTTTGGAAAAGTACTTCTCTGGGGAGATTTAGATGCTTTTATCTGGAAAAAACTGACTCATCTAAGATTTTCCAGTGCAACATGTGTTTGATTTGCACATTAGTTTCGATTTATTAGTGTTGGCAATATCATCACTTGTATATGTTCACTTTTCACTTTGATTTTTGCAGTTCGCTGTGAAAATTAGTCATTCGATAAAATTCAGCACTGTGACCGTGATATTAACCTTGTAATTTTTGACGTTTATGGCACTTTTTTGTGACCCCTTATAACATTATTATGGTGCGACTGGGCCTTACTATGACTAACAATCATTAACAGTTCGAATTAGCCATAGAACCGAAGGTCTTTTGAGATTATAAAATTATTTACGAGTTTATAAATTAACTAGATTCACTTTTTTAATGTTTTGTAAACTCTTTGGCTCACTCACACCAGCAAAGATATTTTTGACACGGAAGAAATATGGCTATCCACACTTATTGATATGATCTCTTATTTCTAAAATGGTCGGCTCTCGTGAAATACTTGACTGCGAGACTGTCCTAGCTTCCTTGGGATTACCAGTTTTATCCGTTCCTTCTTGAAGTTGGGATGTACCCCGTTAACCAGTCCTCTTTTATCAAGTCTGAACCTTTTTCTGCCACCATAATCACTGGTGCGTTGGTATTTCCGCTGACCATCGTAGGAATCACTGATGCATCTATAACTCTCAGACCGTGAACTCCGTAAACTCTTAACCTAGGATCTACCACAGCCGTTGGATCGTATGCTGGACCCATCTTGCACGTACCCACAGGGTGGTAAATGGTCATCGAAATGTGGCGAATGGCACATTCCCAATAGGCGTCCGAGGCAAACTTATAGCGCCTGCATCCGGGTATAGGAATCGTGTGCAGCCGTGTACCATATCTGGCAAAGGCCTTCGTTCTGCTCATCCTGACGGCAAACTTCACACCTTCGACTAGGGTGGCAATGTCTCTTGGGTCATCAAAGTAGTTAGCGTCGATCGCGGGATACACTCTTGGATCCTTACTTCTTAGGCGGACTGTGCCGGTGGAATGAGGCCTCAACAAAAGAGGTATTATGGTGAACGTATCGCGGTCACTTATCGGCGCGTATACTGCGTTGTACAACTCATCAGTTAGACCCAGGCACTTTCTCACCTGCGCACCATTGTCCGAATTAATCGATGCTGGAGCAAAATGAAACTGGATGTCCGGATAGTTATCCGAGGCGTTGGCGTACTTGGTCTTGATGAAACCCAGCCCCTCCACTCCTCCAAGCACAGTCATGGGTCCACGTTCTCGGAATACGTACTCGGTGGTGATTGCCGTTGCTGGCAGCCTATCCTGGACAATTGCTACGGGAAGGTCGATGAGGAAGGTCAACCCAGCCATGCCTACGTGATCCTGCATGTTATCACCGACCCTAAGATCTCGTAGGACAGGTATACCAAACTGTCTGAGGTGCTCCTTTGGGCCAATTCCCGAGAGCATCATTATCTGGGGCGTGTTAATAGATCCAGCTGACATTACCACCTCTTTCCTGGCTCTGACGACTTGTTTCAATCCATCCCTGACGAACTCTAACCCATATGCTCTCATGTGCACCGGATCCATCACTATCCTCGTTACGTGTGCATTCAGAGCTACGTGAAGATTCTTCCTCAGTCTGGCGGGGCGAAGGAAGGCCTTAGCGGTACTGCATCGTGATCCTCGGCGAATAGTACCCTGAGCAACCATGAAACCCATCTGGGATTCGCCGTTGATGTCCCGGTGCTCGTACCCTAGTTCCGTACCTGCCTGAACGAATGATAGCACCAGTGGAGATCGCCAAGGGGCCTCTTGTATCGTCAAGTAGCCTCCAGTACTGTGGTAAGGAGTCCTTGCCAAATAGGGATTGCGATTGTCCTCGGATTTCATGAAGTAGTGCAGCGCTTCTCCATATCCCCACCCTGGATTGCCGGCGGCTTCCCAGCCGTCGTAGTCGCGTCGATTGCCCCTCACGTACAGCATGTAGTTGAGCACGGAAGACCCGCCTAAAACCTTTCCCCTCGGCCAGTTGCACCTGCCGTTCTTCATCCCGAGACACGCCCTACCAGTGTACTGCGTCTTGTACTGCCAGTCCATTTCGCCCAGCTGCAGGTAGGCGGCCAGGGATGGGACGTCAGTAACTTCGTTTTCGTCGCCGCCCATCTCCAGTAACAGCACCTTCCACGTCGGTATCTCCGAAAGCCTCGCGGCCACCACAGCTCCGGCCGATCCGCCTCCGACCACGATGAAGTCGTACTCGGGTAGCACGATTTTGGTATCTTCAGGATGCGACTCTGGATCGTGGGCGACGTACCGGTTGTAGACTGCGAATCCCGCCAGGAATAGGGGCAGGGTCAGGAGGCTGGAGAATGGAGAAAACATTTTGTCCTGGTCCTACGAGCAGAACAAATTACACAACCTTCGTTCTTTCTCCTCAAATTCGCGCTTATCACTATCACTTCGTTATCCCCGTGCGTGACCGTTACGGTGGATCCTTGTTGGCCTCGTTGTTCCTGTGTCCTTTCGTGTCTATATTGGTTTCGGCGTGCTACTGCTCCTCTTACGTCAGGAGGCTCGCCTTGCATGTCGTTGACTTGAAGATGTGAGGAAGTCTCACTTTCGGTCAGGAAACCGTGCGATTCCTCTCTGGTTTACTAAGTCTTGTGTTCAGATCTAGCCGCTGCATTTTCTCCAGTACCTGTAAAACATGATGAAAATATATTAAAATTTCATACACATCATATAAAAGTTTGTGATAAGTGAAATTGGTGTGCTTACTTTAAGGTTTACTAGTACTACTTAAGTTATGGCCTTGGGGACGTCCTTGTGACCTAATTTAATTCAGAAACGCGTATAAATGGAAGAGATACTGGAAAGGGATTTCTCTCTCTCTCTCTCTCTCTCTCTCTATTCTCAGCTCTATGGTGACGTTTCATTCCTGCTAATAATCTGTCTTATCTAGCAGGAATCTATTATACTAGAAAATATATTGCAAAGTAATGTAACTACATTTGTTAAACTGTTCTCCATAAAACGCGATCACTCGTTAATGGAATGTGATCGCCGGACTCAACACAGGTCGAGATATTTGCCATGGAATATAGACTTAAGCTGCCCTATTATACGTGTAACACTTTAAGTGCAATACTTCAGTGGTCGGTAGGGACATAGAACTTTAGACCCGACGCCTTATGCTCAAAGAGCCTTTATTCCGTCATAAGGTCTATGTACGACTTTTTACATTCAAAAGTAACGAATCTACCCCATTCCCGGCTCAAGTAACCTTAATCATTGGTAAAACATCAATTGTCTGCTCTGGGTAGCGAAATTTCAATTGGGATAACTATTATATCTGCCTAGAATCTTTCTTACCTGAAGCGTTTCTCGGTGTCAGCGTTCTCAGAGAGTTAGTTTTAAGCTGAAAAGAGTAATTATCTTTTTAAGGCGACCTCGTGTTCAACTAGAGGTCAATTATAGCCCTTAAATAGGTGGTAATTGATATTTATGTCGTCTACTATTGCATTCATGTAATAACCATTTACCTTGAACCATTGCATTGACTATGATATACAATTGCGTAAATTACTCTACTTTTCATCATGAATGATCAATTTAAGGGGAATGGGTAGGCTATAGAAGCACATGTATCACTTCCCTTCCCAATTTTTTTCCTTATTTAACTTAGGTTGCACCACAAACTATATGTTTCTTTTTTTAGTATCTTTTTCCATGTCTGTTTGTAGTAAAATTAATGTGATTATGTGTCATCAATGAAATTTATAAATTTATTGCTTATAAGCGTGGATAATATTGTTGTAAGAAAAAATAATCTCTTTAGCCTTCGTTGGACGTGTTAGCTGTGGAATAAATACATCAGTGTAAATATTTGGCCTAATTTGTCATCCTTGCTCTTTATCGACGGGGGTACTACGTGCATTATAATCACATTACCAGGATATAAATCTCATTAATAATTTTAATTTTTATTTGCATGCACATGCTGCTTTCAGAGAATATTATTTTGCATCCTTCATTGTCTGTGCTCATTCCGTTTTCGAATTTCATGAGATCACTTGAAATAATTTATCATTTTAAACGCTAATCTTGTCATGCTTTCATTCAGAAAAAAAACTATTTCAAATTAAATCATTTTATGGAAATGTTAATTGATTATGAATTTTTCGCGTTCATCTTAAGTGAGGGCATAAAAATGAAATAACTTTAAGTAGCAATTGCCTGCTAATAAAGAAAATCCGCAGGATATGAAAACAACTGCAGAGTGAAATAGTTCAATTCACCATTTGAGAATTCGGGGGATCCTAATTTGGGTCAACGCCAAGGAATTTTTTTAGTGGAATATTCGCTCTTCGAAGCAGTTAATAGTGACTTAAGAGGAAATGCAAGTGTTTTTTTTTCAAAGTGATTTGGAGTAATGATGACAATACCTTTCTTACTAATTTGACGGGATTCCATAATGAATTGAACGATGCTTCAAGATTTTTGTTTTCATAAAATTATTGTTCTTAATAGTCGAATATTAGATTGAGTGAGTTATTAATTATTTTTTATTTGAGTGAGATCGGTTGGGTTAGGGGAGGATTATTGGTGTTGGAAGAAGTGTGGAGAAAATTTGAGGTGAAGTTATAAATTATAAATTCATTGCAGATAATATCGAAGCTCTGCACGCTAGAACTGAGGAGAATGGATCGGGAATAATTGCTTAAAATATTAGTTGTGATGCAAATTTGTGCTTTGACGGTTTTCATGGTTTACTGCGGTTTTGTAATTTTTCAACACAATCCCGTGTAACGTCTCCTGTTTTAAAAATATTTTTCAGACTTTCCTCAAAATATCTTTTTGGGGAGTGGAAGTGTTCTTGGGGCAAAGATAGAGTAACATTTTATCAAAACTTTTTTGGTTTAGTTAATTATGTTTATGAGTTCTATGCCGGAAATAGGAATATGCGTATCTATGCCGATTTTCGAATTTGCGAAGAAAGGCAAGTCGTCAATTTTTAGAGTGTGAAGATCTCATTTAAATCAGTAATGGCATTCATTAAATTATGAAAGAAAAATATGGTAGAAGTCATTCTGTGCGTGGGAAACTTTTCCGAAGATGATAAATAAAATTAATTTAGGTTAGCAAACAAGGAAATAAAAAAACAGTGTTAAAGTCTTGAATGATAAATTTTAATGAATTCAGAAACAGTGCATAACCTCCTTATGATTATTAAGACTTCTAGTTCGGAAGCTTACAGAAGTTTTTGTCTTGCATGAGTTCATTCAATCCAATGTCAACAGTCAAGTAGTTAAGGGAATTAACTCGTATAAGTGAGGCTTTATGCAACCGCGAGTGGCTGTAATTACTTATTCAAAGTCTACTTTGCTAATGATCTTTCATTATTCGTAACGCCTTCGATAAAACGCCAAAGATTTGCATCATGACATTATTCAACTGGAATCGCGTGACTTAATGGCTGGTAAAGGTTGACTTCCTTTCCGTGGAAGATAATTAATTTACCTGAACTTTCCCTCTGATCATGGATAGTCGTCATTAATGGAATTATCGTGTTTTTTTAAGAGCAATGCTGTTCCTGTGATTCGAACTCATGTGTGTCCTAAAACAAAGGCATAGAATGACTTGAATTTGCATCTCTGTATTTAGCTAGAGAAGTGAGCCTGATTTCTTTGTTTACTATTTAATCTCAAATTGTCCACAGTAATTTTCATTCGCTCAATTTTTGCAATCGTTCATTGGTTGGTAATTTGAGGTATCTGGCGGACATCATTCGCTACGTTGAGGAAAATGAGAAAGGGTTGAGTGAAACCACGTGTCCGCGTTGTGCTCCACTTGACAAAAGACGGTTCCTCTGCCTTACGACGCATAATATGGTGAGTGTACATACTTCTATCGGGATTCCTCCGAAAATATCTCCCACAATGGTGAATTTACCCTGAAATGGACCTGTAAGCTTGGATTCCGTTTCGCAGGAACGAAAAGTCTGATTCAATCACCTGATGTAAAAAAACCCACTCGGACGGGGTTCGAACAACGAATTTTCTGACGTGAGTGATTTTAGTTAAGTGCCAACCCATGCTTTTTCTGGCTCTAGAATAAAATTGAACAGAATAAGTACAATGAAAAATGAAAAAGCAGGAGCAATTTCCACAATTATAAATTTATTAATACTACCGGTAGTCCGTCTTCCCACCCCCATCCTGCCTTTCCTATTCAAACGTAGCGCACTTGATATCTTTGTACCTGATGATGCTGAAAAGCGGAACCGGTAGTATTAATAAATTTATAATTGTGGAAATTGCTCCTTCTTTTTCATTTTTCATTATGTCACGTTTACACTCCATCTCGTCTGAAACCTCAGACTATATAAGAATAAGTACATTTTCCGGGGCAGTTTTGAGTCCAATACCATCTCTCATGAAGTTTCTTTTTCTTGGAATGGAATGGAATAATCCATTTTCATTGTGAGCTAATAGAGTTGTCCGTAGGCTGGCATATATGTTTTGGAGGAACTTAGGCGAAACGTAGGCAATGTGCAGTGCATATTATGATAGAAAATGCCATGTTGGTGCGAATGGTGTATTTTCTTATTAAGGGTATTTCCCTGGGAGTAAATTCGAAGGGTCCTTTGTACACGACGCTTGGTTTTAAAATGCTAAATATCAGCCTTGGCGAAAAAATTTCCTCGGTTGTATTCAGAGGTAAATTTCCCCCTTCTCAAGCTCCTCCCATGGGTGCGGAAACCCGATCTGAAGCCTTCTTGTTCCCATTTGTAATCATCAAGCAGTCTTAATAGTGTTGTTTTTTATTGTTCTTTTCCATGGAGTCGAATTTTTAAAAGTATTATTGCTACACAAATTAAAGTATAATGGAAAACAGTGCAGTTTTCATCCCTTTCCTTTTTTTTAAATATTCCAACGTCTGGGAATAATAATTCCTGGGAATTAAAACGTTTCTTTTCTTCTTCCGGAGATATTAGGGCAATTCCGAATGAAAATATCGCATTCATCTGTGGGAGAGGAGGTGTTAGGAGAAGAAAGAAGGGTAGTTATGGGTGCGGTTTGTTTTTTCCCTTAAAAAATTCGGTCGCTACGTGTTAAATCTTTCGCCTCCTGGTCTCTATTAACGTTGGTGTTATTTTTTCCCTCGTTTTATAAGGTCCTCCTTAATTTTTTTGTACCGGAAATGTATCATCGAATTCTCGGCATCAATTTCGTGGCCTCGGGCAACACGTCAGTTGACGGGCAGCGAGAAAAAACGAGAAAGGACAACTTTGGCGGTGAAAAAAATTAGAAATTAGAGCGTATATTTTTCAGCGTGGGAAGAAGCTTTTTCTATATTCTTCCAAGATAAATTTTTCTTTTGGATACCCACACTCTTGGTGGTATCGCCTTAAAGCTGTGTAGAGATACTATTGTCGGACGACTATGATGAATGTCGGATGACATACCTGATGATAATGAGTGATTTTTATATTTAGTTTGTTGCTTAAATTTTTAACGTGGGAATTTATGTATTAGATATTTTATCTATGAGTTTCTGAGTTGACAGTGATAAATTAATTTTAGCTTTAGTTTCGGCGTTATTCTTAAGTCGTAAGTTGTCTAAGCCACCGTAGGCGGATATTTTATAACATCTCGAATACACGTGAAGGTAGAATTATATACATATGCATGATATGCATTCTGAAACCTGTGGCCACTCTACTCTGAGCTTCTTTTCGCCCTTGGATTCCATCAAATGTTACCTTTGTAAATGTATGATTTGTGTGATTGAAAAAAAATAGCTTTGCAGTTCTAGCGCATTCGTAGGAATGATTAGAACGAGATGTTAAGTTGTCGTAATTAACATTTGACCTTGAAAAGTTGTTAAACTAAAGGATGGAAAATTTCTGTTGCTTTATATATCACCTCAGAAAACATGATTCCCAATAATAAGGCGTATAATGTTTACAACCTAGGTATATGGAAGAGGGTCTTAGGCCCTGTTAGCCTTTTATTTCAAAAACGAACACCTCTCTTGAGCTGAAATCAATTTTTTTAGACAGGGGAATCTTTCTCAGTGTTGATTAGAAAGTTCTCTCGCGAAACTGCTATCACTTCTCGCGACTTCTGTGGAAGTGGTAGTTTCTCGCGGCTTCTGTGGAAGTGGTAGTTAACCTTCATGTGAAGACTTGTATATCTGGGAAGAACCTTGGGAGAAGAGATGATATTCATTATTAACCTTGAAAATTTTCTATTCTACTACAAAGTTGTTGTTAAAACTGTTCTTCATTGGTTTTTCTTGAATTGCTAAATGCTGGCGTTTGCACTGTGCCCGCAGGAAATGTCGCATTATTGTTACGAGTCATCTCGATTTATTAATAATTAGGTATCTACGCTTATGGTGCTGGAGAACTATGACGCACACCCAGCGGGTGTATTTGAATTCTCTTAATTATGAATATAATACGCCTATGCTCTCTGCTTGACCAAAAAGAGTGTGAAAACATTGCCAACGTTTCACTTACCGTGAAGAGATACATATTTCGTCGAATAGTGATTTCCACGGAATCGGTAAAGCCATCATGAGAAACTTACGCTAATATCCAGCCGCTAATTCCTATCCTTACAGATTGCAAGTTAGCTAGAGAAAGATGGTGAGAAGATAGTGTAAGTGTCCGTAGTGTTGTGAGTTTATAAAAATCCAGTAGATATACCATAAATACGTGTGATTGAGGTATGTAAACTCTCACGTAATTATTATTCTGCTAAATACTATTCTGCAGTATGGTAATTATCGCAACATTGTAATAGCCGAGTTTCCTTTAATAAAAGAAGAGATGCTGGAGATTGAATATATCTCGTAGATTATGACTTAGTTCCTTTAAAACAATTGCACCATCGATTATGTACACATTTTTTAACTTATTTTACTCATTCTATATAAATAGTCCTGGTCATAAATAGTTCTATGTGGCCATTCTTGGTATTATTACTTTATTCTATACCAATTCTGTATGTTTACTAAGGCTATAATGTATACTTTAATTTGTGCGAAATTTATAGAATGGCTCCTCCGTACGATGTTAATTGATGTATTTGAAGAGATCTTTGTGTTCTACTGTGGTAACCTAATATGCACTGGCGAAAATACCTAATTTTTATTGTTTGGCAAACCTTTAACCAGACAATATCTCCGCGGGTGCCTAATTTCGTTGATTTGCATGTCTTTTGTTGTATAATGTATGCTACTCTTGAACTGTCAGTGCGTGGAAGTGAATGTTATTATTAAACGCAATTCCTCCTTCAGCGCGGTTTGTTTCATTTTGAGAAATGGTATACAGCTCTTCTCTATCAAGTTACGACCTCATTGACGTAGAAAGTGCCCGCGAAAAGACACTTGAATGGCGTGACGTGGTTGAGAAGTCGAGTGATTAGATATCTTGACGATTTTTCCGAGAAGGAGCTGGAAAATTGGAGCGCCATCGTCATGCATCGGTGAAATTATTCCTTTTATTTAGCGAAACGAACGGATATCATTGACTAGTTCATGCTGAGAATGTTATTATGGTGTATTCGTTATCTTCCAGAAAATGTTTTTTATTAAATTTCCTTCATGGAAGGAGTGTTAAATTATCAAAATACTTTACCTAATGTTGTCCGCAAATCAGTTATAGTCTTCTTCAAGGTCTGGAGAAATAGGAGTATGTCGTTGTCTTTCAGGCGAGGAACTAAGGAAGTCTTTCAAAAGTCAGTCAGCGGTTTAGAAATCGTTGGCGTCCTCCTAATCTGATCGACCTTCATAGCTTGAAGTTCATGGGCACCCTGTTCCGATTTCGCTACCAAACAGTAGTCACGCTCTTGAAATAGAGCCGACTTCAGTAGCTGTTCTCTCGAAGAAGATCGGGATATTTTGGCCGTATATTATGCAGAGCATGGACAGAATATATTATAAAAGAAACGCGTTCATGAGCGTCTTTTTTGACTTCATTGATCGCTGCGGTGAAAGGTGAATGGAAATTGGCAATAATTGAAGCTAAATGGAGAAATATTTAATGTAAACATGTAATGCACTACGGAGTAATTAAAATAATGAAACTTAAATTGCAATGTATCATCAAAAATCACGAGGCAGTGGTAAAGAAGAATTGTTTTGTTTACTAGGAGGAGAAAGAGTGAAGAATTATCGTATTTGACCTTCAGACCAATGACAGCCCATGGTTATGAAACATTTAATAGGGTAATAAGAAGAGGGAAAAGCAAGGTAAGATAAGGCCACTCCTCCAAAAGATGAGGCTATAAAGAAAGGATAATATTTTTACTTCATTCTGGTGGATTAAACAAGTATAATATAAGCATAGGTTTTAATTCACAAGCAATCGCATGTCGAAAGTAGTACTTCACTTCCTCGGCCTCGACACGGTTAGGATGCCTATCTGTTTTCCTGTAGAAAGAGCTATTGATCAATTTTTGCTTGCATCATTGAAATTATCTCCAAGTTTATTTATAGAAGAAGATATTTTGCTTGCATTGTGTACTTATCTACCGAGATATCCCTAAAAATACGAATAACTTTCGAGAAAGTTGGAAGGATAATGTAAGGTTCTCAGAGCGTAATTATAAGGAAAGCTAATAAGGAAGTCTAACACCGTCTTTTTGTTGTGGCTGATAGAACTACATGGAATCGAAGAAGAGATGACGCAGCCACCGTGGCATTGAAGCTGGTCTTTTTCTTTCAGTTATTTATTTTTAGCTGGGGCTCTTGTTTCTCAGGATTCTAAACAACTACTTCCTATGACGTGGCCCTATTTTATGATTCAAGTATGAATGAAGTGTTAATGATACTAAGCTGCGGTTGCTTTTATATTGAAATTGTTTCTTCCCTGTTATTGGTGAAGTTTCCGCTTTATTTTCCTCCTTATATGTCATGATATTGGGTTTTTATCTTTCAAATTCGTACCGAGCAATTGTAAATTGCTGTATAATTTATGCTCATTTCAACTTACTAAATGAAGTTGTTAATGGGGGAATGGCTTATTTATCTACAAATGAATAGACCTCTGCTCGCTTTAAGGAGGGTAGATAAAATCAGTTTACCTTACCCTGCAAGCCGCCTCAATAGGTGTATGGCAGGGGGTGTTAGGGCACAAGCCGTTTAAAGAAAATGCCCTAACGAAGTTCTGCCTGGCATTTATTAAAGCCCTTTATTGTTTGGCGGGGGGGAGGGAACGAATTCTCATACCTATCCGTTTGGCAAAATAACAATCCTAATTTATCGTTTCTGTCGGACTTGGAAATACAGCGGGGCTCTAATATGATGTCTCCTTGTCGCTATTGTTGGCATATGCTAGGCTCTTCTCCTGGACGAATTTTGGAGCAAATCCTATTTACGCTGAACTGAGCTATCACCGAGCAAAGTTGTCATCCTTTATGCCTTTACCGAGTCTCAAGGGCGGTTAACACGATGCGTTCGCTTGCCAGAGGTGACATGATATTACGTCCAATTAAAAAGAGTACCCATAATTTGCAAAACTGCAGGAGTCCACTTAGCGGGAAAGGAATGAAGTAATGAGCCTGTGTATTTTTGTGGGCTAAGTCAGGTGTGCGTATCAGGGTTCCCACTCAACCGTGAAAACCTTAAAACCGTGAATTTCGTCTACCGTGAAAAAACCTGGAAATAGCCGTGAATTTCGTCATAGAACCTTAAAAATCTCTCAAACTTGATTGTAGGACAACGATAGACGGGTTAAAAGAAAAAAAAACGATATTTCAATCATTTTTCAAGGTCATTCACGTGCAGGCAATGTCCACGCATTTACCTGCACACGTGTATTCGAAAGCGCAACTATTAATTGGTCCGTGTGGGCCATGACAGCACGTTGACCTTAAGCCTGCGATTGGAAGACGTTAATCCTGGCAAAAAAATCAGGCACTTCTTCACTTCCCTGCTCTCTCCATTTTCCCACTCACACCCTTTTAGCCGGACATGAATTATGCTAACGATAGGTGACGTCATGAGAGATAGCACTGTCATTGCTGCGTTTGCATTCAAGGCATCTGTTGCGTTTGTTACATTTTTAGTTAACGTGCGGCCGATGATTGTTACGTGATCAATATTTCTGCCTAAATTGCCCCATCTAAAAACCGTGAATTTGATGACATTTATACCGTGAATACCTAGAAAAAAAATGTAGTTAGAGTGGTAACCCTGGCGTATAGACTGATGGTGCCAGGATATGGATCTCGTTGAGTTGGCATGGTGTTAGGTGCTCTTGAAAATCGTAACTGCTTGCTGCAAGCTTGTTTTTCATTTCGTTGGCTTGCGCCTCAAGATTGAGTTATAGTTTCCGAGTTTAATTGGTTAGGCTCTGCATAGGATGATTATCTTTAAAAATCCTCTTTTTTTACCAGTTGGAGAGTAAATGGATTATGTAAACGAGGGTATGGAGCGTGGATTTCGTTATGTAATAAGTGATATTAGGATACATTGCGAGCTTTCTAGAACCAAGCAGCAAATCTCTGAAAAAAAAACTTAGATCGGAGTGTTAGCTAATCGCAATACCTATCGGATTTCTTCCTTTGGTTGTCACTAAATCCCCTGGTTGTACATGAGGTGCAATTATTAAAAAAAGAGTATATTTTGTCTGTTTCACAAGTCTTGTAAAATTAATTCCAGTTGCATGCCCATTTGTGCCGGATATTAGAAAATATTTTTTTTTTTATATAACAGATAAGGCCGACTTAAGTAAATGCAAAAGTGCTTAGAGATAAGAATTTTAGTTGTTATGATGAAAATTTTCGATTATTTTCTATGTTGAAATTATCTCCATTTTTCTCTGTGCGTATCAGAGCCTTTCGGAAGCAGCTGCGTGCAATGCTTTGTCGAGCGAGCTTTAGCGGCTATTGCACGGTGCATCAGGCGATGAATGGTTGGGTGGGTGACAGCAGGCAGTAACTCATTGGCAACCATTCATCGCCTCATGATGCACCCTGCAATAAGCTCGCTTGACAAAGCATTGTGCGCAGCTGCTTCCAAAACCCTCCGATACCCATGAATCTCGCTTCGAAAGACTATCCCCAATCATATCTCTTTTCTGCGCATAAATGAAGTCTTGAACCAAGGATACTGCAGTAAAAGTCTCCGGTCTTCCTCTAGATGTGATGTCATCCACCACGCATTTGAATTGATTTCAGAATGTCGCCTCTTGCGTCGTTGACGAGCAGGGCGATCCGAAGTCCACGGATCAATAAGCTCTACGAGTAACTAGGGCTATTATCCGAAATGTATACCTGTGATGAGGTGGTCCACCAAACTCTTAACTTTTGACCGCTATTCCTCTCTATTGTAAATATTGAATGGCACCAGTCTCTCGATGTTTCAACCCTAATGTTCGTTCGGATGAGTGAGGGTAGAGCAAGAGGGTAGGCAATCTTTCACATAATTTTCTATATTAAATCACGGAAGGGTTGCTCGTTAGTATAATTTCATAGTCCCGATTACGAAAGAGGAGATGGGTAAAAAAATGTTTTTTTTCGTTTCCAATTAGGCTCTAATTTCTTGACCATTCTGAGGCAAGTCCTTCATCCTTCCAACGAGATAGGCGCGTAAAGTTATTGATGCCACCACCTCACCTACAGATAGGAATTAATGCCGCCAATGAACATGCATATAGTTCTTAATAGGGTCAGCATCAGAAAAACACAACAAATATTTTGATTTCTTATATACCTTAGGGTACACAAGGTAAGATACTTTTATTATTTCTCAATTTTATTAAATCTCAATTACAATTGAATTTATAATTGATATTTGATAAGGAATTACAATTTCGGTTCAAAATGGGAAACCTCTTTACGATAGTGAATAAGGCCAACCGGCTGAGAGTGGCCATTTTCTCCCTACGTTTCGATGTACGACACGTTCCTCGCCATCCTCGCCGACGAGGAACATGTGGGATCTCCAAAATTTGGAGCAATTGGACATTCTCAGCCCGAGAAAATCATATTCAGTCAATTCGCCGAAAAAGCAACAGATTTTTCCTCTTCACGAGTATTTGTCATTCTTATATCCTGTCTCCCGAGTTGCCTTCTTGGGTTATTATTATTTTAAAAAATGTTACTGCTATGACATTTGATACGTGACAAATGATGCACACAATCTCATAGAGCGTAACTTCCCATGGCGCCTTCCGAGAACGGAGTGACTCATTGAATTAATTGTCGGACGACGTTCCTAGTGCCACAACAAGGAGTGGAACGAACCCAGAAACAGTCACCCCAGGAAGCCTCTCATCTCTGGAGACTGCGCGCGGGATGAAAAATTGATGAGCACGTCATGCTCCCACGCCACGAATGTCGGATCCAATCGTGAAGTTACGCAGACGCGGGATCGCGTCATGAGGGAGAAGTTGAGGGAGGACAGCAGCACCGCCACGCGGAAAATGCGGATTTTACGCGGAGAGAAAGAGAAAGTGAGACTCGACGAGTACACGAACAATGTGAAAGTGGAGACTCATCACTGTCACAGCAGTGGGACACGATAAGAGTCGAGCGATACTCGAGAGATGGCTCATCGTTTCACCCACGCTGTCGCGTCCCGACTTCACGGTGCACACAACAGAAACGGAGAGATCGACCCGAGCGGCTAAGTCCACTATCTGATAAGGGTTATCCAGCGATTTGATCGATGGATTTTTCTTCCTCATAGGTAAACCCACTAAAATCGCTGGCACATTAATTGCGTATGCTTGGTTTCGCTAATAGTAGGGCCCTCCTCGCATCTATAGCGTTGGGGTGTTTTTCCCTCGTCCCGTCCTTTCCGTACCTATCCCTTCCCAGAGGTGTCAGCGGGCTCCCATCGCGGCGGCGCCTCTATCCTGTTTCCTTCCATTCCTTCCCCTCCCCGGGTGTCTGGGCGTATAAGCCACTGGCTTGGTTCCCGGCCCCGGTGCGTTGTATCCTTCGAAGGGTTTGCCCAGAACCCTCATACCATTATCTGATAAGGGTTCTTAGGTACTTAAGGATTGAAATCCAAGCGATGCTAGTGAGAAAGTGACTTTTATTTGACAAAAATCGTGCAGTTCTATAGAGAGGCAAACGTTTCCCATGAGGAAGGAAATTTCTCCGATTTTCCGTAGATAGTTTTTTTTATATGCTTCATAAGTTCCAATATGTGCTCCCTACGTCGTTCGACAAGAGAGAAACCCGGCGTCGACATTATCCAACTCCAAAACGAAAAGGCTCAAGTATCTAGTGCAAAATATCCTATGATCTCGTGTGCAGAAATTTAGAATAACGAAAAAAAAAGAATCCATTCCCGAAACCATAAGATTTTTTGTAATATGTACTCTGTAGGGCGTACCTCAAGGAGTATAATCGGCTATCGCAGAAAATCTTTCAGAACACGATCACATGAGCACCCAATGAACAGTTCGAGCAAAGCAGAGATCGTCAGCAGAAGCTCAGGCACGGCATTGGACCGGATCAACAATTTGAAGAACGCGTGAATAATCTGCAAGGTGAACAGCCTCCGACCTAGACTCATCCGGGAAGGTGTTGGAATTAGGAAAGAAGCGAGCGCTTATAACAGGAAAACTGACCTAGAGATTGTTTACATGTGGGATCCAGTTATCCCCAAAAATGGACCACACCCCTCCCTCCCGCTCTCCCCACACTCCCACTCCAAATATAAATGTCTATGAACATATTTGCGTAAAGTCTTCTCGGAGTTTCCATCGATTTAAATCACTGTATATCACCAAAGTTTTAACTCGTTCATTGAAACTTCGATGTTGTACAGCGTTTTAAATCAGTGAACAACCCGAGAAGACTTCACGCATATAATTCAACGGGAAAGAATTACATCAAACGTATGAACATAGTTAGCTGGTAACCCACGATCCATTTAGTAAATGACAAGGATCAATCGAAACATATTTGACGAAATATCAAACCGAAAGCGATGGTGTGTACAGGCATAGTTATTTAATTATGAGTTGATGGATATTATTTCCTTTCACCGTATTGCTCTCATCATATTCTCATCTAAGCTTCGGTCTATTTGAAATTGCTTTCCTTTGAAACCATGAGTGAGTGTAGTACTAGCCATCCATTCACTTTGTACCTTAATCATTCAGTGTTATAGTGACAGTAAGCGATGGAGTCTTCATGTCTACATCTAACGTATTATTTCTAAGTATAATTGTAATTCCTTTTCAGCCTTAATTTCATCTCTAACGTCATCTTCATCGTGCGGAATAATCTGCATTTGGTTGAATTTCTTGATATTTCAATTTTTTCTGCGCTTAAGCCGTTTGACAGGTGTGAAATCCAAGATTTGTTGTGCAAATTCGTACCTTAAGGTATTGAAGTACCTTACCTTGTGTACCTTAGGGTGTTGAAGATATTAAAATATTTGTTGTGTTTTTCTGATGCTGACCCTGTGAACAAGGTATTTCTTGCGGGTTCCGATACACTTATTCTCGTGTAATAATAAGGGAAACATTTTACCACCTTGAATGCGGTGGTAAAACGATAACATACCCTCATCTTGAATTACATTCCAGTATATGTATTTACATTTTACTTGAGATCGTTTCTAGAGCGATTTACGAGTAATCAAATTTTACTTCTACACATATTTCATAAATACTGGATGTAAGGTTAAATCTTAACTCCTCTATTTTTCATAATTTTAATGTGCAATATATTTTTAAGTCGTTCAGTTTGATAATTATGTGGGTTATTGATAATACAGGTCGTAAAAAAGAGCGCCATCCTAATTTTTATGATTTCACGGAAATCTAGTTTTGTTTTATGTCGTTTCTAATTTGGCCATCAAAATCTCGCATTACCTACCTAGATTGAGAGGTTCTTTTCTTTCGCTTCTATTCCGGTTTTGATTTATCTCAACATCATTGATTTTGAACAATACTGAAGATCTACTTGTAGAAATATGGTGGAGCTTGTATAATACCAATTTCGATAAAAAATAGGTCACAAACCCTTTGATGGCCTGTGAAATCACAAGGATACGTTCACTAGTATCTGAAAAACTAGTTTTTTTCTTGATTTATTGAAAAAGAGTTTTAAAAACTTTAAGTCCAATGGTAAAAAAAGCTTACTCAATGTAATGCGAGTCCCATAAAGAAGTTGAAATGACGGGCGGTTTAGAATTGTGAAAGTTGGAAACATCCAAATGCCACAATCGTGTATATATGGTTTATGTTTGAAGTGGTTTTATCTTTGTCACTCGTAACGATAGTATCCTTTGCACTAGAGCCCCAACCGTTCACTTAAATTCGCTTTCACTGTTAGCTGTTCCTTTAATGCTTTCATCTAGCTCAAACATCTCTTAACTATTTTCCCCGGTTCTCTAGATAAGTCCACACCTCCAATTTTCGTAGCCGAAATAGCGCTTTAATTAAGTGGGCGCGGCAGCTGTCACGTGCGACTCGTGGCTACACATCCTGTTAATGATCTGCCGTCACTTTAGCGCATGGTGCCTTTCTCTCGAGTCCGTCTTTTTTTATGTGGATCATTCAAAAGATTCTTCGGAGATTATATCTATGCTTTAACAGGCCTCGTTTCCACGGGCGGATGATTCTTAAGGGAGTTTCCCGAATTGAGGCACGTAATGAAACTCTTTCAAGCGGAGGGTTTTAATTCCGGCGACTCCTCATGTCGGCGAAAGCCGCAAACTACCAAGGCGTGGATTGTCGTAAGTTTCACGCCTAGGCCGTGAGAACCATTCCAAGAAGGGATGTTAAGAATGAAACCAGGGAATTAAGAGATATGAAGTTGGCGTGACTTAGGGGAAAACTGGGAGTTTTCCCTAAGACCGGAGAAAGTTTATCAGAACGAAACTTATGAGCATCTTGTGAGTAGGTAAGTGTAATTATAATCGTGACTCAGCCTAGCATGAGGGCTTTTTCACGCAAACTCTTTCGAGTTAACTCTCGATCCATGTTAATTTTGTATCAGGGTAGTTTAGTCATTGGTGTCTCCTATTGGCCATCATTTTTGCTACCAATGGACTAAGCTTGAGAATTTGAGTCTCTCTTGAGTTTTGATTTAGTTCTTGCTACTTCAAAAATTCTGTCTGAGAACAGTTTAGAAGTAGGTATAAAAAATTTCATTTCTATTTGTTTAACATTATTGTTCTTATAGCGTAATTTTATAAATTATCTCCGTTGGGGGTAGAGTGATATT
Organism: Ischnura elegans; assembly: GCF_921293095.1. NCBI lineage: Eukaryota > Metazoa > Arthropoda > Insecta > Odonata > Coenagrionidae > Ischnura > Ischnura elegans. The sequence goes on along the minus strand of NC_060248.1, from coordinate 117,120,122 downwards.
GATACAAGGTAACTTAAAAAAGCCAATGTCCATGATGAATGGTGCACCTGCACCCAGGTTTTTTCTTCCATTTGTAAAATCTCTATAGGCAGCCTTCTCAGTCGCTGGTGTGAACTTCTTCCTAATGAAGCTAATTATGTCATGAAGTGTTTAGTGTGAAGTCAGTGTCGCCATGTGTCATAAATATGTGGTTTTTATACGGGAAGTCCAATTAATGGCCTATTTACTTTTTGTCCTCATTTGTTATACCGGTTTCAACGCAAAAAATACGTCCGTCGACGATGCCTTATGGTCTCAGACACTTATATTGTAGTATGTATTGCGTTGCATTGAATGTGGTCAAACTGTTATAAGTGGTGTAGAGAGTATTTTTTAATGCGAGGTTATTATTGCGCATTTACTTATGGGTACCTACTTCTTTATTGATTGCACGGGTTAACTCGGATTATATTTAACTTTTTTTCTAAGGAAAGTTCATTCACTGTGAGTTAGCATGTCCTTTTATTTTTTTATTAAATAAAAGTCTACATAAGAGTCTTGAGATTCTCCCAAACATCTTGCTCACTCAGGTGAAGGCATAATAAACCTTTTATTGTGGCGGCGGGGTAACGTTCTCGCCTGCCAAACAAGAGGTCGCGGGTTCGAGTCCCGCCTGGGTAGGTTTCCCCGATACAGGGCATGGTCGTTTGTGTACGTTTAACTGTTACATTTGTTGAACACCCCGGTGTAAAATGGCCAATACGAGCTGTATCCGGTGGTATGAGAATAAAAATAAAAAATAAAAAAAAATAAAATTTTCTATTGTTCTTTAGTCAAAATGCTCCTATTTGTGGTCAATATTCCATTCTTGGTAATAATCGGTAATGTTTTCAGTTTTTTTCGTCTTCCAAATTTGTTTTATAAACGTTTATATATTACGATTTTTGAAATGAATAATACCATTTGCAGTAGACCCTTTTTTATTTTCCGTATTTTATAATTAAATAATTTTATCCATTTATATTAAATTTCTAAGTGTTACATTGTTTCCTCATTTTCTCCAAGCCACTATGGCCCATATGCTATATTTCCTTGTCATCACTGCTACGGTTCTTATCGCAGGGAAAATCGCTGAATTTGCTCGTCTTCCAAACGAAAATAAGCTTTTACGGGCAGATGCAGGTCTTGAATTATAATTTTATGGCTATCAAAAATTGCTTTCATCGTGTGTCACTCATTGACTCCCATCTGGGCCTCTGTAAAATTTACATTAATATCCTAAGGAACCGTCAGTGCCTCCACTGTGCTCCCCTAAATTGCTTTTTCATGTAAGAATGTAATCGTTGCTCTTCGTTATAATAGGTCGTTATTTTTTATCCCTGGTCTTTTAGTATGCTCAACCGTGTTACAATGTCTTTTTACTTGTAATTAGCTTAGCATGTTTTTGAAAATTTAGCAATTCCTTGCCGTATATTGTCAAAACTTGTCAAATATATCGTAACGTTTTAACCCTGTTTTGTCGGACAAGGCTTTTTATTTTATTCTCTGTCATATTCTTGAGTTTTGAATACCTTTTAATTTGATAATATCCCTATAAGTTCAAATATGCCTAGATAAAATACAAATTTCTTACATTAGCCATGTATTTAAAAGTAATGATCTGGCGATTTTGTTTTGGAATGGGAGTGTAAATTCTTGTTTATCAATCAGGATCTGAACTGATTTATTTCCCATACTTTTAATAGACGAAGGAATTTACCCCATAAAAAGTGAGGTTGTTATTTATGCCCTCACCTTGTTAATTGAATTTTTCATTTACTTTCTAAAGGTTTTTTTCCAACATAATGTGCTGCACAAACATTCCAACCTGAATATGGACTTCCTCCAAAATATCCCGAGTAGAGGTACGCCTTATAAGCCACTCCTTGAATCTCTTGATCAAGGACGAAGTTATGACGTTTGCATTTTTTCCATGTCACATGATGGTAATCTGAACGATAGCTCTATGACGTTTTCAATTATAATTTACATTGACCTACGCTTCAAGAATTATTATATCATTATAATTTAATGCTAAAAGTTTGCTTTTGGAATTTTGGTTGTATCATAATGAGGTAATTACTATGCATTTGTCATGAAACAAGTGGTTTTATTCGATATTTATTGCACTCATTTCTCTCATAACGATCCCTGTGGAGTGTTTTTTTAAAATATCATTGTAAAATTGATAGTAATATGTTATTAATTAGAGCTTATTCCTGGTAAAAGCGTCAATTATCATGTCCTATCATATTTTTCTTGCATTTCAATTATTCCGTACTCAAATGTTCTGAGGCCAAATGCAATATTTCGTATCAAAATGACGAAGTAAATGCCAACTATGTCATAGAAAATACGTGATAAACACACCCGCTTTGAAAAAATTGGGATACCAGCCAAGTAAAGAGCATGGGATAGTTTAGTGCCGGCGAGTCGAGGCTAAAAATGTAAATAGGATAATTGAAAGCACTAATCACGCGCTGGGAGTAATGCATAACTGTGATGGGATAGTAACGGTGTAACCGAAGAAAAAGTCAACCGATGAAGACCAAGATAGAATGCATTTGGGGAAGATAACAAAGGACGCAAGGGTGAAGAGCATTGGGCAACTGAAGAAACCAGCATAGGAAAGGGAAGAATGCAGCAACATATGAGGGATAAATGCCGAGAGGGATATGCCGTTAATAGGATAGCAATTTTAGGACCGAAAAGAGCTGATTTCAGATGTCTCAACGTGCGAATCATCCTTGTCGTGGAAGAACGGTTTCTAATATAAAACACTCGTTGAAGTCGCTGTGCAAAAAAGTGATGAGTTGCGTTGTTAACATTAAAGCATTTTCCGATGGGTAGGAAAGTATGGTATATGGGTAAAATTTCAGGAATTCATAGTTATCTCCGGCAAAAATGGGGCATGTCAGTAATTCCATGCAAATTCAGGATAGAATTAGAGCTTGAATAGAATTTCTATCAGGGAAAATGATGGGTGACAGTTGCTTGCTAATAATATGGAAAAATTGAAGCGATAGACGTTATCACTTATATGGTATGTTAAAATATTTCTTGGAGTGTAGGTCAACGTATGTTATGCAAAAAAGTTATAGCTAACGTATCTGTTTATTTTAAACCATCATCACGGCTTAACTTTGTACGTATTTATTGATATTAAATAATTATTTAATAATATTAATTATTAAATAATAATAATTATTAAATAATATTAATAAATATGTACAAAGTTAAGTCCTGATGATGGTTTAGAATAAACAGAAACGTTGGCTATAACTTTTTTACATAACATTCGTTGACCTACACTCCAAGAAATATTTTAACATGAATTAAACGAGGTCAAGATAAGGAAAAAAATAATTATATGATATGAAAATTGTCTTTATCCATTTTGCTTGTCTTTCGGTGGGGGTGAGTCTGCAACTTATGTCATCAGGGTAGTGATGATCTTACTGTGGTGGAGTCCTCCATTGCCACTTCTGGCACTACCGCCTCTTTAGGCGGTTATTATATGGCATTAATTATGAATTTAGTGTGCAGCATATTGAGGTGGCTTATCGGTGTCCGTTTCTTGGTCGTCTTCATACTTTCTTTCTTCGGATCTGCTACCAAGTGCGGTCGCTACTTCGTATCACACCGAGAGGATGACAACGCTTCCCCGTTATCGCTCCTTAGCTGCCATCGACTGTAGCTATTAGTATGCTGCCAAAGATTGCGATCTTCTTACAAGATTCTGCTTGAGATTGATGGACCTGCAAACTCGAGTGGTTGCGGCGTATAATAAATGAATGAGCTATTTGGGCTGGAAGTCTAAATCTTCTTTCGGACATGATCAATCAGTTCATTAAAATGTATGTATTGGTTGGCACCTCAAAACGTTTTTTAATTATTTATTAATTCTTGTACCACCGAAAAGAGCACCAGTGGCCTTTTATATCGGGGTTTATGAGTTAACAATTTAACGTGCTCGAAATCCATGCCCTGGGAAAGAAGCAACCTTCCCAGTTGGTACTCGAACCTGCGACCTCTTCTGGGTAAGGCAAGGACTTACCCCGCTGCAATCGAGGCTTGGGCTAAGATGGTTTTGCCGAGTTCAGACGTCTTGCCTTAAACTTTAGCATTCCCTTCCGCAAGTTCCTTTCTTTTACGTTGATATCATGAATGAATCTTTCGTATATCATGTACGACACTACAAACCAGATAATCTCGCGGGTGTGGTGGAGCATTTCCGCTGGATAACCCGAAGGTCTCACCCTCTATGTCATACCTCGGGTGGTCATGCTGTATTATAATGTATTTTTCTTCGGGGATATTTATGGTGTAAAAGTTATGTCTCAAGTGTCCTTCAATTGCGCTAGAACGCATCTTTGCCCTGTCTCATCACAGCGAATCACGGGAGAATTATTCTGGGTATCTGTGGACTTTCCTATATAAATTACCTATCTCTCTAGGCCATTTTATTAGGCCTTTCGTAATGCATATACATCTCGACCTCCAAACCGCCTTACCCCTCGTATTCTGCCGTTCAGCCTTACATTATACGTTCCTCTCATTCCAGTGGCTCACATTTGTTTTTGCTTTAGCACGGTCGTAGTTTTTTTTCCTTCATGAATTATTTTTAATAATTTTAAAATATTTTTTATAATCATAAGTAGATTTGTTTCATTTTATGCTAAGAAAACCTTCAAAGGCTCCATGTCTTCATGCGACGTGCATTAAGGAAAGTTCTAGAAAGGACCTGCAAAGGTTTTTTTTAACATCACAAATTCGAAGTTCAAGACTAAATAAGCAAAACTTAAAAATTTGGACTGGGTGCTAACCGGGTTTAATTTAAGGTCAGGAATTTAGAAATCTCCTTAATGTTATTCATAATTTAAAAGTGGTTCATGTTGCCTGATGGTATACATTGAGGAAACTCTGTGCTTCGTCAAGGAAGTGCCTCCAACGTAGTGAGCTCTCGTTTCTGCATGTGCTTTGCTAATATGCGTGTGAAAATGGCAATAAAACACTGGTGATTTTTTATTTATTTGTGATAGAACTGGTTCTTTGAATCTTCTGTTGTGCGTTAAAACTCGGGAAACTTCGACGCCTGGGGTTTTTCCATAATCACTCTGGAGTGCAACTCAATTCGTGCGCAATATGCATCCTTGTGGAGAAAATTCTGAGGAATGACACCTTTGTTCAAGAATTTAGATTGTTTGGTTAGACTCTGCGTATAACCTTCAGTCACCTTTTATCACGGTACCATACGCGTCATCACGCTCATGTCTTCAAGCCATTCTCTCGTAGCTTCTCATTCGTCGTACTTGTGATACATTTCCGGTGCTTGTTCCCGTCGTAATCAACGCCAATTACTCCATATGAGTACATGTGCGCATATTTAGCATATTTTAATGGCGATGGCTTGCATAACGACTTTCTCAAAATGTTATATGTATCGATCGTTGTTACATAACTGGTTTACCTCGTTGATCTCGTAATTGTTGCTAACGAATGCGTTCTAGTATTTTTCCCATCGTAAATTCAAAAGGAATTATCGAATGTCTAGGGTGATAATTCATGTTCAGTGTTTTGTAAGTAAGTAAGTTTTGTTTTGAAATAGTTTTCCCTTCTTATCCTTTTATGAATAAAATGTATTTCTGTGTTGTTATTCAATGTGATGCCCGAGAATCCGCGTATGAGATTGTAAAGTATTTTCTTTATCTTTCCGTTTCATGAACAGTCGAAATGAAGTACCTCAGATACATTGTGGAAAAGTCGTGGCGAAGCTTTCAAAGCGAACTCACTGCTTACTATAAAGTAACAAAATGCTTTTTTATTCTTCCTTCTAAACGTTAGACATATCCTTGTAGCATCTAAATATATTTATGAATAAAAGATTTACTCTTCTGTATCGACCGAGTTATTAATGAGGAAATCCTAAGAAGAGTAGGAGAGAAGAGAAGCCTTATGAAAACCTTAATAAGAAGACGGAACAACCTTTTGGGCACATCTTGATACATGATGGCATGATGAAGACAATCTTCGAGGGACAAGTGGAAGGCAAGAATGAAAAAGGAAGACCTTGAACAACGTATATGGAACAGCTAAAGAAAGATGTGAAAGAGAAGAATTACGTAGGTGTGAAAAGATTAGCTGATAGGAGAATTGAGTGAAGAGCTACTTCAAACCAATCTCAGCATTGTTGACCAGTGATGATGATACATATTTGCAATAGCATATTAGCAATAGCATTTTACGATATGGGCTGATGGTATCTTGATCCATTTCGTCTCGTTGGTTAAACAATTTTACTGCGTTAGGGAATTTGGATTGTGGAACTAGGACGCGATTAGCGAACATTAGGAGAGTCGTCGCCTGACGAAAAATATCGGGATTCGTCTTGTTCTCCCTCATTTGGACTCATTATAAAAACTTCACAGATTCTTTTTCATTCCGTGAATTTAAATTACTGCTTCAGAGAAAGACGTAATCCGCTTCTCTGCTTACTGGGTAGGGAGTCTGAAAGGACGCCATCTTGATGTGTGTCCCAGCTCGTCAGGTGTCATGAGGAGCGAAATGTGTTACCTAATCGGTGCGCCAATTTCGGACACGTCGGGTGCATACTTTGTTTTCCTTTGACGCTCCCACATTTGAAAACTTCAAAATAAAGTGCGTTTAATTAGTAAATTAACGACTGGTAGGAAAAAGTAAATGTTACGGACCAGCGGCGTAACAATGGGGGGGGGGATGAGGGGGATAAATCCCCCCCCCCCAAAGCCTCAGAGATATAAAAAAATCTTTAAAACTATTGTTTAGTTTTGACATATAATAAATGCATCTGCTTAAAATTAAATCTTTAGTGCCAAAATGGTGTAAAATGTATTTCCAGGCACGTCATTTTTCAAAAATTTTCCCGGACCCACGTTGCCTGGGGGAGGTCCCCACCCCAGGCCATCACACCTCCCCCCCCCAAAAGCATATTCCTAGTTACGCCACTGTTACGAACAACAGTGTTCTTGTTACCCTGGTAAAGAAACCCTCGAATGGCTCAGTTCCAATGAAGTGGCCCACAGACGTACGCGAAAGCACAATCTCTCGCAACAAATATCTCTAAGCATGATCGAGTGAGGGGAATCCCGCGAAAAATGGACGGAGAAGGATATTAACATAGACAGTCCCATCGCTCTAACGTACCCGGCCGCTTGCAAGGGGTTTTGCCGGTTCCCTTCACGTCTCAGGTGAATGCTAGGCCTGTCATTCTCGAGGGAGAGAGTTATAACACTAGTAGTCCCTCCTATCGCTGCTACAAGCTCACGATCGTCTTAATCCTCGCTTACTTTGGAAACATTTAGAAGAGATTTTTTTCACCTGTACCCGATAACTCGCTCTAATCACACTGACATGAATGTATAAAATAACTATTCCCTTGCAGCTTAGGAAATAAGTGATACATCTTAAAGTAGTATTGAATTTTCAATACACTGAAAACAGTGTAAAATCTCTATTTTAATATTCTAAGGTGATAGATTTTTTTCTCTCGGTAGTAATGTCCTTATAGTTTTGTAGACATTTAAGCTTCTCTTCTAGCTATTATTTTTCCATTTGCGGTATGACCTCGGGGGACGGTTAAAATCTAGCTTTATCTATTTTGCAACCACCAGCAAAATCAATTTTCCACAATCATTAACGCTTTCTCAAGGAATACTTAAAATTCAATGGAACAAGAGCATAATTACTCATAATTTATTTTCTACTACATTATTGTTTATCTTGAGATAGTCTCATATTTATCAGGTCTACTTGATGTTTGTATAGTAGGGATAACTGTAACTATATTTATATTGTTATTTTAGTACTTAGAGCATATAGTGTTACCTACAAAAGAACTTTTCCTTAATTACTATGATATTTAAATAATTTTTAATCTAAATTTAGTTATAATTATTCATTTCATTAATAGCTCAAATTCTGCTATCAAAATTCTGCTTCAAAGATGTTCTTGCTATCATTTTCGATTTCGCAGTTATCCAATTGGCAAAGTATTAGTTATTTCGTGTATGGAATCGGAAGAAAACGTGTTTTTATCGAATTCAAGGTGAGGAGCGTTTGCGCTTCGCCGGCAATCATAAGAACAGTTTTTACTCTTGCTTTATGATCATTTAATCGTAGCTGCGTAAGTCATGTTCTCCAGATAAGCTTCATACGTCGTTTAATTAAAAAATACCGGGACTAGCCACGGTGATATCTTTACGGAGCCACCCGCAATGCACTAATTGTGCGAACTATGCTCAGCAGTCCATACCACCTTGTCCAGTATAGCTCTCAAATTTCCACAGGGAAGAATTTCGCCTCGGTAGCTTAACTGGCTATAGCACTCGACCGGAAATCGGGGGATCCGCGTTCGAATCATGGTCAAGGTGAATGAATGATATTTCTCTGTGGATTTTTCGCACAATTCATACGTCGTTTTGAGGGAAATAGCTCTCGTAGATACACTTGTATAAGTTCATTGTCAACTCCTCACAAAAGGGGATTTTATAGAGGAGGCCGCATTCCGTCCCATTAGAGATGTTCATATCTGTTGCTACTTCGGTCGCATTTATATCAGTTTTCGAATATGTCCGCAGCGTGACGTTGTGTGCAAAGCGATTACCTTTTTTTACCATGTTTTGCACTCCTGTGTTTTTACTTGTGAGAAAGCATTAAAAATTTATGAAGTTGATCGATCGTATCACCAGGATATAAATTATTGTGAAAAAACGTAATAATAGCTTATTCCTACTTAAAATTTGGATCGCTTTGCTCGTCAGCGACGCGAGTGGAGACTTTCGTAAACCCATTTAAATGAGCGGTGGCAACACATCATGAGAACGACAAAGGGATCCTATTTTGTAGTATTTGAGTTTAAACATTTCATTTGTTTCTAATGCCATCCATACTCTATAGACAGCGACACCACATCGAAGTGTGTCCATACCCGTTCTACGGTGGGAGCTCAAATTCATTCGCCTTAATACCCAATTCCTAATTATGAATTCCTTACGAGTTGGGACGCAGCTGTAAGTCTCGAAGTTAGCAAAATTCAGTGTATATGAACCAAGAGTTTTGAATAATACTTTCTGTAATGAACTGTATAATTCTTACTACTTGGAAGTATCTCATTGCTATCCAGGTGTTAGCGGTTTTCGAATTTTCCCGTTTTTATCATTCGACCAAACAGCGATCAATTTATAATTTATGCATACCTGTCGTTCGTTTTCGTCTTCGCATCAGATCGAATTCGGGTTGGGTAAGATGCCAGGGTGGAACCCAGACTCCGAGGAAGCCGCGAAATTACAGTACTGAGACAAAGTTTGACTTCTTCGCTTTCTTATTTTTTTAATTTCGTATCATTGATGAAGTCCTTGAGAAGCAGCCGAAACGAATACGCCCTTACTTTAATTATGAGGCGGGAAAGTGTTTATTTCGTGAATACATTTTTTTCGCCATGAAATTGACTCGCGTTTATTTTATTAGATTGAGGAAAAACTAATGTGGACTAATAATGTCTGTATCTAACTTTCTATATTTTATATAATAATAAAATAAAAAATAAAAATGTGACTCAACCGAGATCTTCAAGAAAAAATTCTAAATTGTATCTTGGGTGTAATGCATGTTTAATTTGTCCAGTTCCTGTCATCATTCTTGTAAATTTTAGTTTCGTTATCCTGTATGATGACGCCGGTATTTTTTGTTGCGTGTAAGTTTCCTAGTACAACTCACAGTCAAAGGTTTCTCATCGTTATTTTTAATCCACCCTGTTTTTTGTGAAATAACCCGGCATACCGCACCATTGTTCCATCATTTGGGCAAAAATTCATCAAGAGGATGGGAATCTGTGTACGTTTCAATTTGAAAAGAGTAACAAATAAATTGGCGGCGAAAAATGGATATGGTGTAGAAGGTTGCATCAACCGATTGGCGAGTTTCACGGGTAGGGGCGAGAGTTGTTTGCGTGGAGGCTGCAAGGACTGAACTGTAATGGAATGGTGTAGGTGTATCTTGAGGAGAGTGGAATGGGCCGGGAACAATTTATAATCGCATAAATATGCGGGATATAAACAATTTAACTTTGCTCTAAATAATCAAATCAAGTCCCTTTGGTATTAACACTTTTAAATTTTCAAAATTAAAATTACTGTACTCGCAACAAAGAATTACTTAGCAGTTAAATAGTCAGCCAATCGTTGAAGACCTTTGATGTCGGTTGGATGAAGTGGGGTGAGTTACCGGAGGGACCCGTTGGGAAACCATTGTGGCGCATTTTGTCTGCATCAGGTGATAGGGTGACATCGATAAGTTTTCGTTGATTTATTGAGAATGCGGGAATATTTCGTCAATATTTTGTTGATACATTCCTTAAACTGCAGATGGAAATCTATATTGCATACTTCTGCTACCTATATGACTGCTTTTACATTCCAATTAATATACAATGCTAACATCGACCTTTGGAATTGGGTTTGTATTCGATTTTACGATGTATATAACGTAATTTATAACCTTTATCTGCTGTGGTTGCTCTTTTCTTGATATACATATTCATAGGTTTTACGTGAATCAGCCTTCCACACGGATTTTCCACTTTATGTTGTCGTAATCATTAACACTCACATCCAGTGGAATGGATATCATCATAAGTGCTCTGAAGGATTAACATTACATCTTCAATGTTTTTTTGTCGGCATCGTTCTTATTATAATTACAAATCCCATGATTTATATGCCTACTTAGCGTCATTGTGCGAACTATGCGACAAAGCTCTCGATAATGTGTTTAAAGAAATGGAAATAGTACTTCGTAGAGTTGATGCATGATGACATGAAATATAAGAAAATGGATTCATCATATTCTAGAAAACTTCAGTGAATTTTTAATTCTGCGTAAAATTCATTTTATGAAGGATTAGTAACTTCTATGGGAAATAACCACTCCTCAGAATCCATAAATGCCCACAGCATTGTAAGCCTCAGATTATAGTCATTATTTGAAGATGATAATGGTGTATTTCCCATCTTAAAATTTTACATTTTACTTGATAAGAACGGTTAAATGCGTATAATTTATTGTGTTGGTTGAAATTCAGTGGTTGCAAAATGGAGAGCGTGTGTTTTTCGGGGCCGCATATCACAGAACACGATCTTTTGTTGATGACGTTAAGTATTGTGCATCAAATTTTATACCCAAAGAGCGCGAGGTTATTTCTGTAGTGATACTTATACTCAAATTCTGATAAAAGAAGTCTGACGAAAATATTAGCTTTCCAATCCGAGTGACGATGACAGGGAAGAATGAGAAAGCCGGGTGGTAGTTCAATTTGAGAATTACTTAGCGAGTTTTGCACTACTTCAGTGACAAAATGATTTTTAGCGAAGAATTGGGAAAAGCTGTTACGTAACAAGGCTGTTCGCATTATTTACTTGCGGCTGAACATACGCATTCCTATTAACTTCGTCCGTAATTGTATGTCGTGCGTCATATGTTTTTGATACGGAGCAGAAAAAAACTTACTTTTCATTACTCATCTTGAATTAAAAGTAATAAAACGTGTTATTGTTTCATTGGAACACTTTTTTGCAAAAATATGAGAAAATACGTTTTTTGAAAAGTGTAAATCTCTTTGGAGAGCTACCCATCCCACTCCGCCTCAACCTTAGGGACCAGCTCTTGTCATTGGTCGCAGGTTTATATGTCCAGATAATCTAAATAAGTGGTGGGACTATGTAACGTCGCGCCCATGATGTTCGGCGTGATTGATTTTTCACTGATGTTTGAATTGTATTTTTATTTGTATGCGTGTTTGTGTTTATATTGCTGTTTTGGAGTTGAGGGCGCTATGGTATTGGGGGAGTATACGACGGATTGTTAGTAAGAGAGCCATTTTGGATTCAGGAGAGAAAATAAAGCTTGAAGGATTATAAATTACTATTATTGTTTGAGAAGAAAAAAAGGTTACGGCATCACAGACTATATATCGGGTCAATTTATGATAAATGGTGTGGATTAAATATTACAATCGTAATTATTATCATATGAAAACATTCAGAAGCTCGGTTGGACGCAGGTCTCTACTCCGCCCTAATGTCAGCTTACCCTTTTGTATTTAGTTATTTATTTTCCTTCACATCCAAAATAAGATAAGAATTAAGATTAGTGGGCGGAAAAAACAATCCAGTTTTGTGCAGCGGCGATAGAAACTGGAAAGTGCTTATAATGCTGTGCGTTAGAAATAGAATTTTGTGTCACCACGGACCGGTAATGTAATTTTTTGGTTTTTTCCCGGCGAACAATTGCAGTAAAGTTTTCTCGGGTTTCACACCGGGTCAGGTCCTCCATTTCTCCTTCCAACGTTTCGATGAACAACTAGCCCATCGTCTTCATGGATTCAGGAATCCAATCAGGGATTTCAGGGACTTCAGGGATTCAGGAATCCAATCATTGGATTCCTGAATCCCTGAAGTTGTTCATCGAAAAGTTGGAAGGAGAAATGGAGGACCTGACCCGGTGTGAAACCCGAGAAAACTTCACTACCACGGACCGGTATTTAGCCATCTTTTGGGATATGACGATATGTATCCAATTCCCCTTTTTCCCTTCTCCTCACATTCCCACACTTCCCCTACTACGATGCTTACTATATAAATTCCCTTCCCAACGCTCACTCCACCCCAAATTATTCCGGTCGAGTCGGACGGATGCCCCCGGTAGGTTGCTATCGAGGAGAGAAAGTTGAGCAGCGGCCTCCGTGGCTCAACTCACGGACACCTTTCTTCCTCCCCCACCCCCGCCTCCGAATTTCTCCCGACCTTGCCTTCTCTCCTCCTCTCATCCCTCCCTCCCTTTGCATTCCGGAACGCTCGTGTTTTCGAAAGAGTACGGTCCAAGGCACTCCGCTGCGTAAGCGCTAGGAAATCTCATGATTTCTCTGCTGACGATGCCCATAGTAAGGGGTGTTTGCTCTGTATCTCGCTGCCAGCGCAGCGGTCGGTCGTACTGCTCGATTCGCTGAACTGAATGTGAGTCGTTACCTCGCCCCGAGCGGAGATCGGGATTTACTAAGTAAAGGAAACCGGTGTAGCAGCATATCTTTATGACATCGCTCATAAATCTGTTATAGTAGTACTACTTGTGTATTTAAATTTAACGCTTATTTGTATATCATGTGTACATGACTTCGTTAAAATCAGGAATATAGATTTGTTGATAAATAGGGAGAAGTTGACCGTTATGTTAGGGAGAGGTCTTCATCTTTATTTGTTGGGTTAATTTCCGACACAAAACCTGTAACGCGTACACATAACGTAATTCTTATAACGCTTTGCATCTTCTAGAGTGTAGCTTACATTTCTATCATTACTTTTACAAGTAACCATTTCTTTCTCTGTACTACAAGAACAACTTGTCTAATCCCATAATGTATGAACGAGTTAGGTTATCAACTGCAACAATGCATTTGATTCACAAATGGATAATTAGAAAAAAAAGGCATTCGTTATCAATAAGTTCTTGATTCAGTATGTTAAAATTTGTGATTACGGAATACCATTTAATATACGTTACTGTCATATAATTTTTTCATCAAGATTTGGGAGAAATCTCCGTAGCTAGATTTGTAAATGTAGCTCGCTCTACGAACGGATTGCAAATTGTGTAAATGTAACTGTGTCTAATCCCATATTCTTATTTGATACCGAACTCAAATCTAGCGGCGAGTTAGTGATATTTTGTGCTCGGAAATCTACGGTGGATACCAATCGAAGAATCGAGAAAAAATAATTGATAGGTTATTTAATGTGCGCGGTCTGAGACGCACTTGTTGCCCATTGAAAACTGCTATTTCGAGCTAATGTTGAACGTTTGGCTCGGTGTCAACTGTTAGCCACTGAGGGATTACCGTTAGTCATTCACTGACGTCAATTGGCTGAGAGTATACCAGAATTATTTAGTTTTTCGGAAAAAAGTGATCATAGTCACCGAGTAAGTTGGCAGTAAATATTCGCTTTCCATTAATATAATTGGCTGAAAAAATTTCCACTTCTGCGAAAGCGGAGACTTTTTGATTGATTTACGGCGAATAACACGTAAAAATAACTCGTTGAAATGTTTTTAATGCAAGCCGTGTAATGAAAAAGAAATTCGTTTCTGCTCTGCATTGAAAACAAATGACGCACATTGTACAATTATGGATGAAATTTATAACAATGTGTACGTTAAGTCGCAAGTAAATAATGCGAAGCTCCATTTTATTTTAAAGTTTTTTCTGAACTCTTCGCCAAAATTATTTTTTCAGTGAAATAGTCCAAATCTCGCAAAGTATTTCTCAAATTCATCTACCATCCGGTTTTATCTTTTTCGCTGCCATCGTCAATACTTGCACCTCTTTCATACGGCGCTGCCGTATATTGGTGGCGTTTCCAATAGAATAAAAGTAAAACGAATAAAAAACACATGAATAAAACAAATATGAATAAAAAACTTTTGGGCTATGTCGCCGCGTCAATTCTTGGGTGGCCCCAACGTTTCCCGACCGATGCTGGTCGCTTTTTCAAGGGATTCTGAGTTCTCTCTGAACCGTATTGCATGCTAACTTGAGAAATCAACACTTGTATGAGATAATAAGGGAATACTTAGAATATATGTCTTTTCGTATTTTGATCCATTTTTTTAGTAATTTCTTAGATATTAATTTCTGAAAGCGAGATATTTCCGCAGAATTGTAAGCGAATTTGAAATATTTATATTTAAATTTCTATTAGCTTGTGATATGGGTTGATGGTCTAGCCCTGTCTTTTAATCCCCGATGTAGGAAGAAAAATATTTGAGTGCTGCCTCGGAGGCTCGTTATGCCTTAAAATTATGATCCTTCCTCGCTGAATAATAGGTCTAATTAACCTGTTTGATAGGTCTTTACAAAGGATTATCTTCGTATGCTTTATAGAAACCCATAATTCGTGCTTCTCTTTCTTAACTCTAGTGATCTCCAGACCAAAACTTTTAGCATCTCCATAAAACTTGGCTCCTTTGTAAAATTTCCGATTACATATCTTTCAGCTAAGCGCTGAACTTATAATTAGCTAGCTTTAGTTAGTTGATCTCTTCCTTCAAAGAACAAAAATTCATTATATTATTCTTAACTTATATTTTCTGCTACATATTGATGATTGTCGTCACTAGCCTCTTCACCTTGATGTTCTACTTCGCTTACGTAATCTCCTTGGTAATTTGATGGGTTTTATCCCTTTTCTGAAATGGATTCGGATGGATTATTTCCTAACTCACTAATATTTCAAATAATTTTTAAAAAATTTGCTCGTTTGTGTTTAGCATACAGATTATTTCGAGTGAGCCTCTTTTGGATAGATAACCCTTGCTTGTATTGGTAGCCATTTAGTGAAATGAGATATCTTTTAGGAAAAGGTCGTGTCAAAAATATGTACCACTAAGTTAATTTGAATCATGGGTAAGGGTTCACCCATTTCTTTGCCCATTAACTACGGGCAATAACAATATACTAATAACAATATATGGTTATGGAAATATTATTATATACGTTATGAAGTTTATTATCATCGTTGCATGGGTGGAACCGCATGCATTGCAACTTATTATTTTAGTAATTTCTGTGTTTTTTGGTTGTTAATATTTAATCCTCGTACTGCTGTGAATAGGTTTCCGTGGAAAAATAAGAAATTTTCCCGTCAAAGTCATATGTGCACCTTTTTTCTTCCCATTTTCGACATCTTTAAACACTTAAAATTCTCCTTGACCTGCGTTTCCCGAATTCTCATGTCCTTGTTCTCCAACTAAGTTATTCCACAGTCATTACGCTTATTTCATGAATCTATTTTCTTCTCAGCCTTCTCTTTTCGTTTAAAAAGTGTCCTTTGACGGTGAAAAACTCATGAATTTGTTGTCATTTTTCCCTTCCTCCTCCTTAACATATCGTAACTTCATATCTGCCATCTACGGCATGTATGAGCTTGAGGACATGTTTTAAATTTATTTTTCGACTTTTAAAGAATTATAATGCTTAACCCATGGCCGGTAGTGAATGAATCGTGTTTAGAATTTGTCTGTCGTTTCGTGGTTTTAATTCGACAGCGGTCGCCTGTTTTGAAGGTTCTTCCGCGTACATGTGGGTTCATGTTACAATTCCGTCCTTTTCCGTGGCATAGTAATACGTAATGTATATCGTTCGTACCCTTTACACTCTTTAATTTTAGGTTGAGAACTTGTGTAAAAACCATAAAATTGATGTAAGATTCTTAGTTTTTAAGTTGGTTAATTTACGAATGGATTCTGCGTAGTCGTTATCTTTGGATTACATTTATTTCAAATTGATTTTAATGAGTGTTAAAATTAAAAAAAATTAATTATAAAGAACATAAAAATTGATCGTTAACGTACTCCGTAATGATGTCGTAATTACAACCCCCTATCAATCAGGCTATGTGGTCCCATTTAGTTTTCAACGATTTGGGCGTTACTTGGTGGAACGATTCATGGTGAAGCAAAAAATCCAGTACTGTTCCACTAACTTTTATTTGCTGTCGACTTGTTTCAACGGCTAAAGCGTCATTCTTAAGATGAACTCTTTGTCTTGAGAATGACGCAATGGCCTAAGGTATTCGTTTAGCTTCATTCTCAAGACAAAGAGTTCGTCTTAAGAATGACGCTATAGCCGTCGAAACAAGTCGATAGCAAATAAAAGTTAGTGGATCAGTAATGAGTATTTTGAATATGTTTAACAAATTTTTTTGTTCGTTTTCATGTAGTCTGTGCATTATAGAACCTCAGCTTGTTTTCAATGAAGTATAATTGAATATTTTAAAAATGAATTATGGCGGGCACATTTATGCATTTTTTGGTTGCATTATGCCCACATCATGATTTTAAAACTAAATATAAGGTAAAGCTTAGCCAAATCGTGTGGAGCTAAGTGAAATGTTTCCGATAGCAATAATACGTATATTGCGTTAACTCTCGTGTTACGTACTGTATGTCATAAAATGTCAAACTGGCTGAGATCCCGTGGACATAACCAGGAATTCGAGTGCGAATTCTGTCTGGGTGTATTGTCCTCGCTCTCCACAGATATTTTTGCTAATAGATAGTTCGTAGATATTTTTTATTGTCAGAAAAATTTATAGCGAGAAGACTTGAATCATCCTGAATACAAATGTGCTTCAAGGAAAAAGGCATTATTACTGTCTATTTTTTTAAATTTCGGCGCAAAACGCACAATTCTTATCTAAAATTGTAAAACAATTCTATTAATATGAAATTCATTTAATAACTAAAATCTGACGAAAAAATCTTTTAATAAAATTAACTCCTTGTAAATAAATTAACGAGATCTGTACAATTTTTTGTGGAAATGTGATGCAAACAAAATCTGCCATCTTAATTTCGCCGCCACTGATGCCACGACACTTATCCCAACCTGTATCTAACGGAATTGGTTGAAATTTTTATCGGCGAAATATGTAATGAAAATGGTAAGAGTACAGTGATTAATTTGTTTTTCTTTTCCTATTTACAGGTGAGTCCTTATCACGGAAATTCTGTTTAAATGCAATCTGTGAGTACTTTTCATTACGTTGAATGTTCTTCCTAAATTGTCATTATGTGCTTTTTCCTAATGCGTGGGTAATCACGACTTTTCAGATTATTTTGTAAGCTACTTCCTTATTTTTTCTTCTCATTTTTCTACTTTGATTTTTACTATTTTGCCATTACATAGATGCTTATCCGCCGCTATTATGTCTCTTTATAGCGATAAAAAATTATTTTCTAATTCCAAGCGATATATGTAGAGTTCGGCTTTATTAATGTAGGATCATTTAGTTGCTTGGAGTGAGTGCATCCATTTTGGAAAGATAAGGAGATTGTTTTAATTGCAGTAATATCAGCATTCATCGTGATATTTCCCAAGATCCTCACCGCTCCATTATCTCATGGTGCAGTCTTTTCTCTCTCCCGGATTCAGGAGGCTCTTTGCTGTGTGAAGCGGATATAATTGCCCAAGGATCTCTTTGTTGTGATGGATACTTTCGAGATTTGAGATGTAAGCTTGAATGAATCGGTGATGCAGTCAAGAAGAAGTTATTGAGATTTGCTCATCCCAATTCCCTGGGAATGGCGTTGAGATCGCTGAAAATCGTTATATAACCTCTGTGATCCCGGAAATGATGACGGTGCGGAGTTTTTATTCGCGAGAAATGATTTCTCGCGCTATTAATTGCGACCATTTGATAAAATTACGCCTCGGAAAAGGTATGAATACGTAACCGAATTCAAAAGAACAGAATTCTAGAGTTGTGGAGAGGAGAAAATTGTGCATAATGTTTTTTCTTGTATGGCGGGTTTTATTATATGTTTTTATTTAATCGCTGTCGTAACTTATCTTTGAGTGACATTTCGCCCTGGCGACGAAATCGGGATACAACCGAGAGAATGGGATTGCCCAAGGTTTTCGTTCACTTTGACCCCACCACAGCGAATGAATGTGCGAGATGCGACATGTAGTTTCGTCATGGTGACAGAGACACTCTGGATGTCTTACGTGTGAATATGCTTTAGAAGCGGCAAAGTGGAAAACTTGAGAGAAATCACTTTGACGCAGTGATATAAGCAAATGCTACTTCGGAGTAGTTCATCAATCATTCCCTGAGTACATTGTATCATTTTTCCTCCCCTTACTCGTTTGTTGGTGTGAAAATTGAGTTTTTCTAGTGATTTTCTCTCGGTGGTGTATTTAAGACGTAACGATTTATAATCATGTATAGCGTGGGTTCTTCCGAGTTTTTTTAAATAATAAAACTATAAGAAGATTTGATAAAATCACACGACTGGAGGAAAAATCAGTGGCCTGGGGCTGAGCTAAAACCAGGATCTCCCGAGTACGCGATGAATTACTAGCTAGGCTGGCGTTGGTAGCTTGGCAATGGCGCTAATAACACCCGATTTTCTCTCCCTTTTTCCCTTGTCGGTTTGTTCCGGTGGAAACCAGATTGAACGGAACTCTACCATCTTGGTGCTTCCTTCCGTTGAGAAATCGCCTCGGAAAACTTGTTTCGATTTACTATTCGGCGCGAGCTTATATTGCCTAAGTATTCGACTCAGCCCTGAAGAAATATCTGTTCGCATTCCCTCTTTTTTGGCTGTCTCCTCTCTCTCCTCCCCTTTCGTTAACTTTCACTCGCGGCATCCCGCACGCGTCTGTATTCACATCGGATTCTAGGAACACCGACACTGCTCGTAGTTAGTGAAGCGATTAGAAGAAGCCACAAGTACATTGCGTGAAGAGTTATCGGGATCGCCACCGGGTCAGGAACTGCATTGCTGCCGACGTTTTGATGCCTGGCTCGTCCATCATCCTCAGGGTGTCAGGTTAGAATTTTCCCTTGCATATATACAGTCACTCTGGTAGTCAGGTGACTCCTGAGGACGATGGCCGAGTCGGACATCGGAACGTCGGCAGAAATGCAGTTCCTGACGCGGTGGCGATCTCGAGGATTCCTCACGCTCTCATCATATTGATTTATTTGTAGTAAGAAAGACATTCAACTTTCCTGGGAAACGGAATATATATCGCCCATAACCCTTTATAACCCAACGTTGCTTCTAAGCAACATCAAAAATGTTTAAACTTTCAGCTCTATCCAGGAGATATCTTAACTACCTATTATTTTGTATAGTAAATTTAATGACGAAATATTTAGCTGACAGTATAATTATCATAGAGTGTAAATTTTCAAGATTTCAAAATGAAAAATCTTGAAATTTGATTTTTCCCATAATCAGCTCTGGGTTATAGAGGGTTAATGTGCTGTTAACGCATCAGGTATACGGCGCTCGGAATAATCGGTCCGGGGAGTCCGCAATATAATGGCGTTCAAGATATCAGCATTGCATTGTATTTTTTTATTTCAAAAAACTTTACTTCGAGTTAAGTTTCGGTGTTTTTCACGTCATATTCATGCATGGCCTTCTCTAGGATTCATCGAAGCCTGTGTTGTTGAATATTATTTTTGAAAATCACTCTTGCTTCTCTTATCTATTTGCCTCAAAATTCCTTGAACCTTGGTTGAATGAATCAGATACTTGCTAAAAGTTTAGAGCTCTAGTAAAATATTTTAATGACGTTGAGACTAAGCATATGTCAAAATAGCAGTTCTAATTGGACTAACATTTGCCGCCTTGAATGCGCACCAACTCTTTCTCAGTGCGTTAATTATTTTTCATGTTTTCCTTTGACTTTTTGCTCCTTTCTATGTTCTTTCCCGCTTCTTAAAACTTAAGAGTACTAATGATGCAATATTACATTCTCGTGAAGCTTCGTAGAACTGCGGGATACACCGGTTTAAATTGATTTTCTTTCATATTTCTGCCGTAATATTTCGGTCGTATATCTGCCTGCAATTGATCTTTAGACGAATTAACGCATACAAATATACTGTGTGGTAGAATTTTAGATGGGGCAGTTTTATTTCATCTTTCTATGCACTACTGTATACATTTTTAAAAATTCTAAAATTTGGGAAAAATGCCCAGCACTTCAGTAAGTGCACGAATAGTTTAAATGCCCAGCACGAATAGTTTAAATAATGAATGGACTTCAAGCCTTCGTTATATACTTAAAATTTTACTAATCATCTTTCTGCAAAGAAGATATGCATTGAATTTTGTTTATATTACATTTCTTAGTCGAAATAGTGCTTCTAATTTAATTCGTGCGTAGGTTTCCGCCGCTAAAAAGAGAATGCTGACCAATCAGCGCACAGGGGTAGATCGGTCAGTGCTATATAAGACGGCAAAAAAATGAAAACTTCTCACCTTCGACCTGAAGACGGAAGCAGGATGGCTTTCGAAACTGTTGTCAACCATAAACGACAGACGCGGCTGGAGAACCCGAAAATTAGAAGTCATCGAAATAGTTTAATTTCACATAGAAATGGAATAATTCAGCTTCCAATCGCGAATCAATTTTATCATTAAAAATTCTAAAATTTACTATTTTATTGCCTATCGAGGTCATTGGAGTTGTTGGAATGCTTGTGAACCCGTCTTAATTCCCGTTCATTTTTACTAACCTATTACAGGCGTTATATTTTACTAATTCTGGCTAATCAATACAATGAAGCTTTATACCAGGAACGTTATTTTATACATTATGCCCTTTGATCCCATGTGGTTATTAATTAAAACGTGTTTTGTGATCAGTAGAATTCTAGTATTTATTTTGTGATTGGGTATACTGGAACGCATTGTTCTGTTGGAGGGAATACTAAATACCAGAAAATGACATTCTTATCTTACTTAATACATCGATCCTTACCGCTATCATCGATTTACAGACCTTTCCTTTCTAACGCAACCCTCACAATCTCTTTCTCGGTACTATACTCAGCTTTTTTTACCTTCGTATTGCATTGTGATCAGCCGGCATAATTATGGATACACCTTCATGTACTAATTGCCCTTTCGAGCGTGCTTGGTAAAAGAGTCCTCTTAGTGATCATTCGGGCTTTGTCTTTGGAAACAAATTGTCTTGTGAAATCATGGAAAGATAAAGAGCAAATTTTCTTCTTCGTAGATTTAATATAAGATAAGCTATTGGTAATATCAGCGTTCCTTTGCTAATCCGTTGTGTTGATCTTTTTGCTCTGTGAGCAATCTCTAACGCAATCCGCTTTTGGTATGAATCCATCGCAGTCACGAATTTCCCACTTTTCTGCATTGCAAAAAATGCTGTTTGGAAATATCATTCCAATTTTTCAGCTGAAATTTTTCAGTTCCCTTCTTTTAAACTAAATTAAATGGTTTCTTGATCGGATTATTTTTATCGACTCTTTTTGGTGTCCTTGATATTTGATACCACTGCATGCTCGCAAGACGTAATAAATGTGATGAGGATAAAATCGGCTTTCCATGTGTTTGTGAATTCTCGTATGTAAATTGATGTTGTGTTTATTCCCGGGTCCTTGATCACAAAGCGATAATTCAATTTTGATTATAGTGTTTTCCATTCAAGTGCATTTAAATGACGTGCGTGGCCTTCGAGTTTCTAGACTACGTGTATTTTTCTCTCAGCTTTTAATGTAATGGATATCAGTTGCCAAGTTCTATGCTATACCGCACTCAAATCAATTCGTTTTTTTCCTTATGTTTGCCGCTTTGAACTGTGCGATGAATTACAAAGCTTCAACGAGAGGGGAAAAAACTCTCTTACCGCACTGTAAAGTTAAAAATTTTCTCCATTTTAATCGTCTATATCATATTCAAATATATTACTTCATTCATTCACACGGCGCCTTAAGCGTAAACATACATATAAATTCAGAGGTAAGGAAAGAAAGGGATAGGAACATATAATGGAAAAAGGACGAGGACAACGGTGCTGTGGTAGATGGAAAAAAGCCAGAAATCAGAGGGTAAAAATGCGGCCTGTTTATTTTGGATAGTCATTGCAACGAAGCTTTATCCCATGAACGTTATTTTATATATAATGCCCTTTGATCCCATGTGGTTATTAAATAAAACGTGTTTTGTGATCAGTAGAATACTAGTATTTATTTTGTGATTGGGTATACTGGAACGCATTGTTCTGTTGAAGGGAATACTAAATACCAGAAAATGACATGTGGTCTTTTATTCCGCAAGAATCCATCCATAACATCACCATCTACTTACTTTGGAAGATTTTCAGTGAAAATTGAAGACGGGCGTTTTTATGGAAATTTGCTCACGTTTGAGCCTCTGTATCACAGTAACGGGTAGGATCAATGCCAAATAAAGTACATATCTATAAACTTCAATCATTTTTGAGTATACCTGCGAAGTTTCAAGTCTATAACTCAAAAAAAGCCATTTTGTAATTTTGTCCGGCTTTTTCCGATTTCCGCCCACTGTGCGGTGGTTGGTTTGGATAGGTGAGGGAAGAACTCACCCCAGACTAAGCTTCCAGCGAGTGAAATCATGTAATCAGGGTTGGGGATCCCAGCTCCTTTTCTTGGGCGACTTCGCATTTCGAAAATATATGTAGGGGGCATCGAAAGGTTGCACCCTTAATTTGACCCATTGATCCTCCGTCAGCAGACACGGGCTCTCCCCCCCACGTTCCCTCAAACCCTTTGCGGCTCACAGGAACACCCAATTTTTTAAATCAGCTACTGACGTATATGGAAATATGTGCAGAAACGGTAAATGAAGCACCACCATAAAAGTGCTTGCCTATGATTTTAATTTATATAAAGAATTTAGTTGTAACAATAATTTGTAGTTATAAGGAAGAAAATTAAATTCTATACAGAATTTAAATAGCACCTAGATGCTATTGTGGCTTACACAATATGCATCAAGTTGCTTCGTAAGAAAACCAAAATGGGGATTTACAAGACCATACTACATACTACCTATACTACTCTATGGCTGGAAAGTTTGGTCACTAACAAAGTCTTCAGAAAAAAAACCCTCTTAGCCTTTGGAAACAAAGCGTTTAGGGCAATATTTGGACCTATTTATGAAGTAATAGTTTGGAGAATCAGAAAAAAATAGAGAACTGAGAGAGAGTTTTTTATTATATTGAGCCGTATATAATTGCAACAACAAAAAGCCGACCTTTAAGATGACTGGGACAAATATTTAGAAGGGTCAACTCCAGCTTGATTAACATAGTGTTTAATAGTAGACTGTGTATTAGAAGACTTGGCTACGTTGGGGAGACCAAGTAGTCACCGAAGGATGTAAGAAGTCTTGGAGCAGAAATAGAAATGACGGAATGCAGAGAAGATTGAGGCCAGGCATTGGCGAGGTCAAAACCGTTATGGAATTATATAGGCACAGGAGTAAGTAAGGGTAAGTACTTGACTCAAAACCAGTGGCGTAGCGAGGGGGGAGGTCCAGGGGGTTCGGACCCTCCCCCCTCGAAATATAAAAACACATTTACTTTGCTTCATGAAAGAAAACAAAATATTTGAAAAATCATGAATTTACAAAATATTTCTTCGAAAAATGAAGTTTTTTCGATAATGAAAAGTGTTAAAATTATTTTAAAACCCTCTACTTGGTACCCTGGTTTTGGACCCCCCCGAGCGAAATTCCTACGTCACTTCCCAAAACTCCTTAGACTGGACACAGCAGGCGGGTGACAAGCAACTTACGGGCAAACGAATCTCGCTTAAGTCTTGATGTTGAAATAAAAGCCCTCGAGTGGCGATTGTGCGATGATCGCAGCACTTTCGTCTTCTGTTTTCTGGCGTAATCTTCTTTGGATTTTTTTTACCATCCCTCCCTTTTCGCATCGTCTGGAAAGCTTGCTCCCGTTGAGTGGATTTAAATAGTCGACTCATCGCCCATTATTCGGGTGCAGTCGTTTTTCCCCTTTCATAACTCGCGGGCACGCCTCGAAGTCAACGAGGTGCGAATGACTCGTGTATTGTGAGAAGGACCAACCGGACCCTTTCTGTGAAAGTTTTGGTTTGCGACGTACAGCGGAGTGAAATTTTAGAGGAAAATTTGTACAAAACTTTTACAGCGTTGTCCACTAAAGTTCAGCGAGAGGTTATATTTTTTGACACACCCATTCCACCAAAGATTTACATTTTTTTATAATTTTTAATTATCTTCACCACCCCAAAAAAGCCCATTGAAGGCCGTTAAAGCTACGGAATCTAACGAGCATCAACGTAAAGGCCGCTATACACGGTGAATGATCGTGGGAATGATCATGCTGAATGATCACGTGATCATTCCTAGGATCATGCGAGCAAAATAGAACGTATTCTAATTTTCGCTGAATGATCATGCGCATGACGGTCCATTCGCGAATGTTTCCGTTATACACGGCGAATGATTTCATTCGCATGATCATTCAGCATGATCATTCGCATGATCATTCAGCATGATCATTCGCATGATCATTCAACGTGTATAGCGGCCTTAAGACGATTACAGACACCCATGCCCTGTGTAGGAGCAACCTACCCGGGTGGGATTCAAACCCACGACATTGAGGCAAGTCATACGCTAACTATGTGAAAAGAATTTTCAACTACCTGGCTTTAAAAAAAACTGTTTTAGAGGATTCGGCCAGCTTTATTCGGTTTTAGCCCACTGTCTTGAGGCATCATCCTCGGCGGCACTAGAGTTTTTTTTATTAATACTTCTGAATGTTAATTTCTGAATATTTCCCATAAGAAATAAAGCCATGGACTGAGCTAATGGAATACGCCAAGGATTAAGTTCACCGCGAAAAAATCGTTTGGCTCAGCCGGGATTTGAACTCGTACCTCCCAGTTACCGGTCAGGTATGCTGTCAGTTACACCACCAATCAATGTTATTCCTGGGCAAATCTCTGACTGGGTTAACCGAAAAAGTTTTTGACGTCTCTAATTCCACACTGAGGCAAAAGGACTAAACCACTGTTGAAAAATAATTTAGAGAACTATTGTGGAAGGTTTCACGCGATTTCCACCGGGTCAGGTTCTCCAACTCCATCTCGGCCAAAACTAGAGAACTATTAATATATTCAATCCTTGTTTAAACACGCGCAAGAGATCTGTGAATACGCCGAAGTATTGGTCCAATCATTTGTGTATTTCGTGCGCGCACATTTCCAAGTATGATTGTTCCATAGAATTTTTTATTATTTTCGCTGCAGTCATTTGACGTTTAAAATATACCGTTAGTAGCTTCAGTACTTCTCATCTTATTCGGGAATCCAAAGGCCGATGTTGTCAGCGCCATGGAACGGCGATCGGGTGCAAACTGCTGTATGCATTGCGTGATGAGGACTGGTTTTTGTTAAAATGTCGCGATGGCTTCGATAATTAAATTCTTTGAGCTTCGAAAATATGTTGATGGTGTCTCGTTGCCTTTTGGCTGAAGGCACGGATATTTTCATTTTATATCCAGTAATTGATTGCATGCGGTATTTGCGATGTGTCGTCTGCTGGAAAATCTATCAACAGCCAATTTTTCCAGACAGGTAAATTCAATGTAAAAACTCATGAGATTAAATTTACTATGTAATAATTAGTGCCAGATGCCAGCTTCAATGCTTGAATATTAATTGAGAAGGATCAAATTTTATTGTTGATGTCTCCGAAAGTGCAAACACACCGAATGGCGTATTGTATTATAAATTTATAACTTTATGAATATTTAAATGTAAATAAATCTGTGAATATTATTGCGGTAAATATCAATTTATGAGACCATATTCCTTGGTCGCAGTATCATAAAATACTGATACGGTAATCACGGATAGCGTTAAAAAAATCACGTCAAACATAAACAGCTTTATTTAAACAACCCAAAACTTTGACTTTTGACACTTCGAAATAGCGATACATGTGTGGTAATTTCGTAGTATGCGGAGACTTCATGATACTTCGCGAGCATTTAATAATAGGGTATGAGGAGTAAACCCCATTGCGCCGGTGAATGCGGAAGTCTAGAAAATTCTGGAGAAAATTGGATCGTAATATTCAAGGTCGTTTGACGGAAAGAGCGTTGGTGATAATAGTCCAGTGATCCCGTAATTCTTAGAAATATTCTCTTGTCATATCATTCGTGCCAACTTTTATTTATCTGTGTTAGTAATTAATATGCAGCCTTGAAATTGGAATAGAATTTCTGGAGCAAGTAGATGTCCTTCAGAGTAGTGAAGGTGCATGCATCTGATTCCATCCTCTGCTTCTCTCTGCCAATTTGAAAGGTACCTACCCATCGGTCGTCAGTGCTTGAGCCATAAAACAGAATTACGTTGCGAAGAAAACAACACCTACGTCAGTGGAAAAAAACACCTATTCAGGTGTTTTTTTCCTCTAAAATGTGAGGTATTTTGTTATTGGTAACGCTCTGTTATGTAATAAGCATAAAAGGGTGACTGTCACTCTGAGCCGATGATTCATTCGCTGAGCGCTAAGATTTGTACTGTTTAAGCTACGGAAGAAAGTGTTTTCGCTGCGGTTTGTGTGTTTAAATGAATAAATAAATCTTTGAGGCACCTGATTATGACGCTAAGACGCCAGCTAAAACTCGAACCCGGGTCGTGTTCTAGTTTTATTTTTGTGGTTTGGTAAAAGTATCCTCGCCTAATATAGTTAATGTATTTGGTGGTGGCGACCGATAGCTGAGGTCGCTATGCGCTATTAGGGAAGGAACGGTGGGAGAAACCCACCGTCAGAATTAGCCTGCTTTTAACGAGAGACGCCAAGGGAACCTTGACTCAACGTCCCATCCGACGGACGGATTTCTGCTCTCGAAGTGCCTTCCACCATATCATCAATCAGGGAACGGGAATCCGGTGTTAAATCTCAGGCACCTCCTAGATTGGCACCTGGACAGACAGGGTGCGAAGGCAACACTCAGAACTGCACGCCTACCCTAACACCTTTTTATTCTCCTGCTGAGTCACTTTTGTTCTGCTCACCTTGTGCGTTTCAGTGGACATTTAATAGTCAGGCTATTGTGGTAAAAATTGAGTGAATATGTAACTGACGAGGTTTTTTTTTACTGCATTAACTCTGGTCTTGACTACTTTTTCGCTATCTAGTGAATATCTCAGTACACGCCACCATAGACTCACCATTGGCCTGGATGTTGCTTTTTACTCATTTCGTTGAGGTGGATGCTGAAAATTCTATTCTCAATTCGACTGCAATTTCACATGCCACGGAAATTAGATATATAAAATCGCCAATTTCGCGGATTTTAATTGAAATTTGTTTTCTTTTTGCGCTTCTATGTAGAACTTAGGATGTTGACGAGAGATTGTGTATGTTGCTTACTATTTTTCTTCGAAAGAGAGTTCGTAATGAGAAAAGGTAATCCCGCGGAAGCGAAAGAATATCTTAAATCAATTGAATCGCTATATTTCAACATTTATGCTTCTCGTATGTTTAACATCTTATATTTGGTCCTTTAATTACATCCTGGTTACCTGCATTGAGTATTCTTCGAGCTTTCATTTTAATTGCCTACTAATTTTCCATCTTTTACCGCAAATGTGTTTGCTTCCTAGTTCTGGTTGTTATCTCTAAATATTATGCAGATTTGGTATGAAGTTATGTGCATTTTTATTTTATTAATGTTTGATTCATTATATGATTGAGTGGTGTTTTCTAGTGCTGCATAAACTTGACTCCGATTAAAGGAGTTTAAACCGAATTTTTTCGCCTTTTTCTGTCGTTGTTAAATTTATTAATTTCTGCTTAGCTTATCTAAAAATAAAAAATTTAATATGTAGTCACAGGTATCATTTTAGTGACAGTTTGAAGTAAATAAGTCATCTGATACTATGGACATGCTCCGAAGCTCTCTCGATGCATAAAGTATCGCCAATCTATAAATTCAAATTTTGACGCTGGCTTTTGGCCAGATTGTTTTAGTGCCTGGTGAGAAAGGTAATGAGCAGAAAATTGAAGTTTTTAATTGCAAGTGTGAAAAAACAGAATCCCTTGGCTAAAAGTTGGAAAAATGTGGTCGCGTTAGTCAGCCCATTTGAATTAAGGTTTTTATTTCCATTTAATCTTTGATCCATTTCCTGTCGTTAATTTTGTGGACTGCCGGGAATGAAAAAGCGGTCTAAGAAATTTTAGAGTTAGTGAAAGTGAAACATCTCCCAAAAATGTTGTCAATCAAGATTTTCTCTCGGTCATGGCGGTGTTCACCTTGACAAACTCGGATTTTCACCAATCTTAAATGAGTTTTTATTGGAAAATTAACTAAACACATTCGTATGTTATTACTTATGGAATTACGGATATAAGAATCACATCAGGTGTACCTTTGTGTAAAGTGGGTGCAATCGTGTTGAAACGGACGCTGTCAATTATCGGTACTAATTTCATAATGAGAGGCGAATATTTCGGTGAAATTTTCTCGTTTGGTGTAGATAGTTTCTCACTTTTTAAAATCCAAATTCAAGTGTCAATTTAAATCTCATATTTATTTATAACTTGAAATGCGTCTCATTATTCCTCTATTAACGTGTACACTGAGGAAAGAAGATGAGAGAAGATTGGCGGCATTCGAGATTTGGGCATGGAGAAGAATGGAGAGGGTGAAATGGACGGAGAGGAAAAGGAACGACGAAGTGCTGGATATGGTTGGCGAGGAGAGGCAGCTTTTAGGTGAGATACGGAAGAGACAGAAGGTATGGATGGAGTTAGTGCTTAGCGGTGAGGGGATGTTGAAAATGGTGTTAGAGGGTAGAATGTTAGGGAAACGAGGGAGGGGAAAGAAAAGAATAGGATTTTTAGATAGATTGAAAGAGAGTAGGCCTTACAGTAAATTAAAGAAGGTAGTGCTGGAAGGAAAGGGAGGCTCCCAGCCCACTTCTTGAATACTCCATAAAAACCTACCTTAATCGGTAGAATACTAATAATAATAATTCCTCTATTAATGAAGGCGGTGATGCATATTCGGAAATTCCACCGAGTCAAGTGCTACAGTACGAACTACGTTTCAATCGATGTCGGTTGCTATAATGTCGGGGATATTTTATCAGCGTTTCTTTGCCATTTATTTTAGCTTGCGGAGTGAATTGGTTTAAAGTGTAATCTTTTTATTGAAGTAATATGTTACCTACTTTGAATTTATAGTTGCGATATATTCTTATTTTAATATACTTATCTCGCTTGGCCGATAACTAATATACTTTTACAGAGGAAGGATAATATTCTTCCAAGCTTAGAATATTGCTCTATATACATTTAGTTTAATTGGTTAAAGATTTTTCTTCTTTCGTATCTGATGCTTCTCATATTACGATCCTTGGAGCAATGATACGTTTTGGTCCCCCTCCTTTCCGTACCTAATGCTATGCCATTATACACAAGAAAATGTGTGGCATAGGTAGCGTATATTGATTATGAATTTTCCTCCTCATAGTTACTGTTAGGGTGGCTGGCAGTTTTAAAGCAGATATAGAGGTATGAATTATTTAATTGATGTGAGTGATGTCGTTTTATTTTAATCACGAGGCTCCGTCTGTTTCTGTTCTCTAATAGTTCGGAATATATCAATGGAGACCTTTCCCTTTGATGTATTATTGTCCCAACCTTATGACGAGCGCACCGCCGCTAATAATCTACATAGTTATTTAAGTTCTAGTCAATAATTTGAACGAAAGACCTCAGAAGTCTCAAAAACTATTTTCGTTGTTTTCATCACGGTCTTTACATTTGTGACATCTAGCTCTCTTCTTCCGTCACTTTGCTCCTACGTGCTTTATGTCACATCCCGCTTGCATCTTGCCGTTAGCTTCCTCACGGCATTTAGGATGTCGCGTCCGGTTTTTTTTTGTGTCAAGTGTCGCCCTACACGCGGGCAACGCAGTCCTCCTTTATGTGTCCGTTCGTTTCTCGACTTCCGGCGTGGTCGTGATTCGACTTGAGACGGGGGAAAATCTATGACCTCGTTATTTAACCTCGACCGTCACCCTCCCCTTTTCCTCGTGGGAAAAACGCATTCGTGGTGTCAAAGTTCGATTTAATCGGTCATGAACTGTAGTGAATAGGGAGGATTGTGTTGAATGGTGGGGATTTATTTCGAGGAATAAGCTTTAGACTATTTTGATAAAAAGATATGGTGCTTTCCCTATGGATGGAAATAGAAACTAAACAAAAGGCAAAACCAGTAACATTTCAATAGTTTCTTTCCTAGGAGCGAAATATAAAAACGAAACGAAATGGATTTAAACCCGGGGAGCTAAAATCAGGGTCGAAACGAAATCGAATTCAAAAATAATTCCGATCGTAAATAAACTAAAACTCTGGGACGAAACGAAGACGAAACTGTTCGAAGGTGAAGCACGTGGTCCCTCCGGTGCGAAACATTATCTACGTTTCGTTTCGTAGTAGTAGTAGTAGGTTTGGGGTTAAGGGTGCGTCGACAGCTAAGGTCATTAGCACCACGCGCAATCAAATTGCGACATAAGCATATACTATAATTTCCGTTTGGTGCGGCACTGTTGACAATATTGATGTAAACTTCGAGCCTATCAAATCGAATTCACAAGACCAGTTTTCTTAACGAATTCTATGACGCGGCATAGGCGGCCAGGGTCATCGCCCAGAATAAATTCTAGGTTGCCCCTGACGCCTGTCCGGCTTCGCGTAATATGATGTTCATCACACTCCGTCAAGAGGTGTCTCACAGTCAGGGGACAGTCACAGTAGCCACATCGAGGTGGGATCTTGTCTTGGGTGAAGAGATGGGAATGTGTCAGGGCGCAATGACCGATTCTCAGTCTAGTAATAATGACCTCCTCCCTGCAGTTAAGTTAAGTTTCGACTCACACACCGAGTAGTTAGTATGTGTGCGAATTATGGTTAAATGAAGTAGAGGTTCGGCTTACCGCCATTAGATGCATTGGGCACTCTAATTTTTACCACTAACAGGAGAACGGTGAACACAAACTGGCCATTCGATTTTTAAGCTCAATGTTTTAACCTCTCTACACGTATGTCAAACGTAATGGATTGAAACTATTCGCTCTTATCCCCCTCCACTCAACTTTTGGGATCGAAACTTAACTATGAGAAGCAGAGTTTCTATTAATTTAGTTTCGTTCCTGGGAGTAAAGTTTCGTCCCGTGTCGAAACTAAACTCCATGGTGATTTTAATTTCGTGCGGGAACGAAACTAAACCAAGGCCTGGTACTTTCGTTCCCCTCCGGGTTGATACGAAACGTTGTCGTTTTGTTTCACTTGCCATCCCTGGCTTTCACAGCGTATGCTGGAAGTGAAGACTGTTCGGGTGCTCCACCGGGTAGTCTCTTCCGTGGCTGCGTCGTTTCGGGGTACGAGTCGAACTTAGCCACGTCATTCATCCCTGAGGATGCAGTATGATTCTTAACCCGAAAATTCAGCAGCCATGTAGGAGATCTTTACCCGGTGGAGCTTCCGAGCAGTCTTCACCACTTTATACTATTTTGTCTTTACATTTTCTTGGGAGTAAACTCAGTACAGTGGAGCACCGTTTATCCAAATCCTTAGTGGAACTAATTGGGACCAAACCCATTTCGGATAACTTTTTTGGACCAAGTGGTGTGCATGTGGGAGTCCAATTGCATGCTGGTAATTGATCATCCCCTACCAAGCACCCTAGAGGTGGCTCGCAGGGTATTATGTAGATATAGATAGCTCGAATTAGCCGTAAGTAATAGTAAAAATCCGGTTGGAAACAGAAGAACGTGTCCCAAGCATACGCAATGCATTGGACCGCGGAACAGGATAACTACACTGACGCTACCCCTTCTTCGATGTACCTCATAGCTGATCCATAGGCGCGATTCGGCAGTTTCACCCCTATTAGTTGGGCATCAGTTGTCTCATTGCGGAAAACATTCCATCCAGAGATTTATTTATTTATTAAATAAATCAAAAACAGTCAAAGCGGCCTTTACATTGAATAGACAAATTAAATTTGCATCTTTAACAAATATAAACTATAAAAAGGATATTATTATTATTATAGTATTCTACCGATTAAGGTAGGTTTCCATGGAGTATTCGAGAAGCGATCTGGGAGCCTCCCTTTCCTTCCAGCACTGCCTTCTTTAATTCACTGTAAGGCCTACTCTCTTTCAATCTATCCAAAAATCCTATTCTTTTCCTTCCCCTCCCTCGTTTCCCTAACATTCTACCCTCCAACACCATTTTCAACATCCCCTCCCCGCTAAGTACTCGCTCCATCCATACCTTCTGTCTCCTGCGTATCTCATCTAAAAGCTGCCTCTCCTCGCCAACCATATCCAGCACTTCGTCGTTCCTTTTCCTCTCCGTCCATTTCACCCTCTCCATTCTTCTCCATACCCACATCTCGAATGCCTCCAATCTTCTCTCGTCTTCTTTCCTCAGTGTCCACGTTTCCGCACAGTAGAGAGCTACACTCCAAATCAAACTCTTCACCGTCCTTTTCTTTAAACTCTTACACAACGATCTTCTCAGAAGCTCCTTCCTGTTCATGAACGCCTCCTTCGCTAATGCTATTCTCTTCCTGATGTCCTTACTACTGTATCCGTTTTCCTCTAACGTACTGCCTAAATAGTTGAATTGCTCAACCTGCTCAAGTTTTTCACCACCCACCTTTATCTTGAGTCTCACATTCCTCGCTCGTGATGCTTTACAAAACCGCATAACCTTAGTTTTCATGTGATTAATCCTCATCCCATACTCCTCGCAACGTTCGTATAACGCATCCACTAGAGCCTGAACCCCCCTCGCTGACTGGCTGATCAACGCCTGGTCATCCGCGAATCTCACTGATTTGAACATCATTCCTCCCACTTTTATCCCAGCTTCTAACTCATCCCACGCTTCCCTTACCATCTCTTCAGCGTACACGTTAAAGAGCAGCGGCGATAGAGGACAGCCTTGCCTCACACCTCGGCCAAAAAGGATATAAAAAGAAAAAAAAAAGGATTCAGAAGATGGCTTTTCGCAGCTGCCTCTTGAATGATCTGATGGGCATTGAAAGATCCAGGGAAGGGTGAGTGGTCTAAATGGTGTTGAAAGAGGTAGGGAGTCTGTTAAAAAGTGATCTCTGAGAGAGAGAAAGACAGAATTCAGGTTGGTGTATTAGGTGGTTATTACGGAAGGAGCGGGTGGGAATGTGGAGTGAAAAGAAAGGCAGTATATGTGGGAGAAAAACGAATTCTCATACCTATCCGTTCGACAAAATACATCTCTTAATTTACCGTTTCTGTCGGACCTGGAAACAAAGAGGAGTTGTAATAACATGTTTTCCGTGTCTCTTTGAAATATATCATTCCTGAATTGCTCAAGGAATCTAAGCCTTGCGCGCAGCCTCCGAGTCTTGGGACTACCAGCCTATTAACAATTGTGCTACTATTTAGTTGCTTTGTGGAAGTTCCAATGAAACACACGGCATCGACTATGGCCTGGGGCACGGGCGTCTTATTAGTTGCCGCAAGCGGGGGCCCTTACTTGAGTATCGTGTATTTATATGATGAGAAGGTTCATTTCTGCATTGTGACGCTAGGAAATTTTATTTTGAATCATTCAAATCCTCACAAAAGCTAGGATTGTTCTAAATATGAGCAAGTAGAGCGTTATTTGTTTTGCTGCGATTGCTATTATAACATTATATTGATACGATATGTGCTTGCTGTAAGTCTTGAAGAGCATATGTAAGAACGAGATAAGGCCGTCGAGTTGGCTCTTTTAGTACGAAGGAGTATTATTAATTTTAATGCTAGTTGCAGCATGCTGATCTTGTTTTTGTAGCCTTCAGCTGCTTATTATTTTCCGGTGTGAATTTTTGCATTTATTTTTCGTTTGAGTGGAATAAGAAGTTGTCTATGCAGTTCATTCGATTTTCTCAATAAAGCTTTGAGCATCCATTTGAGCGATATAGATCTAAGTGTTGCGAACACACACTTAGTTGTATTAACAAAGAGTTACTCTGTATTTCTTAAGCTGACCTGGTGAAATGTATCACCCTTACTTTTCTACACTTGTTAGCAGCCTGCTGCATTTTTCTTGTGCTACTTCTTTATGTTATACCATGTATTTCATTTATCATCGTGGCATTTTGCAACTTAAGTGTCTCACATAATTTGTGTTGCTCCAGTGAACCATGTTTTATAGAATTATTGCCCCTCTGGTCCGAAAGTACGAGAATTTTTTTTGTTGTATCTTTTTATTATTTCACGGGATCGGCATAATTTTGCTGGATGTACATTATGTGTGTGCCATACGTACGTTTGGGTAAACGACTTCTGGAGTTATTGTTGTATTAAGGCTAATATTTTGAAGAATTTTGCTTTTTTTTTAAGCAACGAACAAGTCTCTTTTATCGGGAAATTTCGCTAAAAAAATGGAGTTCTGCTGTGAAAATAAAGTCTTGAAACAATGAAGGAATGTATAGGGAAGTGTTAATTTCGATATTCTCCGCGAAACAAATGGTAAAATCATTGTTTTTGTTAACTGGGATGAGTCAGCCTCAGCGGGACAGAAATTTCTAACGCACCTTCTGCGCGGTCCTAGAATCGTGAGTGATTCGCGACAAAATTTTTCCTCCTTTATTGGTAAATAATATCGAAAGAACTCACTCGCGCGACTGAAATGCATGTATGTTTGTGCAAGTGCTCGATTTTTTTCTATTGCATGGTTGGCACGCAATATTCCCGTGCGCCACCGCCGGTGTATTCGTCACTGTATGACGACCCTCGTCTCTGCCGCTTTCTCTCTCGCCGCTCACGCCCTCACACGCCGCCGAGCGGAGAGTAAACAAAGTCGGGATGGAGTGGGCATGGAGGGGGGCAAGGAAGAGCAACTCACTCTTATGAGAATGAAGAACCCTCCCTTTTCTCCTTGTCTGCTCTCTGGATAACGCGCGCCCGGCAACGAAATTTAACGCCGCTGTGACGGAAATGCTGTCTTTTTTTAACGCACATTTTGCTCTCCGAACGTGTACTAACGCAATCAAAGGCCTTGCTTATGGTTCGTTTTCACTGTGTAACATGTAATGAAAAACAAGTTAAATAGATCATGTTTAACGAAAAAGTTACAAATCCGTGCAACATATATCATGTGACATAGTGTTATAAAAAGATATATCGCGTCATACGACAAGTTTTTGGTTTCCCACACGAAGCGATATATGTTACACGGATTTGTAACTTTTTCGTAAAATATGTTATATTTAACTTTTTTTATATAATACCTTCCATAGTGTAAACGCACCTTTAGACTGCTGGCATTTTGAAGTGCATGCATAGATAAAAGATATCATATTATCGATTATATCTCTCGATTATCATCATGTAAATACTCCTGGTAGGCTCCTTTAATAGGTATTTACCTATCTCCCCCTTAATAAAGGATGTTTATCCGAAAGATAATGAGTACTCTACGTTGGTTTCCATCTTTAATTGTTTTTCTATTCTCAAACGTCATTAGTTAATATTTATTATCGGTGGACTACCTATGCAATGAACAATTTCATTTTTCGACCCCCAACAGCAATCAAAGGCCGTAGGTAGAAATGCATGAAGAGGTAGTGGCGACTTTGAATGCCTACTCATCGATATCGAAATCATCGATCGGGAGAACGATCTGGCCATCATCCTTATTCATTAACCTCCCATATACCCGTCAAAAATGCCCTGTTTGAGACCTACAACTTACGAAAATACAATGTAAGTATCGTTGAAATAGTGTATGAACAAAAAATGAAAAATATTGTAATGTGTTTCTCATGGTAGTGTGTACGTGTACATGTTATGAGCTTGCGTAGGTACATTGTGTGAAAATTCCTGTGAAAATTAAGGATATTTTTTTCCTGGAATTCCTTGTGTTCGCTGTCTGCTTTCCTCGCTCCACGTGCTTCTCTCCCGTTTTGGGCGTATTACTTTCTCGTCCCTTTTTCAGAGACTTTCACTCGTGTCAATTTGCATTCTGTTCACATTTTTAACTTCTTTAACGTAAATTGTCTAGATTTCCTAGTTAAGAGGAGGAAAACGCGACCTTTTGCGTTAACTGGCGTATTTTAGATTCTTCATATTTACTTAAATCACATTTATGGTCATTACAACACCTTCACGCATGCAAAGGAATTTTGGCGATTAAAAAATATTTTCTCAATGAAAGCCGTGTGCGATATTGAATGCAGAATAACGTACTGTACAATTATTTATCTGGGTAAACCTTTCCTATAGTTTCGCTCTACGCCCCCTTGACTGTATC
The DNA here is from genome assembly GCF_921293095.1 of Ischnura elegans. Taxonomy (NCBI): domain Eukaryota; kingdom Metazoa; phylum Arthropoda; class Insecta; order Odonata; family Coenagrionidae; genus Ischnura; species Ischnura elegans. The sequence goes on along the minus strand of NC_060248.1, from coordinate 117,083,348 downwards.
TGCACGTATCTCGTCTGCGCTCGCGTGACGTCAGAGTTTCCCGCGTTCTTTTTGGATGAAGTCTGAAATGACAGTTGATTTAACTCTATTTGTGGCGGATAATTTTGTGCCTTGGTATTTTCTTACTCCCTTATTTGAGGGACATGTGTGAAATTGTGGAAATATGTTTCTTAGCAGTTAGCGATTCAGATTACAGGGCTTAGCTGTTCAATAAAATATTGAACTTCGGTAAAAGAAACACCCATGAACAGGCTAATTCTCATGTAATTGATATCCTCTTAGTTCGCCATTGCATTTAGGAAAGAGAACTCTGTACTTAGTTTCAACTCTGCTGGTTTACCCTTGGGACAAAAAGTTGTAGGCCATTGGTCAGTCCAGGCGCGCAGTTAGGAATTAAGGCTGAGGGGGTTTAGGTGCAACTAACACCGGGTGTGTAGGGGTATGGTATACCCACCATGATTAGCGGTAGGTGCGAGATTAATAAATTGCGGGATTTTAAAGATAAATGGTTCAAAACGGTGAGTTTTACGGTTTTCTGAGGGACATTTTATTCATTCTTGCATTATTCTATTAGTAATATCAATCTAATTTAGTAAAATGGATTAAAATTTCTCTGAGCTCTTGGGGGGGGGGGGGGTTATCCCCCAAACCCCCCTCCTCGCTGCGCCACTGGGTCAGTCAACCCTTAAGCGTTAGGACATTTAAAGTGTCTTGTGGAATGAAGTTTAGTTTACTCACCTCCGTGTTACCGGCGAGTGGAATTTCTTCTCTCCAGGGGCACCGAAGCTCCAGGAGCGCCTCGAGTATCCTTCACGATCCGGGCACTCTCGTTTGTACACACACCAGGAAATGTTTTCCTCCGCGCAGAGGCGACGAAGGGAACTCTCCGCGCACACACACACTAGAATCGGATCGAATTCCTTCCAGAATCCTCTTCCAGCTCACAACTCACTCTACTCCGGGCCTATCTCCTTCGTGCACAGCACCGCGCGTCCCTCTATAATTCACGCCGATGCACGAACAACACCATGCGACCGTCTGCCGTGCCGCAGCACACCGAGAGCCTCAACGGAAGAGCTGGCCTCAGCCGAATAGACAGTTCTCCGACTCCGTCGGCACTCAGCCGAAAGTAGGCTAAGGCATTAAGAGGGGAGGAGGTGGTGGGGTGAATTTTCTTGGTGGGCTCTAAAATTTTCTCCGCCCCATCTTCTCTCCTCCCCCCCCCCCTACTCTCTTTCCCTGGGAGATACTATCTCCACCCCCTTTACTGCCGCACCAACCATCATCCCCTTTCCCTTTCAACCCTCCCTCCCCCCCCGACTCGCCTTTCTCTCCACCTCCTCCTTCCTCCCCAACCCATCTTTCCACTCTCCCTTTCACCCAGTCACTCTCTCTCCCCTAACGTCTTTCTTTTTTTCCCTTTTTTCAATGGTCTCACTGGCGAGAAAGGGGATGAGGGGGCTGGCGTGGGGTTGAAGAGTAGCCGTCCCAGCCAGGTATTCGAATTCGTTATCAATTTGTTTCAAGTCCATCTGCCGGTATCGGTCCCTCTAGACTGAGCTTTAGAAGCAGGGAGAAATAATCGTTTAGGACGTCGTGCATTTAAATGATACTGTTCCAACCGTGACAAAAGTCCATTAGTGTTGTGCTTTGTTTGTAAAAGTAATGTGCTTTGTTCCGTATTTTTTACTATTGCAGAAAAATTATTACCGAAATACCATCGAGATTTCATGTATATAATGTTGGAATTAAAAATTATTGTAGTTGCGAAAAAGGTTGAGAGACATTAAAAGTAATGCCATTAGCTTAGAAAAATTCTCTCTTAGCGGCTTTGAACGATAGAGGATAGAGTGGGAACGTTGTTGAAGACTTGCATGATCCAACTTGGAGGAGAGCATGTAAAACTTTCTCCAGATGCTAGTATTTCCGGTGGTAGTGATCATTGGATCGGTGTCTCATTGTTGCTCCAAGGGGACTATATTGAAGAGGTTCCAGTCCGTCTGGTTGAATAATGATTTCCGTCGCCACCTTGGTTGCTATGTAATCGGTCTCCAAAAATATTCGCAACGCGTTGATGAGTGCAAAGCAATCGTTTTTTTAAATTAATAACTTTGTAAATTTCACGTATAATTTTAATACCACCAGTTTCGTCGCTGTGCAACATCGTCAATTACAAATACAGGATACAGGGAGAGATCCATTTGTTTTACAAGGTTTACAATCGCGAGGAGTGGCATTAAAAGGGTATAAATGCAATAGATTTCACCATAGCGAATATAAATTTCGATAAACAGCCATAATTATGCCTCCGTGAAATTCGGATAGCTTTGCCTATCAGCGACGCGAGTGACGACTTTCATAAACACTTAAATGCGCGTTTGAACTCGGGTCCTCCGCACGGAAGACTAGTACCCTATTCACCGCTCGAACCTCAGGTATTTGGGTTGTCGTATCTGTTCGGAGTGTTTCCGATGGTCCTCTACTTTTCCATGTCTTCTACCCTCATTTCGGCCTCCTTTAATGCTCCTCCTTCCCCTAAGCCCAGAGGGCTGTTGGAAATGAACCATCCCTCGGTGTCATCACGCTATCTTCTCCTTCTTGGGGTCGTAGTTTTTTTTACAATGCCTCTGTGTGGTGGGACGTTGCCCGCTCGTTTTCGATGCACGCTCACGCACATCTGAGGGCTCTACAGAATGGTTTTCGATCGTCATTCATGAAACAATCCCGTTAGGTGTGGGATTATGTTGGATGAAATAGTTTACTTCTGGGCATTCAGGCTTGATGGCGTAATACTATTATAGTATTATAATTATTAAGGTATGTTTCCAAGAGTATTTTCAAAGTATTCTGGCAGTTTCCTCTCCCCTCACGGACTTCTGTCTTCAACATACAATGAGGCCTACTCAATTTCATTCTATCTAAAAATTCTATTCTTTTCCTTCCTCTCTCTCGTTAACCTAACATTCTACCCTCTAACACAGTTTTCAACATCCCCTCCCCGTGAAGTACTCGCTCCATCCATTACTTCTGGATGGATGGACACTACATTCATACTTCACCAGCCTTTTATTTAAACGCTAAATATAACTATTCCCTCATAAGCTTGAGAATAATGACACCACGTGTCGAAACCGGGTCGGTACTTTGTAAATAAAATTGTGTGGAACTTTACCATTTTATTTTATTCTCATGGATGTAAAACATTTCCACCAGATATCGCCGGACACTGTGAATTGTGCTCTCAGAAGCTTCTTCCTGTTCGTTAAAGCCTCCTTTCTCTTCCTGATGTCCTTTATTCTGTATCCGTTTTCAGGAGAGGGTGTAGAATTTGATGAATATAAGGTAGAAGAACCAAGGTAATTTTTCACTCATTTTTTTAATTAACTTACTCCACCCGGCTTTCGATGTGTTTCTTCTATCCGTGTAGTTGAAAATTCGCTTGAAAGCAGATGGAAATTCATCATTGCTCATCTACTTCTTACTGCGCGCGTGCAGTAGTCATTGGCCGTTAAAAAAATGCAAATTGATTATCTTCTCCTCGTGAGATCATCTGTTGCTCTTTAATTTCCCTCTGAATCGTTTCGTCGTGCTTATATTTTCCGCTCGTAACCACGGGAACAGCAATCGAGGAATTGGTTCCGCTCAGTGCCCCTCTAAATTTGAGCGATTTCATTAGCATGGCGGTGAAAGAGATTTAATTAAGGGATCCATTGTAAAATTAATTGTGTGCGAACTCGTAGGTATGCCTACTGGAACCCCAGCTCTTTGATGATGGCTAATAACGGCATTACTTAACTGGTCGATTAGTCACTCTTAACTTGAATAGAAAATAAGTTACCTGTTTGAATTTATGAGTTGTTCAACATTAATATTACCTAATTACTTCTTCGTTAATTTGGTATTTTGAGTACCCTATTTTCCATATGGCATAGAGCGCCTGCTAGTTAGGCAAAGAGAGTGCCATCATCAGTTGTTTCCTCAATATCCTGAGCAATACTTCGCTACTGAGCAATAACAAGTGGTCATCAATTCAATGAAAAACCTACCTTTCAAAACAGGACTTGGAACTTGAAAGTTGCAAGTATGTGTGGTGATAAGAGATAGGTAATTGGAGCTCAGCATTTCGCTTTTGCTTTTTGGCTTTCGTTTTCTTTCTTCCCTTCTGAATGAAGTCGAACGATTTCAGTCATATATTCTGAACAGAGGTAGAGGCAGTTGTAGCAATGAAGAGAAACTCTTCCTTTGGGAAGGTACCAGGGCTACTTTCTCAAGAACTGAGGACAATGCGTAAGATCGCGTGAAAGGTGATGTGTGGCTCCGTCAGAATTCTCACAGAGAATCATTTTAGCTTGCTGTCGTAAATGACTTCAGTATGGTGTGATCCACAATTCGCATTCCGCCATTGTGAGAAGGGTAGAAAAGGGGTAAGCTAAGTGCTTCTTTGAGCCCAGATACGTGGGATCATTCGTTGGTGAGAAATTCAATACATCTCTATGCAGGAAAATGGGTGCGTATTTCAGCACAGAGGTGTGGGATCATTAGTTGGTGAGCAATTTAATGTAGCTCTAAATAGGAAAAACAAAATCATGCTATCGTTTCAAATTTCCAGGGTCTGATTGAATATAAAATGAATTTTTATCGTCATTATGATTTACAACGAGACTTGATAGATGAATAGAACTGTTTCGGTTTCCTTAGAATTAAAATAAAATGCTGGCCAAACTATTATTCATGTCAAAGAAAAAAGAAAAGTAGTAGATGGCCGCAAACTTGAGTTGGTGAGTTGTTGGAAGAGTTTTTCGATTTGGGAATTATCTAGGATAGAAGTGGGCGCAGCAGTAAGGACATCAGTGAACAGCGTCAGCTATGGTGACAGTCATTATATGTAAAAGTTTATGTGAATTAGTCACAAATGTAAATCGGCCAATAAAAAGTGGCCAATTGTTTTATACTGAGCATACTACTATAAAATGATACGTGGACGCCGAGGAAGAAGAGAGAGAGAGAGAGAGAAGGGTTTTGAAATGTCGGTCGTGAATGGAATGGAAATTGTGAGATCGATATGGGGAAATGGATGAGGAAGTTATTGACGTGGAGGGTAAGGAGAATGCTGGACACGATGAAGAGGAGGTGGAGTCGCGAATGGGCTCAGCAGGAAGGGGATGCTGAAAATCGTGATAGAGGGAAGGGTAATCGAAGTGCTGAAAGAATGAAAATGAAGGAGTTTGAGGATAGAATGAAGAGTAATAGGCCTTATGCCGAACTGAGGAAGGAAATTCAATGAGTGCATGGGTGGTGACGGAGGAGATTGGTATAAGTATTGGCGTTTTTGTTCCTACCTTGACCGTTCGATCGCATTCGAAATTGATATGGAGCAGAAGAAAGAAAACAAGTTCAGGAATGAAAATGGCAGTCACATGAGTTTTCTTTCATAACTCATAGTCTATATCGAAAAAAATATTTTTATACATTCCGTATCAATGGAAACGAAACAATTTTTTAAAAATCCGTGGTGAACATGGAGTAGGTAATTTTTATGTAGAAATCGAATATAGGTAACATTTTTTAATGAATCTTTAAGAAAGGTTGCGTCTCTCTGTTTTAAATTATTCATGAAACAGCTCATTTTTACTACTTCTATCAAGTTGCATTTTTGTGTATTGATCCAGCGTTCCGTAAGTTTCTGAGCCAACGAAAATACTTAGGGGTTCTATAGTTTTAGTTAAATTTTAATAGTTCGCTTAAATGATTCGTGCCGATGGTAATCATATTGGTATTGATTTTTAGCGGATGCAACCGATAGATGAGGTCATTTGTGCTACTGAGGGTAAGAAAGGAAGGATGAAAGGAAACCCGGTGTAGGAGCTGGTACCCACGCTTTCTTGCTGCCTTTCGCGATAACTATCCACGTATCTCTGTGTGATTGGCACGTGAGCATAGCGGCATAGATATTTGTCTGCCTGCCTGTTGAGAGATCTCTCGCGGGAACCGGTTTTATCTACGGAAGTGGGAAGATAGTTGCGTAAAGCTTTCGCGGAAATGGGTCCTTAATATGCGGATATTTTGCGCAACAAATGTGGCCAAACCTTTTTTTTCGACTTTCGTTTCATCTTGTTTAATATACTTGGGGCATTACATGTCAAATATGGTTTAACATCATCAAATGTGTCCGAAGGGTGGGAGCTAAGTTGTGGTCCTCTACTTTTTTCTACCCTCTTCAATAATGTCGTATGTTTTGTTTAAAAAAATATTGTGATTTGTAAAACTTCAGGCTCACCTTTGCAAGTAACTCCTCACCTAATATACATGCCCACGCTAGTGATTATTATTTTATCAAATATATATCCTTTCCACCTTAGGACCTATCACCGCTGCGTTATTCTCTAATGATAAATAAAAAATATATAGGACCATAAAAGAGGGGAGCCTGGTTTCCTAGAAAAAAATCTACGGATTTGGTTAATGTGAAATGTTGAGGGTAAATTACGTGTTTTTTTTTTAGGATTTCAGGCTGCTAGATGCGGAAAAATCTTCGCGTAATTGGTTGGAAATGCAATTTCATCTGGAAAAAATTTAATTCAGAGGACGAGTGAAGAAATAAAGTGTTCGTCAAGAAAGTGCACTCTGTGAGAAAGCAAGGAAATGAATTCCCTCACGAATCTTATTAATTCATTTTAGATTAGTCGCGTATAAATTCTATTTAAAAATATACATTGCTCATTTTTTAAGAGGTTGTGTCGCCATAATTCCTGTAGCCAATAGGGAAGTGCACTAGTGTTTCAAATGCACCAAACACATTTTTTAAATTAGAGTTCAGAACAACATAATGTCGTAAAACCACAGTTTAAATCCTAATAGTGAATACTTTATTCGAGATGACCGTCTGAAATATGGAAAAATTCAAAGGCCGCGAAAACGGGTGTCCATGTTGAATATTGGCCGTGACGTCACAAGGCAGTAGCAGAAGGCAGCTTCTACACCGTTTAGTTCTACCACTATTATTGCATAGAAAAATTACAGAATTTGAGGGTATCCGTTTTTTGCTGTCATAAAATATCTTCAGAATATATACGTGGCTGCTTCTCTTTTGAGTAAACGACTTCATCATTGCGTAATATATTAATATTCATTTACGTGTCAACTTCAAGTTTGGAAAGAGTAGTACGAATAGCACATTGAATCTTTAATAAATGCATGATGGCATTTATTTTTAGCTGGGTATATTTTGGCACAATGCCGTTTATCATGCCAAAACTTTTTTTGTAAGAACCGAGTCAAACTAATAAACCTATTTCAGACGTTTGCTGCAAGACTTATTCGTTGCGTATGTATTCACGCCGGCCGGAACGTTCGCCCTTCGCAACTAGAATCATGGGATGTTAGCCTTATTTCCGAGCTGGCTGGTTGTTGCAATGGTTCGCTGTCCAGGATGGGATCAAGAAAAGATAATCTTGGTTGGGAGAAGGAAAATTCCAACGATTTATAAATGGTATACCAAACTTTGATGTATTTATGGTTACTGAATTTTTGAATAAGGAGGACAGGTTCAACGCTCCATAGAAATGCGAGACGTTAAGGCTAACAAGGGGAGACCGCGTACCTTGCTGCATCTTTTTCAATTAGGGCGTTAGTTAGGCTGTAATTAATTAATTTTCATGCGTTATTTTTTACAAGTTATATATATAAATTCTAAATGACCACTATTCTCCAATGGGTCGGTTGGGGTAGTGGTAGCGTGCACGATTGTAAGAATAATCTCACTCGAAGGACCGTGGTTCAAGACTGCTTCATGGCATTATTTTTTGTTGTCTTCATTGTGATCATACGGCATCAAGTTTATCATTAATTATATTTGCAGCAATCGTTGACATGAGACAATTTTTACAAACGCAGAGATACGATGACTACAAGGGTTGGTGTGCGCTAAAATGTTAATTCTTTCTTTGCTTATACTGACCAACTTCCACATTAAAAATGAAAACCACTCTTGCAAGAGCACATACCATTAAAGGCTCGCGGCAAGCAACAATATGCGTACAGGCATAATTAATAAGAACACAAAGCGAATATAAAATGCCATATATCTCGAACACTTGTAATTCACATTACTCCAAAGGGAGTTTACTTACTCAGTTCATACCTCAGTACCTTGTACTCAGTACCTACCAGTTTACCTCAGTAGCAGTGCTAAAAGAACCATTCTGAAATATATAATTTCAACTAACAAATAGGATGAAATAAAAGTTGATAACCCTGGACCGGGCGCGCTGGCGTATAAAATACGTCAATCTTTGAAAACCAAGGATTTCGACATTGTACGTACATTCTGGGCTATAATGGTTTCGTATATTCTTACAATGTACTTTGACTGCCTATATTGCGAGTTTTCAAAGTTCGAGGTATTGTAGCTAATTTTTTGGATCAGCAAGATGAACCCGTCACCAGTGGAGTACAAATTACGCCGCGCGACCTGCCGTGTACCTTTATATCTGTATCACCTATAAATGTACTAATTTCAACAAATAAAGATTAACTTTAACAAAAATCGTTTGTTATCATATATGCACATATCATGGGCAAAGTACGCATTTTGCCCGGTCGTGTAAAAAAACAGTCGCGCCATAATTCTTTAACCAAACTACTTTCAGTTTATAAATTACGTAGGTCTACACGGAAGATGCTATATTTTGACTCAACACACTTTCTGATGTGACTGAAGTACCTATTAAGTAAATTATTATAATATAAATATCAATTTGATCTTAAAATACCTTCAAATGATCTTCAAAACAGAATATCATCGATAGGTAAGAGTCAGGAGCAGCCTTGAACCATTTATTCCGTATAGCTTGTGCTTAAGGCACGGGAATGAATATCTTCTCCAGGCTTTTGTTTCGACGTCGAGATGAAATTTGGAACAAAAAATCATTTATAATTCTATTTTGAATTCATGTTTTCGATACTAGACGACATTTTTAGGAAGCAAACTCCACCGATTCCCGGAAACTCTCGCCGCGCTAAAGAAGGCGACGGAATTCAGCGATACTCCACTGGTGACTACTGCCTTGTGACGTCACATCTCAATCAAGATGGAGGGACTGTGTTTCAGCGCAACATGAAATTTTCCGACTTTCAAAACGTTTTAAAGTGCATACCCCAGATGCAGAAAATAAAAGTGACTATACTAATGTTTCTTTTTTAGGCTAAACTTTCAAATTCAGCAATAAAAAAAAATTAGTGCACTTCCCTATTACGTTTTAATGTTACAATTTTTTTTCCCAACATTGCAAATGCGTGAGTATTGGTCGAAGTAATTCTTCTCCGCGCTAGGTCATTTTCCATGATATTCTCTTGCAACGTATTTATTTTAAGTGCAATTAAATAGCAGCGTGTCGATAGTGGAAGCATTCGAAATTTGGTGCTGCAGAAGAATGATGAAGATAAAACGGATCGACCGAGTAAGCTGTGAGGAAGTGCTAACAAGAGTGGGAGAAGTCTTCTAAAAGCCATAAGGAGAAGAGGGGTCAAGTCTGTTGGCCACATTATGAATGGTCTCATCGTAAAAGGAAAGGTGGAAGGGAAGAAGGGCAAGGAACGGCCCCAAATGAGATTTGAGTGGACAGGACAGCTTATAAAGGACGTAAAAGAGGAGAAATAGGTACGTCACTATGGAAAGGCTAGCGAAAGGGGTTGGAAAGCGGGATGTAGAGCTGCGTTTAACCAAGCTTAGGATTGTTGACTTATTATGGTGATGATTTTATGCATAATTACTATTATACGATTATTTAGACATTCTAGACGAGTGTTGGTAGTGGAGACACTTCACCCAATGACGATGAGTGCCTGCGAGATTGACTTCTATTTGTTTTCTCCGTCGGTTATTGGGTTGACGATCGTTTCCGCATTAACCTTATTGCTGCGTCGTAATGGTAAAGAAATCTCCCTCTCGTCGGAATGCTGCTCCGTGTCGCCCGAGGACAGCCTCTGCTCCGCTTCTCCGCTCACCGTTCTCTTTGAGTTCCGCCTCCGTGAGCATCTGCGCGTTCGATGCAAAAAAAATAACGTCTGCGATGCGTTACGCTGATGAGGACCTCGTGAATGTCGGTGGGCGAAGTACATGTTCCGTTTTATTAATATTTATACTCTTTGTTTCCTACTGAATTTTTGCTTTCACGAATATATTCACTCATTTTTTTGGCAACTATTCGTGGTCAGGGAACCATGATTGTAATTTTTATGATAGCGATATAATGATAGTGCATCGGAATTCTTAATGAAGCTCTCGAAATAAATCCAGTAATATTCTTTCATTAAATGTGCAGTCGTTTAAGTAATTAGGGTTTAAAATATTCTTGAGCTTTCCACATCGTTTTAAGTCGGTGAATCTTTTACCAGTGAGAATAATTCATCTTCCTAACCATCAGTCATTACACTTAATATATATTCCAAATCATAGATCTTATCCACCTTTATCCCATTCCATTTCTTTGAAGTTCTCTTACTGTTCTTACTGTGCGGGTAGCACGTTAACCCGGCGGTTAAACGATCGAGTCCTGGATGTTTCAGATTTTCTTGCCGATCTTCTGTGCACTCTGAGTGCCAACATTACAGAGTTTCACTTGTTTATATTCACGTTAGCATGTACTACGCTCTACAGTGCATTAATTAAACTATTTTTAACCGAAATCGTAATGTATGTGGTTAGGGTGAACACTCGAAAAATTCATTGCTGAGTGTTTTGCAGAAATCGATAAAAAGAAGCAATTAGTATTTAATGTAATTTACATTCAAACCAGCTGCTGGCAGTAATAAAATAATGCCTGTACGTGCAAGGTTAGTGTCTCTTCAGAAGGAATAGATGAAAGTGAGATTCACAAAAGCAATCTTCAAAGCGAAAGGATCACTTCGTGGGAAATATATAGTACCTGTTACTTTCTGTCAGTGTCCGAAACAAGAGCGTGTTTTATCTGCGCTGATGGTAAATTCATCTTACACTTTTGATCTTCTTCATAACTTTGCAACTCTAGATGATCGCCGTATTCTCAATGCCCGGAGACTCTTCTTAAATATTATTACCGGCAAGTACATATCATCTGATCTTCATTCTCTTTTCCCGCTTCGTGTTCCTTCGCGCACGACGAGATCGAGTGAGTTATTTCATTGTTTCACCCCCCGCCTCTCCGCCTCTAAACGCTCTTTTCTATCCAGACTTCCTTCTTCCATGAGCTCCTATTCCAAATTTGTTCCATATTTTGATCCCTTTTTTCTATCCGATCCGATGAAGTCTACCATTCTTTGTTATTTATTCGTAAATACTGCTGAATATTATTTTGTTCATTGTTGGTTACGTTTTGCTTAATATTAGTAAATAATTCTCTTGTTATTGTGAGTCCTCTGTAATTGGCCTCATGTTGTCTTTGGTCTGCATTTAATAAATAATTAACATGAATTCTACGAAATTCCTTGTAATACCTCTTTTAATAACCTTCCCTGCTTAACTTTCTAACGATAGAATTGAATAAAAATTCTTGGTATTTTTTGTTGTGCTTTTTTCCGGAAAAGAATGGATTTCTTCTCAGAACGAAAAATATCGTACTTTCTAAGTTTTCTTGCTATTTTAACACATCTCTTTGGGCTTTCAATCATACACCCAGTGTGAGGAGGAGAAATCCTTCCAGGGGAAAGCATAAAATCAGTAGCGTAGTTAGTGGCTGACCTCTTAAAAACCTTGGTGAAACTCGTTTAGTTTTGAGTGTAGCATTATGTCCTTTTGGAAGGGTTTTGGCCACTTGTCGAATTTTGAGTGTCTGTTCCGGCTCTGATTTCTCCTGCTTGGTGTATTGTTTCTTTAAGGCGTTTAGCCATTCCATTGTCTTCGCGTCGAGGTCATTGTCACTTCCAAACTCTTCCCTCTGCGCTTGAATGGAGCGATATGAAGGTCCCTTTCACCTTATACCTCTCCGCGTATACTGCTTTACGCCCTCCACGTCCACCTTATCCATATCGCCTCTCGTTCTCCGCGTTTACCTTTCGGAAGATAGCGCCCTGCACTTACACCTGTCCGCAAGCAGAAAGTCTTTTACTGCTGGTTAGCATCGGTGATGGGCGAAGGAGAATTCCTTGTTGGACTTTTTCGGATCTAATTCGGGTCAGGGAAATAGTAAAACACTCTGCCGATGGTCTCAGAGGCAAACGTGGTTGTTCCTTCTACATGCTTACTCGCGGATCAGTTATGCTTGACGCTAGCGTGAAGTAGTCACTCTCTCAGACTCTGATAATCGAGCTTCTAGACTTGTTGAAAGGGCATCGTAGTTGAAAACTGCCTCGTGAGATAGCTTTAAGTTTTTTCTGGATCTACCTAAACAATCAAGATGAAAGAAGTGTCTCCAAATATATTTTACTTCCTAGTGGTAATCTGGTATGGTGACCGACATAGAGTTTTCTTTCTGGGAATAATTCCCTTATCTGAAGTTATTTTATCATCAGAGGTCCATAAAAATTAGTTTTATAATCTCATTGTTGACGCGTAAAAATTATGTATTCCTAATGTGGTACTTTTGGTATTTGTTGTGGGCATTGGAAATTCCATATGATCGTGGGAACATATTTGCTTTGTCATAGCTGGCCTAATAAGATCTCATGTTGACGGGACCGACAAGCGTTTCAAGTCGCCTTCCTTACCTTCTCCTGAAGTATTGAGCATTAGTCATGAATTACCTTCTATAGAGAGAGCTAGTCTCGCTCCCTTCCGGCCGCGATGCCTTCTCTCTTCACCGGCCGCACCCTCCGTCACTCCGGTGTCCCGCATAGGATCGACATTGGCCCGTCCTACTTTCGCGTGTCACTTTTGCTGACGATGAAATTTCTTTCTTCGCCGGGGGCGTTTGCCTGGCATTGACACTACCTTGACAGTTAGGCTTTGCGATAGCCAATAACCACATAATTTAATGAATGACGCCAACTGGATCTCGTTTCCTATGGGCGGCTTACAGCCATTTCTTTAAAAACGAATATTGAAGGATTTTGTTTTGAGTATTTATTTTCATTTTCAGATAAATTGGAAACCCATAGTAATTAAAACTATGAAATCCACTTATGCATAATATTAATTATTGATATGTGTATTCTAATAATAACAGTATCTTTGTAATGAACTAATGGCCTAATACTATGTCTTTTCATAGAAATTTGATGTGATGTGTAATATGAGTCCAATAATTTACTGCCATTTTTTTCATTAAATTATGTGATGAATTATCGCCTGACGTATTTACTTCTCAATCCAACTCTTATCTCAACCATTAACTTGGTGGCTTATATGCATGAACCATATTCTATTGTTACATACGAATTCCTGGGTAATTTATTGTCTTTCTTTCTATTTTCAGGTAAGATGTAATCCAAGATCCTTCAATATTGGCTGAAAGTATATTCTGCTTCCGAATAGACAATGTATGTGAGTAAAAGTAAACATATCAGTGGAGAGGCTCATCGAAAAAAATTGAAAAGAATAAAAAAATTAACGTCTGCTGCAATTTAACTCTTTGGATAGAAGTCTTGCGATACTTTTAAAAATTTTCAATTCTTTTTTATTCCAACCTCTGGGAGCGCAGTTTTTGGGATCTGGAACAAATTTCGTAGTGGCTGGCTGTAATTCCAGAGTCGTAGGAAAATAATGAAATGAGCTGATTAAAAAACCGTATGAGTTTTTTTTCGCGATTTCGCGGTGTTGTGAATGTAGAGGAGAAGGGTAGACGACGTGATTTTTTGTGATTGTGGGTGAGGAGAGTCACCATCGAGATATGGAGGACAGAGAAGGGTTTGATGTGACAAGTACTGAGGGGGGAGGGGATATTGAAAACAGTGCCAGAAGATAGAATGCTGGAAAAGGGAAGGAGAGGAAGGAAGAGAGTATAGGATTATCAGATAGAATAAAATGAAGGAGGTCATCTTGTGAATTTAATAGGAAAATTCATGAAGGGTGCTTAGACTGCCGGAATACGTCTTCAATACTCCATGGGAACCTACCGTAATCGGTGGAATGCTTAATAAATAAACCTCCCATTTTGGGCCAAAAAAATTAGGTGTAATAATATGGCCAAAACAATTAGGTGTAACATCTCCTCGCGAATCACGTGTTCCCCGGCTCAATCAGCGATCGAGTCGTTATAGCTTCTGTAGTTTGTATTTCTCGATGTTTTTCCAGGCTAGGGTACCCACCAGACGGAAGCGGTTCGCCTTTTAATGAAGCCTCATTAAGGTGATTGATGGTCCCGTTAGGCAACCTGATTCGCGACTATTGTGCATCGTCTTCTGAGATGCGATCAGGCTGGTTGCATCAGAGTGAGTGTTGTCTCGGTGCCTTCTTTTCCCTCGGGTATTTCATGAGAGCTCTTCTTCGGAAGTGACGACTATTGCAAAAAAACGAGTCCTAATTTAATATGATATCCAAACAGTAGGGCTGGTTTTCGTTCCTAATTTCGTCTCATCTCAACGCTTTAGTTTTTTTTCGGAAACCATGGTATTTACATGTCAGTTGTCACTTTTCAAAGTTCATTTTTTATATGTCAGTGACATTTTCCCATTCTCGTATTCATTTTATTTTAATTCTTTATTTAGTAATAATTAAGGGATTATCTTCTAGGGAAAACTCTTGATCGAATCGATAATTGAATCGGCAGAAGGTTGATATTTTAGTTTGATAATTATTATTATGTCGGGATATCAACTGGCTTAGGAATTCAGAAGTTTGTGTAGAAGTTGGTTGATAGGGAATTCCAATATTGCATTTAAGTGAATATCCTCATGGTTAATAGTAAATGGATAGCAGCGTCGGTGACCGCTGTGCAGTGAACATTAAATCAGTGTTTAATCGATGCTTATACGTACCTTGATGGATCTTGGAAGATTGTTTGGTTTCCTCAAGAAAGCAAATAATTCCTGGAAATATATTTCTACGTTATAGCCGTTGTCGGAGGATTCCAATCTAACTGTTGCTGTAGTCTCGAATCTCATTTCATACAGTCGCATCGACCTTAGAGACAAATGGAACGAAATTCCAGGGCGGGCTCGCGAGGATACACTCCCGGGGCAGGGTCTATAAGAGCGAGCTTTTTACCTCTGCACCCAGAAGGGGGAGGACAGGAAGGGGAAGGGAAGGAGGCGCCGCCGCGATAGAAGCCCGACGACGCCTCCTGGGAGGGGATAGGGAAGGAAGGGAGGGACGAGGAATCCCGCACCGTCACAAAGGCGGGCGCGACCTTATAGACACTTTTACTGCTTGTTTCGGCTCAGGAATTGATTCTCATTGATGCATCGTAAAGACCCTAAGTTTTGTAAGAAATTCCAAATGAGGCCTCTTACGAGGACTAGGAAGCATGCTTCTCTAAATTTCTTCCAACTTCCTCCGCCGTGCTAATCCTTTGATTCTCTATAGCCTTTTTCATTTATTTCTGGAATGAGCTTTTTCTACTATTAGTCCTGAGTATGTCTAGCTCCACAGTGTTACACTAAAGCTATTTTTAAATTTTACTCTGGACCAAGTCCGAGACCCATCGGTACTAGTTATTGTGGGTACAAATTTATCTGATTTTTTTAATTAGGGCAGACTGTATTTACTGTTTCGTCACTCAGGAAGGTTCCGCACAACATACGCAATTTAACGCGGCACAAATTACAAATTACATGCTGCTTTTAGCTCAATTTGAACGAATCCCTTAAAATGATCCGCATGGAGTAGTCTTATGGAAATAACATTTATTCAAGTACGTGGCGTAACTTTTTTCTTAAATTAAAGCAGTAAATGTTTCTCTTCGTAGGGAAGTCGGGGATTTGAAATACTAATAGCCTGCTTTTTACGTTATATTCTTCTCTGGTTTCTTGCCGTTTACTAATTTACAAGTGCAAAGAAGTTAAATATTTTTGAAACTTTATTTTGGGCCTTTTCTTTTGCATTTATAGATCTCTGCTAGGTATATACTGTACATGTATTGTTTTGGAGTTACCATTCGAATAATTTTTCGGGAATACAGCAAATGGGCTCCGCCGTAGATGTTTCCCCCTATGGCTTACCTATATTCCATTTTATGAACCCCTACATTGATGTCAGTCGAAATTGTTGTAAAGAATCTAGTGCAATTATATTTGAGTGGAAGGTGTCCAACATTCTAATACTTGTAGCCCTTTTTAACAGATTATGATAACCAATCCTCGCGTTTTTACTTACGGTATCATCATCGGGTGCCAAATATATAATTTATCAAGTGGTGCATTGATTCGTATAGAGATTTAGATGACTATTTCTGTTCAATTTATCAAATAATTACCGTGGATGTGTTTCGAATTCGAGCGCTCCCTCTGACGAGCTTTCGCATTACCGCCTGGTGGACGTGGTTCAGGCGTAAGCCGCGGGGAGGCGCGCCACGCGGGAGAGCCAAGCATAGAGGAGGCAAGAATGTTGGAGGGGTTGTGGAGGAATGAGAGGAAGGTTTGTAAAGGTCAGTGGGCGGGAGAAATTTGAAAGGGAGAGTGCGAAGAAAGTTTGAGGGGCGGAAGAATGGGAGGGAGGGGGAGACATATGGGGTAGAGAGAAAGGAATTTTGCTTGATAATGGAAGGGGGAGTATTTCTTAGGGGGAATGAGTGGTGGCGGTTGAGGGGTTCACAATGAGGGGAGAGAGAGAGAAAGGGCGCCAGTGTGGTAGGGGGCACGTAGGCGCCGGAAGACATGGGAAAGGTTTCAGGGGGGTTGTTCGGGATGGCCTTCGTTTCCCTCCGGAAAAGTGGTTCCTGCGAGTAGTAAGTGGGAATTTTCTCTCTGATCAGAGAATATTCCCAGTTACTCAGGCTCCCAAGAAATGAATATCCTGCCTTTAATGGTACAAAGCATCAAGATCCCTGAAAGGAAGATATTAAGAATAATATTTAAAACACTGTTGCGACCCTTTTATCGAAGGAATAACAATTGGATTTATTATGAATATATTATCGCGAAAACTATAGCATAAATTGCTATGCTGTCTTTCTAACAGCAGTTAAAATTACGATACCTCCACTGCATTTAAACGCTCATCAATCGTCCACCGAATCAAATCCGCTCATTTAGTAATATAAGGGTTATCTAGATGAGCGGATTTGATTCGGTGGGCGATTGTTGAGCGTTTATGCAGTGGAGGTATCGATTAGTTTGTAAAAGAATTTATAAATTCAAGTGGAAATTTTTAAATGAAATTGTGAGTTTCATCTGGACCCGTAAAAAATTCTCTTTGCCTTATGTGATGTCGCATGCTTTGGGGTTTTTAAGGGTTGGCAAGTTGTGATTTACCTCTTTTTCTTTGTCTCAATTTGGTCGATGATTACCTTGCACTTAAACTGGTCATGTTGGACCGCTATTAATAAGTCCCTTTTCAAGAATCGCGATTTAATCAGCAATACCGCTAATTAGGTAGTTAATTTTAATGGTATAATGAGGCAGTTATTCACAGAAATTCTTTTATCGAACGGAAGCTCTCTGCCCGGATGGCAATCGTCATATTCTGGAAAATCAGGAAAGTTCTTAACGCATTCACTTAATATCAAGTCACATGAAATCCTGCACCAATAGAAGGAGAGGTTAATGTAATTACTCAAAACTTCTCTTGAAGCATAAGTAGCTCAAATATGTTTTAGCTGCTGAATGTTGTATCATATTATGATTTCATAATATTAAAAAAAAAATCATGCTATTATATTATCTTTCGTGATTTTGGCTGAACGAAAATTGTCATCACAGAAATATTTAATGGAATATTTCGTGTTTTAGACGGTAGAAGATCGTAGCCTTTATAAATTCAAATGCACATTAAATGCGTTCCACATTACTTTGTTTTCCAATCAAGGATTAAACCGTTTCTTTTTATGTTTAAAGTATTATCGCGTAATTTCTTTGAAAAATTATATGCAATATGTATTTTATTCCATTTAATTTCTAAATCTTGATTTCCGTTAAGGATTTTTGGTATTCTTTTCTTATGCACACTTTCAATTCATTGCTCGAGGTCATTGTGCTACGCATTTTACATATTTTTGTTAAAGTAAGATTATAATGTGGAAAAGATCATAATATGTAAATAGTCCTCCACCTTTAAGTTGGTTCACCTTCATTTCGACGCGTGGACTCTGCCACAAACCATTGGTAAATATGCACTTGGTTAACTTATTGCTAATTATTGATGCAGGAGAAGAAGACTGAATG
Source organism: Ischnura elegans (assembly GCF_921293095.1). Classification (NCBI taxonomy): domain Eukaryota; kingdom Metazoa; phylum Arthropoda; class Insecta; order Odonata; family Coenagrionidae; genus Ischnura; species Ischnura elegans. The sequence goes on along the minus strand of NC_060248.1, from coordinate 117,065,117 downwards.
AGTTATAGATCAATTACAGCAGTGGTCACACATTCAGATTCCGGGTTCAAGGATCATCTCATCGTTTATGCGCCACCTTTTCCGTCTGTACGTCGGATACTATGTGTTCAGCCGCTTCCTGCAGTTAGTACCTTTTCATATTTAATTCGTAACCTTGGGGCAATGTCCGTGGTCGCTCTTTCTTGCAATTGCCTCTTATTGTGGAAGTTCAACTCCTGAACAAGGGGGGAGTAAAAGATATTATCGCTGCTAGCCCAGAATGGTTTGTCCTTGACCTCTCGTAATCATGTAAACTTCCTTTTATCACACCAGTTGGGTTTAAAATTGTGGAATAAACTAAAATCTGGAAAATTTTCCGACATTTTTTTTGGTTCATTATATTTTTGTTGGAGAGGAAGGCAGCGAAAAACACGTCGTGACGCGTCGCTCAGAGTAGAGAAGGGGAATATTTTTCATTTTTCTCTTCTGCAAAGGAAGGAGCGAAAGTCGTTAGGTCCCTCTTTCGTTTTTTAAATTAAATTTTGCTCAAAAATGCTACCGTAATCTTCGCAGAAGTTCCTCGCTTTTCGTGAGCATACATTAAGCGAAATTTGATCTGAACCTTTGTACCTACAAATGTTTCCTAATTGGAACTTGAAAGGGATGCATGTATCAGTAGTGTGAATTTCCTTTCACAGTGTTGCCCTCGGAGGCGATTTAGCATCCCAAAAAAAGGTAATTTTTATCAGATAACCTTATTTGACTCTCATTACCGAAGTAACACATACCATAATGAAATATAGGAAACTTTTTGACTTTTTCTTTGCGATTAGTCAAGTATCGATCGATCCATATAAGGAAGTATCTTACAATTAGTTTTTTATAAAGGCCTCTCGAAATGTTTACGATAATAGAATTAAAATAAAGGGAATTGTGCTGCGCAATTGTTTTCCATTCACTTTGTCTTCCTTATATGTTCGTGTATTTTTCCGCTTGGCGCATACGAGTGGGATTGCAGAGCACGTCACTTTGCCAGTGTATCATGGTTATACGAATGCCAGTTCAACACGTGAAGGTTTTACACTGCGGAATAAATTTATATCGCTTTTCATTTAACTATCCACTTATCTACAGTTTTATTCAGCCCGTATGTCTCATTTCTGTGTGGTTGTTAATCAAGGAATTCTTGCGTCAATCATTCCGAGTTAAAATAAAAACCTTGAAGTACGAAATATTACGTTTACTCTTTAGCACCCGGCGCGTTTCCATGTGCCCTATCTTGTGACTACGACTCAATCATTGTCGGGTGCCTCTTATTATTGTGTATGTGATATTCTGAGGAGTGAATTTTGGAGAAAAAATCACATATGTACTTTCGGAATCTCTCCAAACAATCGGTAGGGAACGTATATTTTCTCCAATATATTAAAGGATAACGAGACCAGGAAAAGCTAGTTTGATAAATTTCGTATTTTGTTTTTATGAACATATTTTCGTCGTGGCTGGGTTTTATGAATGAATTTTATATGCTCCTGTTTCGGAAATTCATTTTACCGAGCCGCAGGAATTCTTGTTGAGATACCCTAAATTCTTTTTATAAAATCTCTTATGCTTTGAGGAGAGCCAATGCAGATCAGATTGAAAGCTGGTCCGGGGGGCCGCGCCCCTCACCTCCGAAATTCGTGATTCCCGAAAAAGATATGAATTCAAGTGATAATGATTACGTAACATAGTTTTTCAACGCATGCTTATATCACTTCTTAGTGTTAGACGGCTCTAATATCGCGTTTTCATAAAAAAAACACTGTAAAAAACCGCAGTAAATTTTTCGCAATGAGAGAAGAATTGGTTATAAAAATAAATAATGAAATAAAATGTAATGAAATGTGTAAAAAAAAAATGTTTTCACTTCTTTGAAATCAAGAAAAAATGTGGATTTCAAATAAATATGGTAGGGCAACCGAGTATCTTCTGACTATGAAATACCCTGACCACGAGCAAACAATTTAAACGTTACCTCAGCCATTTAGCACATGTAGTCTGATCATTTGGTTAGGAAGCGTCGTGCAGTTTCTCTCACGACTCGCCAGCGCTTGGAGGCATCACGGCCATTATGAAATCGGCGTGCGGCGCGCGTGGCTTTGCTCACGTTTGGCCGCATCCGAGGCGGCGACGGCCGGGAGATGATGCCCCCCCCCTTCCTCAATCACTCTCTCTCTCTCCCTGACTGTATACCTTCGTGTAATGGTTGGTCCTTCAGGTTCCTGGCCTTGCTCTCTCTCTTGGCTGTTAGGCGCGAAATTACGAGGAAGTGGGTGCGAATCGGGTCGCGAAGAAGAAGAAAGTTTGGACGTGAGGTAATCTGCCCGGAGAGGAACAGGTACCTTCCTACCTACTTGGCCGCCACTCGTGTTGTGGATCACGTCAGCCGCACCGGTTTCTTCCCATCAGCGGGGGAGATATCTTGCCTTTTTTTTACCTGCATTCCTCAGTTGTGGTGGAACGATACTGGCTTCGATATTTTCCAAAATTTTAGTTGTGATCCGAACACCCATCGAATGAAAGTTTACATTTATTACTTCAATACCGATATAAAAAATTAAGTGTATTTACTGATTTTTTGAAAAGTGATTTGAGACAGCCCTGAGTAATTTTGATTTTCATGAACATTGTAGTATAAGCTCCTTGCCACCCAATTCAAATTTAACATTAACAGTGTATTTTAGAGGCACAAGTTATTCTGTATGAAGTCAATATCCACAAATTTTAAAAATTATAATTTTAAGAATGTTTCGAATCTTATATTAATTGATGCTCACTTAAATTTCTTAGCGAGAGAATAGTTACAGCAGTGGTTGGTCTTATTGCTGTCTGTATTTGCCGTATAAATTTTTTATGAATACTCCAAAATAATGTATTAGTTATTCCTTTTACGCCTTGCATTCGTGATATAAAACCTGCTGTTTTTTCTTGTCTCATATCTTAAAACAATGCGCTCATTTTTGAGAAAAATAGGTTACGAATTGTGATCCGTTATGAAATTCTTAGGAAGGTTTTAACGAATGATATTGAGAAAAAGGCTTTCTCAATTTTTTTAGGTTGTGCAGGTGTTCTCTTTGGGATATACCATAAGGGTTTTCGACATGTAGATAGCGTCATTATAGTTTCCGGGGACTCAACGATTTGTTTTTCATTAATCAGGTTATAAATTATACGTTTTTGCTGCCGATGGGAATACATAGGAAGTATTTCAAAGACAGCTGTGTGATGACAGGGGCATTATTCCAGTTCATATCGTTGTAGATAAAAATTTGATAACATACCTAAGTTGTGGCGTATTGTCCTAGGAATAGACTTGGCTAGTTATTGTTTTGACATTGTCTCACTCTTGATATCTTAAATATTTCTCATTGTACCCCTAGTATATGTGGTAATTAATTCAAATGCTTTGGACCGTGTCCGTCACTCTCTGCTGCGGACAATGAGTGCGTAATTTTTTGGAAAACTTTTCATCGTAAATTTTTACTACTGGACCCTTAAGAGCTTATGAATGCGGAAGCTAATTAATTAGCGGAGAATGGAGATGTGAAATTAATTGTGGGCTCTCTAACTATGTTACGTTCTGTTTGCCTCCTATGTTCTGCTTCAGGTAAACAGTTGCGCTTAACAGAGTCAGATTAAGGTCGTACTTCGGAGCGGGTTGGAGGGGAAGGAGTGTTTCTCTTCTACTGTCGCGGAGCCTTCGCGGTAGCTAATATCTGTCAGCTTAAATGTGAGTGCTTATAGACAAGTGGCTTTTAGACATCCTCCGATTATCTTTTAACTTCATTTGTTGAGGTGGTGAAATAAAATCTTAAATTTGATAGCCACCTAAATGACTTCCATGTTTCCATTTTTTCCTTGAATTACCTTTGGAGAGATGGTCCGCCTCCCTTAATCCGCCATTGACGCTTATGCATGGTTTTTGCATGAGTTACACATAACACCGACTCATGGTTTACGTAAAGATCATCAAATTATACCACTTCCGGCTATAGCCTCGAGAGAATTTTGGGGAAGTACTTGAGAAGTTGAAGCTGCAGTGTGATGTGAAAATCATAAATGATCGATATATTTTTTTCCAATGTACAGAATGTTTTTTTAGCTAACAATAATTGAAAGTTATCTTGCGATTCACCTTCAATTTTCCGCGGGTATTTTGTCATAAAATGTCTCATACCTGACTGCTTTAATTCTTTTAAAACAAGTTTTGTAAAACTGGTTCTATCTCACTTCATATATATTTTCGTCAATCTCTTGAGAAAGGCATGTTTACAAGAGCAATTAAGATTCAGTTTTTTAGTTTATTTTCTGCTTTTATTACTACCTTCTAGAATAAAGTTACTTGCTTTACGTAACTGACAGCAGTGGAATCTAAAGACTTCCCTTCCTATATTCATTGTGTGTTATTGCCTTGTTATGTAAATTCAACCGCATATCGTATCAATCTTGATGTGGATGTTGACTAATCGTGCAACATCATAGTGAAGACAGTCGATGCATATTTTATCTGAAAATGTACGATGTGACTTAAAAGCTGGGAAACCCTGTAGGAAGTCGGGTGGTGATGAAATGTAACTTGTTCCATAACTTTAGTCATTGAAATTAATCAGAATCGAAGTTATAGTGCTCTATCACATAGCGTGAAGGGTTAATTTGGCTGATATTGAATTATTGTGGTGAATGATTCAATCGCCTGAGTTAGGTGTAGGCATGACGATCACCTATCATATTGCATCACGCCATTCTGTTATTGATGAGCTGCCGTGTAGGGAATATATTTATTTCATTTATAAGGATTGTAGGCTGATGGTGATGATGATTAATCGCTCTATAACTCGCTTTTTGGGGGTAAACAGTAACCTAGTTAAGTCTACGTATTAGCCAGCTTCGTTTCATGCGCAGGGACGCCGACTTACAAAAAATATTGGGGGGGCCACGGGAAATTTTCTAAGTAGTGAGTTTTAAGTTTTTTAAGCATTTTATAAGAGTCATATGACAAACATTAGAACCCTGATTAATCGAATCTCGATATCAGGACACTCCGGGGAAAATCGAGAAGCCTGACACATTTTTTTCTCACACCATTAACGGATTTTTGAGGGGGCCCGGGCCCCCTCAAGCCCCATGGAGTCGGCGCCTACGTTCATGCGTTATTGCAGCTTTAATTTCTATTAAAAAGATGTATACATTCTCAGTGTATCCTCTGTAGAATAAAGCTTCTAATTTCTGCCAATGTATCGGTTTTGCATTCATGTATCCTTCCCCCACGGTGTGAGTTCATTCATAGTGTTATTACTTAATTTTTCAAATGGCCAAATTATTATAATAACTGTAATAAATAATTTATGAGCTTTATTATTATCAGTATCATCACTCCTGAGCGCCTTTGAATGAAGTAGTTAGTGCAGATTTTTTTTTCATCAAATGGAATTACAGAAATGAAAATGAAAGCACGTATTAATGTATTTGTAATTTGTTCTTGTGCGTGCGTGATGTATGGAAGCTTCTGACTTTGTAGGGATTAGAGATAATAGCCTTAACAAAATTGACTTTTCGTTTGTTGATGCTTTGAGCTCTGCTCAATCTCATGGAGCAGTCAAATGTTAAACTAATTTACGAAGATTTATTTCCAACTTAGCATTTTTTCATAGCATCGAATTTAGCTTTCTTCATAGCATAGCTTCCAGTCTTTTCTCTGTCTTTTAATTAATAGTCCATGTTTCCGCACCGGAAAGCGCTACAGTTCAGACTCCTCCTAGTCTTTTCTTTAAACACTTGCAAAAATATCCTATCATAATCTCTTGACTGTTCATAAACGCCTCCTTTCCTAACGCATTTCTCATCCACGTGTCTTTACTGTTGTATCCGTTTTTCTCTTGTGTACTTTCCAAATAGTTGATTTGCTCTACCTGCTCAAGAATTTGCCCACCTACTGTTACCTTGAGGCCCACGTTCCTATTTCGCAATGCTTTACAAAACAGCTTAAATTAGGTCTTCTTCTGATTAACCCCCATGCAATATTCTTCGCAACGCCATTTTAACGCATGCCTTAGTGCCTGCAGTCCTCTGGCTGATTGGCAAATTATGCTCGAAAATTTTCAACCCCACCTAATTTATCGATTATAGGTTCATTTTATTTACTTGTCACACAAGGATCCTGATCATTTTAAATCTTATAGGGATGAGCTCTGTTCGTAAAACGTCCTGCGCATAGGATTTTGTATCTATGTGATGCTGCGTTTCACCAATGTGGCGGACAACCGTATAGTTTATTTTTCTTGCATAATATAGCCAGATAATGACCTGAAAAGGTCGAAACCGTCAGGACTTGCAATAAATACTGTGTGGATAATGATAGAGTTTATTTTTGATTCTATAATGTCACCATTCCACGAAATGAACTCGCGAACCATTGATTTAGCATAACCGGCTTGTTCTACATAGATTTCCAAACTATTTTTTAATATTGTCTCGTGAGATGAGGAGTGGATAGGGAAAAGTTTTACCTGAAACCTTCTCAGCTTACCAAATACCAATGAGTGGGTGAATTATCGATCAAAAGGGGCAAAGCGTAGCATGTGAACGTGGAGAGGGTGCCGAATAAGAGAGTGCCCTTCTCTATTTCGACAGCTTTTCATGCCACTCCCCCTTGTGACTCCGCCAACCGCTTGATTGAATGTCATCGTAGGTTCGCGGGGAAAATTTCGCGCACTTTCTTCCCAGCTTATTAGGCAGGCGCAGAAACTCAGAAATTCCGCCATAGGTACCATAACGACCGCACTTTGCTCTCCAGCCAGCGCGAAATCTGAATTTGTAAACGTTTGATTTTATGAAAAGATATGAGTCTTAGTCTTATGAACGGAGACGGTAATCTTTTTTAGGAAAATTAGTCATTGTGTGAAATTCCATTTGCCTTTCCGTGTAGTCGTGCCTAAAAAAACTGATATTTTCCGCTATATTCAATGTGCACGTTCAATTTCATTTGTTGATGATGAGTAGAAAGTCGTGTGCTGCGTTGAGGATACATAAAATCTCCAACGGCTTCCAAGCGACCGTAAGCCGTTCTAAGGTTCGTGCTGCCACCTCTCGGTGAAATGCATGCACTGCAACGAAGAACGCGGTTTCGGAGTGGTTTTCAAATCGCATTATTTATTCTTCGCACTAAAGAATAACTTTCAAAACTTTTGAATTGGTCTGGAAATTGTAATTAGATTCTAATATTGAGTATGTTTTAATATTGTATTTTTTACTTGCAGAGGAATAAGTTTCCATTTCGAACTAAGGTAGAAAGGTTTATTTTATCAAGCATGAGATGAAAGTAATATTTTGAGAAAAATGTGGATAAGTTGATAAGAAGACGTTTTAGTATAATCAGACATCACTTTCCTGGGTAATATTGTAAGAAGTGGGGCAACTTTTATTTTACAATTAGCTAGCTGAGGTCCTGTATCGTATTTGAATTATGAATAATATATGGCAGATTGTAAAACTTATGGCATTGGAAATTTTTTATTGGAGAATGAGATGAACCTCCTATAGTGCATTGAATACTGGTAGTAAACTGTAGTGCTAATTTTTTCATTGCTACACGCAACTCGAAAAAAAACTTCATAGTTGTGCTTATATTAAAAAAATCATTTATTCAATATCATTTGCCATTCCTCCTTTCTAGGAATACTTCGCTGATAGAAAATGATTGATAGTAATAAGAATAACTTAAAACATTATGTATCCTGAAGGCAAACAATCCCATTACAATTTTTACTCGAAATTACTGTTTGTAATAAGATAAATCTCATTCCATTGCTATTTAAATATCGACTCAACGTATTTATAGTATTCATCGTAAGAAGGAGCAGTGGCGCAGCGAGGAGGGGTTTGGGGGGATAACCCCCCTCCCCTCCCCCGAAAGAGAAATTTTTGAGTTTAATCCATTTTACTTACATTGGATCAGTATTACTTATAGAATAGTGTTAGGATTAATCAAATATCCCTCAGAAAGCCGTAAAACTCGCCATTTTGAACCATTAATCTTAAAGTTTTCTGGAGGAGGGCCCCCGCAACTCCTTCTTACCCTGGTGTGTATGCAATACCCCTCACCCCAAAGTATTAGTTGCGCCTAAAACCCCCCTAACCTTAATTCTTGGCTGCGCCCCTAAGAATGAGAAATGATGTTTCCCGTTCGACTTGGATTATACCATGAAATATTGACTTAGGGAAACTGTCTCCGCGAATATTTTCAAGTTTTTTTTGTAGAGACGCTCATAATTTTACAGTAATTAGTCAATTGTACTTATTAGAAACACACCGTTGTCCCTTCATGAGAATCACATCCGCGTTGATACGCGTTTGCTTAATTTGGAATTTCGATGTATTTTGGTTGTCTTCCGTGATCCTAGAAAAAAAAAAGTAACGCGACAGTTGCTGCACAATTTTCATCAGTTGGTGACATCATTAGAGTTTTGGCTCATTAAATCATTACTATTTATCTGGGAAATATTCGTTGAGAGAAGTAATCGCTAGTAAGAGTTTAAACGAAGTCGCACCATGGGTGACTGATGCGCGAGTCTGAGGAGAAACGGTGGCACGTTTGATATGAGTTCGTGACATCATCAACTCATTTGCAAAAGGGATTAGTCTTGAATTCTCCGTGGCGTATAGCTCGAGAAGTATGCAACGGAGCGAAAAAAACGGGAAAATACCTGTCTCTTTATTTTGCATTCAGCGATGAAATAAAATTGGCGAACGAGCCCCCGGCGCTCCGGGATCCCGAGTGCAAAAAAAATGGCCAAAATAAATAACGTCGTTATTTTACCCAAATTATCAACAAAATTAGTGTTCGCAATTGATTTTGATCGCTCAAATCAGATTTTGAGCTTATTTTTACGCTATATTTTTATTTAAACATTTTTGAGCTGTTATAATTCTAACAATTTTTAGAAAATGTCGATGTAGGAGTCATAGTGATTGGCGATTGCTTGTGGAGTACAGAGAACTTACGTCAGTATAACTTTGAAGAAATAGATATATTAATTGCTTTGAACAACCATGATGTGAAACGCCATGGCGTGGCTATTATTCACCCCATCCCCTCTCTCCCTTCCTCATGACCCCTCCTCTGCGACATTCGTATGTGAGCGAAGGGATGGGATGGATATTCGAACGGGAATGCGAGCCGCACCCCTTCCGGCCGCACTTTCTCGCCCCCTCCGTCAACTTCGTCTTCATTACTTTCCTCTCCGCATTTCTCTTAGCTTATTTCATGTTTTCCCTGGTTAAAAATAATGAGCAATACATTATTGATTTTTATCCTAAGAGAGCAACTTTGCCTAATGTTATTACCAGAGCCGATCCCAACTATCTCCATATATCCCATTATAGGTCCACAACCTTTCAAAAATCATTTACTGTTGCCGTTTCACTAATATGGAATAGCCTCCCTAAAACACTCAAAGGATCTTCATCCATGCAAATATTCCGGAATAAACTATACTTAGTATTAACCAGCTCATCTTAATTGACTACTTATACACTACATAAACATGTTTGTATGTCCTGCATTGTCGTTTGTATATTTTTCTTCCGTTGTATTTTATTAACTTGAAAATTTTGTAAATGTTCATTTCTGATAATTGTTTCAAATTATTATCTTCTATTGTATTAGATTATCCCTAAATTTTGTATTTGTTAATTTTTGTTAATCGGTTCAAATTATTTTCTTCTGTTGTATTTGATTATCTTGAAAATTTTGTATATGCTCATTTTTGTTAATTGGTTCAAATGATTATTATATTTGTTAAACCGATTGCTGAGCTATAAAATTATTATATAAAAATGTTCCCTCGGACGTATAAATCTGAGAACAATAAATTATTTTATATATATTATATATATGTCCTTCCAACCTCCTTCTTCCGTTCATCCTCCTCTTATTCCGAAATGGAGTTCGGGAAGGTTTTATTTCTAGTACGATGGCCTCTCACACTTCCTGGGCCCGATTTCTAATCCCGGCGATGGCAAAGATATTTTTCAGAGACGACCCGATACCTGTTTGCACAAAAATTACGATAAAGGATAACCAGTCGGCCACTAGATATGTTGTCACACACCGCGCATTTAAATTGGTTTACCAAAGTCGCCACTCGCGTCGCTGACGGAAGAGTGATCCTAATTTCATGCGGAAATTACCGTTTATAAAGGCCGCTATACACGGTGAATAATCATGTGAATGGTCACGTGATCATTCACAGGATCATGCGAGCAAAATAGAACATGTTCCAATTTTCGCTGAATGATCATGCGCGTGAAGGTTCATTCGCGAATTGTTCCGTTTTACACGGTGAATGATCATGCGAATGATATCATTCGCGATGTATAACGGAAAAATTCGCAAATGAACCGTCACGCGCATGATCATTTTGCTCGAATGATCCTGTGAATGATCACGTAACTATTCAGAAGGATGATTCGCATAATCATTCACCGTGTATAGCGGCCTTTCGAGCTGTAAACGAAATATATGTTCGTGATGACATGATCCATCGTAGTCATAACTTCTCAATGCTATTCTTCCATGGTCCAAATATTCTATTGCGAAAATTGGGATAAACGGATCACTCTGCACCCACCGCCGTCGCGCTGAGGACATTTTTGAGAACCAATGAAAGTGTGTATGATCTCCTTCGGAGGGGTTATTTAAATATTTTTTTGAGAATTGTCCAACCTAAACATTGGGTCAGTTGTCGTTTGATGTTTTGAAGTCGTCAGAAGTTGGTTTTCTCCAAATTTAAATGAATTACAAAGTTTAAGATGTAGCCACCAATATTATACTTCTCAGCTTAGTTGTTGTGATAGACTCGTAACTCATATTTGATCATATTGGATAATGAAGTCCCGAGCTGCTCTTTTGTGACGTCTTCTAACTAACTAACAACAAGCATTAGGTTTCTCAGTCTAGTTCTTAATGTGCGTAAAATTTATCTGTGGAAGTAATCATCCCTTAGTAACCTTGAAAACTGCATATGACGTACGTTTTTCGTTAAGTGTACTCAGGAAAGTCACTTTAAAGATTTGCTGTTAAAAAACAACCAGCTTTTGCAAAAAATGTACTATTGCTAACTTGAGACAAATATAAGTTTGTGCGTCGATACACTTTTGGTTATGAATTACTGTCGTACGAAACTGCTACTTAGCTTATGTACTAGTATATACCTTTTTGTTGCCAGCAACTGGCCACCAGGATGACGAGTAGAAGGAAACCTTTAGAATAATAGGTGAAACAAAGCGGGAGAAATCCTCGTTGAGACTGGAGCTATTTTGCCTCGCCAATGTTGAGGAACGAAAGTTTTTTGCGGGCATAAAAATTGTAGGGAAATCAGCTGTTTCCATGCAGCTCATGTCCGCCCTCTCGTCCGTAGTACTCGAACCAATTTTTTTACCTCCTCTTTACGGAGCTCTCGCGATCGTAAAAAGAAACAGCTGGGCGTTCTCTACGCTAAAGGGTTTTTCCGCGGAGTGAATTTCGCACACTCCGTCCCTTCGCTTTCAATCCGTTTTGGCAGTTGACCGCCGTCGTTATCGGTCGCGAAAGTTTTGGACCCGGAGATTAAAGGAATGAGTTTTGCTCTTAGAAAGTTCCTACGCTCTCAGATGAGCGCTCGTAAATGTCGCGGACAATTACTCCCTTCCCTGCCCGATGCACATTGCGGCTCAATGGGAAGGACAAAAGTCTTAAAGTGCCTGTTAAACAGTTGAGACGCACTCGGCGGGTATAGCTATTCCTTGGGCCACGCGAGAGCGCGTGACTTCGTATCCGGTCGGTATCCATGGAGCGGAGATCCTCTCCCTCCCACCCCACCTCAGCTACAGCACTAGCTCTTTTTTAGTTTTAGAGTTTAGCTAATATAACAAAAAACTGATATAGTGGTGATCCACACTTATTAATTAAAAAAATTAACCTTGATAATGACGGTTAACCGTCGAAATCGAGTGCTGTTCAGTTTAAATATGTGGATAAATTCTATAATTGTGTTATTTTTTGTCTTTTAAATTTTGATTAGAATATCTCCAAGTAAAACTAAATTGTATGTTTTGTTTGTGTTTTGTGCATTCTTTTAAATAAAAATTCTTTCATAGATAATATCCTTAGCTGCTAAAAACTTAAGGAATGTGGTTAGCGTTCAAATTAAATTAATGAATCTATTCTATAGAGTGTACTGTTAAGAATCTACTGAATGTTGGTGTCAATCAGTATTTACCCCCTTTTTGTAGGTGAATTTCGTGCTATTTCATTTGAGGAGTACTTACATTTTTAGATGGAGTAGAAATAAATGAGGAGCGAAAGGGCAAAAGTTTAGAAATAGTACAATAAATAGGGCGTAGTAACAGAATTCCTCGACATTTCCTTTTTTTGTTGGTTTAGAAATTCACGCATTCCCTACTTAAATGACTGGCACTGCTTTTGTATGAATTCCAGCTGTTTCTTCCAGTTCAAAAGAAAATTTTGCGATTATGGAGTTAGAAATTCTTTCCACACTCAACCTCATGGAGATATTTCACTATTTGCTATTTTGTTTAAGGGAAGGGGGCTGAATCAAGTATATTCCGCATGTAGTTACCATTTGCATTGATGTCAATACTCACATCATTTTAGCGACCATGGCATTGAGGCCGGAAACCATGTTGTATGCATTCTCTTCTCGCTTCATTGATGATCCCAACAACGCTGGACAATCTCTCAATTTCTCTTTGTTAGCTCCCTTTCTTCCTTAGCGATCCGGAGCAATGGATTCACTTTCGGTGTGGCGATTCCCCTTAAACGCTTAATGGGATTTTAATGTTGTAGCTCCTTGAATATTTCTTTTGATTCCTCTCGGGTTTTCCCATCCTCTGAAAGGGACTTTCGCTCTCGTATTGTTTTTGCCAGGGAAGAAAGTCACTCCTTTCATGCGTAGGAGTGCCTTCAATGGATTATGTGCTGGGTGGCTTAAGTAAGCCTAAGGCATCGCATTTTCGAAGGCACCTTCAGTGCCGGACCAGACCAGTTGAAACTGATGGAACTGAAACTTGGACATTATCAAGTCAGGATGGAGAAAATCTTAGAAAATTTGAAAGAAAGATCATGAGGACAGATAGCGGCCCAGTTAGAGAAGGAGAGGGATGGAGAATTAGAATGGACATGGAGATAAGTGAAATACTAGAAGGGAGGATACAGTTGAATTTACCAAGTTTTTTTTCGGCTGGCATGGTTGGGCAATGTAGAAAGGATGGAAAAGGACAGAATGCCCAAGCTAATATTTGGTAGCAAGATGGAAGGGGACAGAATAAGAGGTACACCACAGGATGTTGAGGATGATGAGAAGGCAATGGGAGTTGCAAGGTGGAAGGACAAAGCAAGACGAAGTTCTGAGTGGAGGAATATGATGAAGGAAACCAAGGCTTACACTGGGCTATAGAGTTGCTGATGAGATGAGCTTAAGCAAGCAGGAAAATTACCAGTAGGTTGCATCTTCGAAGGTTGAGGAGATATTTTTCATTCAGTTTGCAAAATAAAGTATATTTTAAATCTCCAAACTACCGGAACCTTCAGTTGAGATCAGAGATAGTAGCCGCCTACATCGAAAAATAGCCTAAGCCGCGGCGCCGAAGCCGTGTCTGCTAAAGATAAGATCGTGAATCTCCCAGAATGTTCTCAGTACTAGGATGCATACTCGACATTTAATCTTAGTTCATTTACGATTACTTAGTTGTTCGAACTCAATGTTTAATCGTAAAAGACCGAATGTCGCCGCATAGACCATCGGCGGGGACGCCAGCGCGCGGCACACGCCGCCAAAATTTCCTCACCAATTAAGAGAACGCATATTTCCGTCTCTATTGGTCCTATATTCGTGACTTATTACTCGTTCCAAACTTTTTCTATCATCTTGAAATTTCCTGGGTATCTGGACTATCGGTCAATGTATGCTACTCTTTATCAATTGAAACTCCGTAAAAATCTAGTGTCTATCCAACCTCGAAATCAACTTGTCTCCTCTTTCATTTTTCAATACTTTGACTCCTGCTGCTTGGTATTTTAAGATCTTACAACATACCTTAATATTCAGCCTCAACGCCTGATGCATTGCTTCGTAAGATTCATTTATAACTTGCAGGAAGACGAACATATATCGCCTTATTTTATGCAAGCCCCCCTGATGGGAATCAACGCAAAAAGAGAATTGTAATTGGCCTGTTTTTATAGATTCCTCGCTTAAAAGCATGAATCACACTACATAATTAACTTCTATCCCTAGAGAACAATATTTCTGATGCAATTACTGGAGCTGAGCCCAGCCATCTACATGTATCACGCTATCGGTCCACAACTTTTCCAAAATCATTTACCATTGCCATCTCACGAACAAGAAACTAGCGTCATAAACCGGTCAAAGGCTCTTCGTCCCGGCAAAAATTCATAAAATAAAACACGTATAGCCAGCCTAATCTAATTCACCATTTCAACGTCGTATAATGATTTATGTATGTTCTTCATTGTTGTTGACATGGTGGCGTAAGTTAAAAGCGAGTAATATGTCGCGATAAAAAGGCAAATAACTGGTCAATAAGGAATGATGTGTCCCCTAGCTCTTTTTGCTTTATTAAAGGATACAATATTGCTGGCGATATTATTTCACATTAGGAATTTTTATATCTTACGTTTTTGCTCAATGTACGATCTAAAATTGCATATTTCCCGATGAGTTAAAGTAATATTTTAGGAATGCATACGTATTTGTATAATTGTCCTAATATGTTAGAAATAAAAACCGATTTACTCTTAAGAGACTGAGAGAGGTTCTTAACAATTCATTAGAAATATCCTGTTTTATAAGTTTGTTATTTATTTGAACAAAATATAAAAACAAGCAGAAAAAGAGTTCAACAATAGACTTCATAACTGTTATTTGAGTATAGATTTCGTTAGGTTTTTTTATAAAATAATACAACTTGGCCAAAGCGTCTCTTGGCAACCCGTATCATAACACCACTTTTTGCGTAAGGAGTATGGTTTTTAAATAAATTATGTCTCATCTATCTCCTTTTTTCCGGTGCCATTAAGTCTCTTGAAATCACTATCTAATATGCTAATTTCACTTTCAGTTATACTTTGATATCAAATATAGTTAATCTTCGCACCTCTTATTTCACTTGAGAGTGCTCTTAATCTTGCCAGTATCACAGAATCACTTGCAAATATCAGTCGAGTTAATGTTATCGTACATAACATAGTGACTAGACAATAACCGTCTCTAATTTTTGAGCGATTCCCGATGATTTTCGAAGCACTCGTTAATAAAACTTTTGTTGCTGCAGAACGTTTTTAACACCGGAAATGCTATTGATTTCCTATCTAGTACACTATATCATGCTTTTAAGGTGGTTCGAAATTTTGTCTATCGACTGAAATGCGTCGGTAGAGGAATGGCTAAAACAATCCTACGAAGCAGCGCACTTTCACTTCACTGTCACATTTATTTATGTAGTCATCGTTATATTCTTGTCACTGGCAAGAACATTTGGTCCTCGCACGATTAAATTAAGTATCTTCATCATTCACTCAGCGACCATGACTCCTGGCTCTGCGGGAGGTTATGTCCACATTCCAGTCTTGTTTGATCATGTCTGCTCCTTTTTCACCGATCATAATGATGGCTGCATTCGGATTACCGCTCACTATCGTGGGCATGATTGAAGCATCGATCACCCTCAATCCTTTGACGTCGTATACGCGTAGTCTTGGGTCCACCACGGCGGTGGGGTCCGTGGCTGGTCCCATCTTGCAGGTACCCACGGGATGATAGATGGTGAACGTGAACTGCCTTAGCGCGCACTCCCAGTACTCGTCCGTGGCAAACTCGAGGTGCTGGCAGCCCGGCAGTGGTGTCCGATGCACCCTGGAACCGTATCTCCTGAAGGCCGTTGTGTTGGAAATGGACACGGCTATCTTGATTCCCTCGATCAAGGTGTTGACGTCCTCGGGCTCCGACAAGTAGTTCGGCGCTATTCTAGGATGATGGGAGGGGTTACGCGAACGTAACTCTATCGATCCCCGCGATCTTGGTCGCAGCAACAATGGGAGTATGGTCCAGGTTTCCGAGCCCACCAAAGGGCGATAGACCGTCTCCCATACCTTGTCCCGCAGCCCCAGAACTCTCCTGATCTGCTCACCTCCATCGGAGTTGACGGAACTGGGGGCGAAGTGGAACTGTATATCCGGCCAGTCTGTACTCGCGTTGTTGTACTTAGTGTTGACGAAGGCTAGGCCCTCGACTCCGCCGAGGGACGTCATTGGCCCCCTGCCGTTTATAGCGTATTCGAGGGCGACGGGGGCCGTCTGGAACCTCGCCTTGGTGAAGGTCACCGGTTCGTCAACGATGAACGTTAGCCCTCCGAGGCCGATGTGGTCCTGGAGGTTATGGCCGACTTTGAGGTCGGTCACGAGTGGGATTCCCACCTCCCGGAGGTGTTCCCTCGGCCCGATGCCTGAGAGCATGAGGAGCTGAGGAGATCCTATGGCTCCGGCCGACAGGATGACTTCCTTCTTCGCCCTCACAATCTTCCTCCTGCTGCCGCGGAAGAACTGCACCCCCATGACTCGCTTGTCAACTGGGTCGATGAGGAGTTTAGTGGCGTGCGACTTCATGGCCACGTGTAGGTTCCTCCTCAGCCTGGCAGGTCTCAAGAAGGCTTTGGCCGTACTGCACCTCGTGCCTCTGCGAAGGGTCCCCTGCGCCAGCATGAACCCCGTCTGCCTCGCTCCGTTGATGTCCCTGTTCTCGTAGCCGAGTTCCTCTCCCGCCCTGATGAAAGCAATGGATAGTGGCGTCCTCCATGGTGACTCTTGGACGGTAAGGTATCCTCCTTTGGCGTGGTAAGGGGTGTTGACCAGGTAGGGGTTGCGGTTGTCCTCCGACTTGAGGAAGTAGGGCAGGATGTCCCGGTAGGACCAGCCGTCGTTCCCGGCAGCTTCCCACTCGTCGAAGTCTCTCGCGTTGCCTCTGACGTAGATCATTGCGTTCAATACTGATGATCCCCCGAGGACCTGGAAGGATCAGTAATAATTAACCTCTTAAATTGATAACACTTGAGCCTCGCACGAGAGGACCTCATTTGTAAACAAAGTATTTTTGCTGGAATTTCTCGGTGTTCCCATGAATTGCTCTATCTGGTAAGAAAATTCTTTGTGTTAAACCTTTCCTTCATTTTATAGTAGGGTATTTTACATTTTATGTGTTTAGAAATATGCAGAAAGGGTGTTCAATCTCACTTCTTATATCTGTCTTTAGCTTGGCATACGGCTCTTCACCCCCATAAATTCAATAAAACAAATATTTGGAGTCCCTTCCACCCTGTTATTCAGATACGCTCATAACTTTTCAATATTTCATTTCTAATTCAGTATCAGAGGGAAGTATTTGCCTGTGGAGCACTTTGTCGTTGTCGAGGTTTTATGTAAACTGATATTAAAAGAAGAGTGAAATAATCATTATACGGTAAGATAAACCACTTTTATATCGAAATAATTGAAATGAGACATTTTTGTCTTTTTTAAAATCTAAGTATGTAAAAATTCTTTGGATATGCTGTTTTTATGCTTTAATGAAATCAAGACTCAATGTAATTGTGATGCAATGTGTTTTATTGCATTGCACAGTAAGGTTGAAAGTCGGAGGTCCTCGAAAGGGGTTCAAAGAGTGACATTAAGTTAGTGACAGCCTCATTCCTCACTATCGTTTAGAATATATGAGCTTCTGTTTATCTCCTGATATCTGATTGTAGCTTTTAATTTCAATTTTAGCCAGCCAAATAATTATTCGCTGATTCTGTCGAGATTAGATCCTTTATCTTTTTCATTAACATGCTGATGGAAAAGGACAGATTGATTGATAATGCTGGAGTAATAATAGGCTTGAAATTTGTGAGATGATATTTTATTAAATCTGCGTAATGTCTAGTCGATTATATTAGGCACCTTTTGCGTCAAAATGCGATATCATATTTTTGTCAAAAGGTTTTAAGACTTGGTTGCTATCGATAATTAATTGAAGAAATAGTCAGCCGTTAGTGGGATAGAATTTCCTTAATATTAATCTTCAGTCAATAATTGTTCAAGTTTAGTGAGGGCATATTTTACTTTGCACTCTTTTTTTAAATAGAAATTAATGGCTTTCATTTCTGAAAGGTGGTTTAGAGGAAGTAGGTCCTAGTAGAACGCCTTAATTATTATTTATAATGAATACACGTAATTTTCAAATTTTTATCTATAATTTAGCTCATATATTCTTAATTATGTGATCTGTTAATTCTGTGTTTGTCAGGGCTCAATGTGTACTTAAATTCACATGCCTCTTGTTGGTTCGCGGAATCGAATGATTCCTGGGGGTTACTTTTAAATGTCTGAATGGGGACGGAGAGGGTGTGGCAGCGTGTTGGATCCCATCTGATTGGTGCAGAGTCCCTTTCCTTTTGCGATTGTGTGTCACGTTGACATATTCTCTAATCGACGTGGTCACGAGCTTGCCTGATCACATTCCCTTCATGGGCGTGTGTGTCGTCGTCACGCATGATGGTGGAAGCTGGGTGACAGTGATGGGGAAGTCGAATTTTGAAACTTGATATTTTAGACTTCCCCTGGATCATCTATAAAGATAATTTTCTTGGAAAGTAGGGGAGACCGGGGCACGTTGGCCATAGGGGCAGGATGGCCCAGTCGAGTTAATTCATACAATAGACACTGAATCGTGCTAGAAATCTATCAGAAGGTTGGTGACACACTTCCCCTTTCTCCACAACACCATTATGACTGGCGGAGCAGTTTTTGACAAGTTGTAGCGATTAATAGTATTTGAGCGTGTTTCAGTAAAATTCTACTCCCAGGTTAAATGTGTGTTATTTAAGTTTTGATCAATTTGGGCCCAATAGTTGAGTACCATAATTAAAGCTCATAGTTTAAGGATAACTTCTGTGTGGATACAATCTAAATTGCTTCAGTGAGTTTTGTAACGAATAGATTCTATTGTAAACATAGTGATGGGGCAGGTTGGCCCAGCGACGACGGGGCACGTTGGCCACCCGGGCCAACATGCCCCGTCCTATGCATTCCTTCGTCAAAAATGGCCTAATTTTGAAAAGACGGTCACTTCCACCATTAAATGAGCTGTCATTTAGGTGTAAATGACTTGTATTGTTTCCAATCGGTTACAATGCATGCTTCCCGACAAGAGTGTGGGCATGTACCTTTTGTTAAGGTTTGTTACCTTTTTGGGCCAACACATACGTTTATTAGCGTATTTATCGTAGCATGACATTAGCATTACTAGTCATATTGCCTGACATCAGCATGTCATACGATCCTCATTCTCCAAAGCTATATTTACTTTTTCTGGTTAGAATTTACGTCACTGTTTATGCAAATGTGCTTAAGCAGTTCTAACGAGAAAAATGAAAAAAAAAGTCGGGTGGACTAAAGCATTTTATTGCCTCTTCAGTAGGAAGAATCGGATTACAAATTGAGTACGAAAACTTGATTATACCTTTCCCACTTACATGGATTATTTTCTATTACATTTGAGGGCAAGCTTGCATCAATAGTCAACTCCAGAGGTTCCGCTGGGTCTGCGATTAGTCGTCTTTGGGAGCATTGGGATGCGTCTGAACTGATTTGACACAAAGACTCAATTAAATTCTCAGAGGCTACTAAAATATAAGCGCAGTGGTGAAGACATACTTCTATTTGAACGTAACATAGTATCACAATGTAACGCATTTCAACAGGAGCAAAAAAATAAAATACGCGCGTCCGATATAGGAAGATGAACTTATTCAATGTGCCTAAAGTGTGCCTTTTTCGACGGTGAGCCTGGAGCACAACGTGTTTAGTGCACAAATTGCAAGCGTTGTGCTCATTAGACATGTGTGAACAATGAAATCCGCGTACTATTTCACAAGAGCAATAATTGTGCTGATCATTTGTATCTGGACAGTCACAAAAGTCAACTGGTTTGTATTAGCACGCCAGAAATCCTAATAATTTAAAGCTTTCCCGTTGTTTTAGTAAAATGGTTACATATATTGAAATATATTTCTTGATAGCTATTAGTTTTATTTTGATTTCCTAAAATCATACTAGTTCAGCTTATAAAAAAATACATGGG
The DNA here is from genome assembly GCF_921293095.1 of Ischnura elegans. Classification (NCBI taxonomy): domain Eukaryota; kingdom Metazoa; phylum Arthropoda; class Insecta; order Odonata; family Coenagrionidae; genus Ischnura; species Ischnura elegans. The sequence continues at coordinate 117,044,901 of NC_060248.1, read as the reverse complement.
CCAACGTGCCCCAGCCGCTGGGCCAACTTACCCCGATGTAGGGGCAGATTGGCCCACCTGTCATATGCTCAGTATTTATTAATTTTTTTAAGTTTAAAACTCATATATTCAAGTTTAATTATTGTCATCCATATTTAGAAAGACTGTTCTATAATTTAACAATAATTTCGTAAAGTTAACTATGCATAAATAAAAAATATTCAAAAATGTAAAAAAATCGGGCCAACGTGCCCCGGTCTCCCCTACTACTCTCATGTCGATAGTGAGTGTTGAGTGTTTTTGTGTAGAATACCGGGTTCAAAACGCGGTAAAATTATATCAACGGAGATTTTCTTTTTCTTGATACTTCTTCGGTCTGGGAATAAACAACTATATGTGTGAAGAAATCATTGTCGTTGTTTATGAAAACAGGGACATCATTTAATCGGGAATTCATGCATGACGGACGTAAAAAATGTTTCTCGTTCTAAGAGGATTATCCTTTACTTTAATTTTTCATTTATTCTTTTCTTTTAGTGCTAAACTTAAACCATTTTAACGAGAATTTGGATGGAATGGAGATTTTTAGGTCTTGACTTGGCCTTGAATGGGGGAAGGTTAAGAGTTAGCAGCGACTTTTAATTAGTGGAATTGTTCGACTTACTGAAATTTTACTATTAATCGCATGTTTATTTTGATTCATCGAATTTTTGGTGATCGAATTGATTGATAATATAAGTAATGAGGAAGAGAAAACAATTCTTTGAAAAATCTTAAAATTAAGACGGAAAGAATAGATCGGTATTATCATGAGAGTTGGTGGTCTAATGAAAGCAATCGTGAAAGTGGGGTCGGAAGGGAGGAACGGCTGAGGAAGACCTCGAATGGGATGAATGATTCAGGTGATGTGGGGATAGTTAGGATGGATGAATCAGAAGGATGAGTAAGAATGGGAGAATTATTTAATTTTCGAAGACTAGATGTTTATTGAATGGATTAGTTGTTCGGTGAATTGAGTGGCTATCTTCGTGTTACTATTTTCGGATTTCTATCTGTTGATGGTGATTACGAAACAATAATCATAACCTGACCAATCGACTAACTAATTGAGCACAGGAATGTATAGTCCTAATTTTAGAAATTAGGGCCGTGCAGTCCATTGTTAAGGTCTGGTTACACGATACATTAACAAATACAAGTTAATATACGTTTGTGTGAATGATTTTGGTGGGCCGGAAGGGAACATGTACTCGAACTGAACATGAACTCGTATGTATGTAATGCATGAACCAAATAAGAACAGGTTCTATTTTCTGTGCATGCATTCGCACAAGTTGGGTGCTTACACGGTGTGTTTAGGCGTTCCTTCTCGCCAGGCTCACTACTATATTAATATGGGCACGACCCGGGTATCGCAACGTAGTTACATCTTCAGGTGACTGATCTTACGTGCATATTATATTTATACATTCATATTGAGTATTCAGTATGTATGCATAAATATAATATGCATGTAAGATCAGTCACCTGAAGATATAACTACGTTACGATACCCGGGTCGTGCCCATATTAATATATTAGTGCATTGACTAAGTTTTACTCCTTTATTTCCAATATGGAGAGGTTTCGCAAAGTCAACCCCGAAGTTATCAGTTATATGTTCATTCTCGCGTTCATACATTTCGACATAAACCCGTACGTGTTAGTGTATCTTGTAACAAGGCCTTTAGTTGTGAAAATTTGGACAATCACACACATTCATATCCTAGGTGGTTTAAACTCACCCAGGCGGGTATCGAACCCGCAACCTTGAAGTTGTGAGGCGAGGCCGTTGTCCCGCCGCCACTGATAGCGGAGTTTAGTGTAGATTGTGTGCATGGAGTGTGGATGGTATGTTTTATCCTCTCACCTTTCCCCTCGGCCAGTTGCAGCGGGCCCCGTGCATTGCCTGGCAGTAGGTTTCGGCCGGGGATGTCTGGTACTGCCAGTCGATGGCCGTCAGCTGCAGGTATCCCGCGAGCGACGGCACGTCCGTCACCTCGTTCTCGTCCCCGCCCGCCTCCAGAAGCAAGACGTTCCACTCGGGGACCTCGGAGAGCCTCGCGGCCACCACGGCCCCCGCCGACCCCCCGCCCACCACCACGAAGTCGTACTCCTGCATGAGGGTGCGGGCGTTCCTCACGTGCGACTCCGGGTCGAGGGTGTCGTAGCGATAGAAGGCAAGGCCCACGAGCAGCGCGGGGATGATCCACGCGCTGGCGCCCACCGCGGCCGTCGCGGCCGCCTGAAGCGCCCCCGCACCCAGCGCCAGCACCGTGCTCATCTCGGAGGGCGGCTGCCGAAGCCAATCAGACGACCAACATGGAGGACGGCCGCTCTCGAGATTGGGACGACGTTGACCTTGATCGCCGGGGTTGGAGGGATGTGCTGAAGTTTAATCTGTCAGGGTTTAAAGGAAATCAAGGGGTTACCATACAGTTTATTCACTGAAATGGAAGACGTTGAAATACGCACGAATCTCTTTGCACACCCGTATTACATGCTTTTGCTCACTAAGAAATAAGCTTTACGTCTTGTGCATTTATTCGAGTTGTGGGATTTCAATTGTATTCTTGAGTCATATGGTGTTAGGTAAAATAATTAACTAATGTATCAAAATTTTAGGATGTATGCCTTCTCTTAATAAATACTCCTGAAATACATTATTTAGCATCTGATTAGCATTAGCAGGGGCTTGCTAGTTTTTGAGGAAAAATTAAAGGTTTCCAATGGAGCATCACTGATTATTGAAGATATGATAATGTCAATAAATGTGGAGTCAGCATTGGCAAATACTGAGGAATAAGTTAAGTTTGTGATTTATTAAGGGCTGAGGATTCTAAATTAGTATGGGATACCTAGCATAAATTTTATTACCGATAACAACGTCTTTCCTCAAAAGGAAGGAGTGAACTCTATTTATAGTTACAATTTTATCAATATAATCCTCATCTAAATCGGTTTTCCAACCACGTTGTGCCTTAGCATGAAATCAGAGAGTAAGTTTTATAGTTTGCAAGGAAAGACCAATTTTAAAATTTCTTGCCTCTGGAAAAGAACTAAGCAGCATTATGCTGGTTACTTTTGCTCCTTAGTAATACCCCTCGGAGTTCCTTGTTGGAGGGTTTTTAATTACTACATGAAATCAATTAAGGTACATGTGTTTACGCAGGGGGATTAAGGGAGTGTGAAGGTAGATTTTTTGATTTTCATAAACTCAGGGTGCAAATTCAAGACTTCATCTCCAAATAATAAAGAAAATATCAATTCCTTTCCATTGAAGGAGAAATTTCTCTTATTGTAATCCGTCGCTAGATTCCACACTCATACCTGTTGGCTTTGTGAGTGCATTGGACTCTCGGAATTTCATAGAAAGCATCGAGGCATGCTTAGAATGTAAGGGATGGAGGTTAATAATAAACTCGAGAAAATGGTTCTGACGTTAAATCAAGAAACATGAAATTTATTGCTAACATTTCATGTATATTTATGATTTTTAATTCGTGTCCTTTTGTGGGAAAATTTCTCTCTCAAAGGTCTAAAGCGAAATCTTTGCTGAATGCGGAAACACATTTTTCCCTTGCGATGGTAAACCTCGAGATGCAGTCGATACTCGACATTATGGAAGAAATAATTCTAAATTTTTGCTTCACGTCATTGATAGCCGTATGGGTGATACGTATTGAAATATTTACAAAATCAAAATCGCTTATCAGCATTAAATTTTGTGAGAAGTTTTAAGCGTTAAGAAATTAATGAGGAATAAGATAGTAATGTAATATAATGTTTTGGAATTTTTCCATTCCAAATCCTTACAACCAATGCCTTGAGAGATTTGTTACTAATAGTTGTTTGTAAAAGCTGTCTGATTGGATTTCAAGTGATAGAGACTAATTTTATTTAAGCATGTTTTTTGTGTCCTGGTATCGTCAATGTTATTGCACCCTTTCGGTACTTTTCACTAGGGTGAAATATAATCGTGTTTGCTCAAAAATCTACTCCTACCTCACATGCTTCCTAAATTCTCATTATTATTGCTCTGCTTTTCATGGCTATTCGTCATGGTTTTTAACATTAATTTTTAGCAATGGTAAAAATGGAAGAGTTAATTATGGTGGAATACTTATAAGGAATTGTTAGAATTATAAGGAATAGACTAGAGTTGGTGTTGTAACGCATTTTTTTGGATTAAAGCAGCTTGTAGAGTCCTCAACGTCCTAATTTTCCATCATCATTGCAGACAATCTTCATTATATTGTATTCGGCTATCCTATAACTTTTGAAAATAAAATGTTACTTTGCCGCTACTCACCTCCTTTTGACTGTATATTTTTTATACGTGTTCTAGTCTTTCCCAGTTTGTTTGAGCTACTAGCCATAGATCATTTTGGACGTTTGCTTCTTAAGAGATCGTCACGCTGCTTGCCTTGGTGTATCTCCCCGATTGTCAATTGAATTTTTGGGTTCCACGCTTCCCGCATCCGCGGTATTTGCTTCGTCATCTTTTTTCTCCCTCTCCAAGAATAGCGGTCGTGTGCTCGTCGTGCAATGATCCATTGTTCGCGCTCATCTGTGCGTTAAGACTTCTTTTAATCGCATTGCACGAGTAAGAATATTCCCCGAGGAAGTGAATTTAAGGCGAATCAAGTTTTATTTGTGCTGCAGCACTTTCATGCAGGAAGGTGGATCGTCTTAATATATAAAAGCTATTCAAATGCTGGCTTGTGGATGAACTTCATTTCCTCTCCCATGAGTACTTTCTTCGGTCTAAATCCAAGGTATGGTGAACTTAATTTCTTTGCCTTTCGTCGAGCTAGATGCTTCTCATTCGGCGATGCAAAAGGATGAATTTACCTCTCATCTCAGATCTCAGTTCCGTCCATACTGCTTTGGATACCAAATGAGCAAGAGCTTGAATATAGGGCATAGACAATAATCTGTGGACCATCTCTTCTATGGGGTGTTCTTCTAATTCGCTATAAAGAGCAAATCTGGATTCGCTTGTGGTAGCTCACGTTTCCTCGTAGCGCGAGATTCTTCCATTCCAGGTCCTCACAAACCTACCACAACCCTAGGGTGTCCTTTTCATCGCCGCTCATATATTTTAGCTTATTCTCTTCAAGTTTATGCTAGCATGAGGAAAAACCTACCTTATCCGTAACAGGCAAATTCCGTTGATATGTATGCGAATTTGTGTGTACAAGTTGACGGGCTAGTTTTTTCTTATTTCATTCATTATAATTCGTGCAACATTTTTTTATTTTCTTGTATAAATTCCTTCACTCTTCAAAAAGATTCGTTTATAATTCACTTAAAGCAATGCCTTTGGGTAGGTCTTTGGCTTTCGCCTTCTTATATTATTCGCCCAAGAAGGAAGACGATATGCCGAGTTAGCGATGACGGAGTATTGCGAGCAACATTGGGATTTGCATTTGGAGGGGAACTCATGATTTCGGGATGAATAATACTCTAATTTGTTGATTGACATGGGTGTCCTCGTTAAGCTCCGTGTTTCAAATCAAGGTGAAGCATCAACACTCACAGCAATAGCCACTCTCAATATATGATTAATGGCTTTACAAATAAATGCCTGAATCATGCGATCATTTACCACGCATGTAAAATCGCTTGGAATGCGGAAGGGATAACTTCAATGATTGCTGTGTGATGAATCATGGCACAGTACTTTCTCACACTTTTTCATCTCACTGTAACAGGTTTTGGTATTTTCACTCGTCATTTTCAATGCCTGGCTGTACTTCTTTCACTGTGCTCTGTGGGGCTGCTTTTTTTTCGTAGTGATGGGTCTCTCATATTGTGACGGTAGTAGAGATTCCTATCTCTATGCCCTTTTGTGAAATCCTAACATTATCCGTTCATGAAGGTGAAATTCAAAGGAATCATGAGGATCTTAAAGAACAAAGGGAACATCATATAGGAAAGCACTGCAGGAACAAGTGACTTTGTACGCCGTCACGCGTATGGGTGCAAAGTTAAATACACCAGCGGATGAAGTTCGCTTCGAAACCCGGCTAAGTCAAATATTTTTTCATGGCGAACTTCATCCGTTGGTGTATTTATCATATAGGAATCCTATATTAGAACGCTATATTCCCGGGTCCGAAAGAAAGCATAATTTACGAGAGATATTTTGCCGAGCAGATGGGTATGAGAATTCGTTTTTCCTCCAAACAATAAAGGGCTTTGATAAATGCTAGGTGAAACATCGTTGGAGAATTTTCTTTACATTTGCTGACGACTGGTGTCCTAACACCCACTCCACTGCCGCCACTCACCTATTGAGGCGGCTTACGGGGTAGTTTGTTGATGTCGACCACATTCTACGAGACCCTTACCCATTCTATCTGATTAAATCTCCACCTCACTGTCACTTAGTCTCCTCTTTCGCTATTCCTCCGAATATATTGTATCGACTCGAAAGCATGAGCGTTCGACTTGGACTACGGATTGTGCGAAAAATCCATAGAGAAAAAATCATAGGGAAAATATCATTCGACTCGACCGGGATTCGAACCCAGATCCCCCCATTTTCGGCCGCGTGCTTTAGCCAGTTAAGCTACCGAGGCGTCATTATCCCGTATGGAAATTTGTGGACTATACCTACCTTTTCATGCGGTTTTATACGGTGCCGTGGCTATTCCCGGTATGTTCTTAAGGCCTGGTTACACGGTACATTAACACGTACAAGTTAATGTACGTTTGCGTGAACGATTTTGGTGGACCGGAAGGGATCATGTACGAATGCATGAACGAAATTAGAATAGGTTCTATTTTCTGTGCATGCATTCGCACAAGCTGGGTGGTTACACGGTGCATTTTCGAGTTCATTCTCGGTTTCATACATTTAGACATTAACCCGTACGTGTTGATTTTTCGTGTAACCAAGCCTTTATATTTAAATTGGGCTACCCATGACTAAAGGATGTGGCCACTGTATCGATCTTTCGTCTTGTTTTGTTACTGTTTGTTCCGTTATTTTATTAGATTCTTGTTCAATTTTCATTGTTATTAGTGAACTTTGAACTGGCATTCTTACTGTATGTGTATCGTTTTCTTTAAAAATAAAATAAAATGCGCCCAAAGAGGTTGCAAAAATTGAGCTTCATCGTGACGGACTGGGGTCTCCTCAACGTAAGTACGTGGTCTCCTTGGGCGCGCCCCTTGCGTCTTGGCTCGGTGCACCTGTTGTGGTGTGGCTCGCCATGTGGCGTGCTGATTTCCCCTTTCCGATCACGAAACCTTTAGCGGTCCGGTCCGGAATGTGGGGCGACGGGGCGGAAGAGGAATATCCCATCGGAAGCGAACCGCACGCACTGGCCCTCGCGGAAATCCAGTGAGGAAGGAATCCTGTTCTTACGTTTTTTTTTATTCTCGTCGGGCAAGATTAAAGCCGTTGGCCTACTTCCTGGACGGAAGGAGATATTATTATTTAATAGCGTGATTTTACTTATTTTGAGATCACAGGATGACGGTATTTCGTCCGCCTGTTCTTCTCTATGTTCGCAATGATAGTTTAAAATGTGATTAGTGTGAATGAAATCAGAAGAACTTTGCGTGATGGAGTGGAATTAATCCACATTGAAAGTGGAAAATTGCAAGTGTTGCTTTCAGTATGATTAGTATGAATTGGTGTCTTTGGTACTATTAAATGTTTCATTATACTCCTAATATTCCTGCTCTAACCCAAATTTCTCGACTCTTTGCGGGCTCAGGGACTCTCTTTGTCTCAGGGAAGCTATACGCAACCTTATGAAAAACTTATAATTGCAATAAAATTATCCATCACAGTAAATTGTTTTTCTGGGATAAATTCATCCAATATAGCTATTGAGTTAAGAGCAATCATCGACACTCATCTTCCTCTACAGTAGAAGTTAGTCTCTATGTTCCCAATGTTTTACGTGTGATCAGCGGCGGATCTATGGGGGGAGCTAAGGGGGCTATAGCCCCCCCCTTGGGTAGGTATACAATTTACACTAGATTAGAGTTGTAATTTTTTCGGACCTCCATTACTGCTGGTAGGTTAAACCCTTCTTAGCTCACCCCTTGTCCCTATTCTGTATCCGCCACTGCCTGTGACAATGTCTTATAAGTTGAAGTACCGTATATTTGTGAACCGCGGTAACTAGTCGATTCGGTTTGACTTCTTTTATTTCCATTATCGCGATTGGGATTATTGAGGGGTCCAAAACAAGTTTCTTCCATGGTGACAGAATGTTCAGAAATCAGGGAAATACATGAATTTCTCTGGCATAGAGTTAAATTAATAAATACCTTCAAATCTGGAATCGTTCATTCTGACTTTGTAAGTAGAATAGTTGACACAGGATGTGGCTTTGTGAATAAAAATGGACACAACGAGTTTTGAATTTAGACGTCTCATATGGAAATTTTTTACTAACCTTTTAAACAGTTTTGAGTTTGTGTTAAATTTTTGATCATGAACATTTTTGAACGGAGTTGAAACAATTAGCGCGGTTTGTAGCCGGTATAAATAAGCCTTGAGGCTGCTTTCTTGCACTTCTGATACAGGAACGATACAGTGATGGCATTGAGAGAGGGAGGCATTGCCGTTGGATGAGGTCATGTTCTCGCAGTGGACCAAAGGAAGATCCCCGCAGCCGGTTAGCTAACCTCCGCCTCCCGCTTTCTCGCCGTAGTGACCCAAAACTCCTTGACCACAGTCCAGCAAACGGATGGAAGTTAAGTTGGCGGGAGAAATTTCCTTGGCGACCGGAATTACTTCTTGAGCCGATGATGCCAGCAGTAGGTCGTAACATATGATTGATTCATTTCGCAACGGGCGAGTTGAAGATGTCGGTGTAGTAGCGGAAAAAGTTGGTCTTGATGCCTTGCTCTCCAATGAGGAACTGAAGGGACATTATGACTATGAAAACGCTTCTTATACCCCACTAATCCTTCCGTGATTTCGCGGGGTTCTATCACTTCCAACTAATTTTCTTTTAAGTATTCCTCGATACTTTTCGCTGGTACCTAACAACCTTATCGCGTCTTTTTCAAGGTATATCAAAGGGCAATCGTTTTGTTGAAAAAATAAAGAAAAACCTGTTATGCTAAAAAACGCATTCAAAAATTCTCTCTCATTGTTGACAGATTAAAGGTAGTTGCTCTGATAATGGTTAACGTAATCAGCTACGGTGAAGTATTCAGATGGCTTTTGCTTCTGTAAAATTTCCCTAATGCTAAAAAATTAACCCCAGGTTAAATTTTAAAATTGGCAGAGTAACCTTGGCGTTTTCAGTTGACGTCGTAAATAAATTAAAGCAATGAAATAATGTATTCAATATTACTCCTTAACAAGTTCGTAATAGAGTTGGTTGTTATGGGCATCTTCAGTTCGAAATAAGGCATGTGTTATCTAATCCTAGTTACTATTTGGAAATTATTAATCTTTGACTTTGGCGTTTAATTTATGTATTTTTAATGCGTTGTTTGTGGGAATTTGGTAGATCTTTGTAATTTTGTGATTTTTGTATGAAAAAAATATATTTTTAGTGCTACCCTCCTCCATAAGTGAGTGACTGACCGACTGAAGTTTATTTTACCTGGGTTGGGTGAGGCCAGATGGCCATGTATTCCCCCAACCCAGGGCTCTCAATACAAAGGCATTGCAGAAACAAAGCAAAGGGAGAAACAAAGGGGTGGCACGCAGACCGGTAATATGTCTGGGTTTCCCAATTATTAAATTTTCAGATCATATGTGAATCATACGGCGAATAGCAGTCAAGCCTCTCGGGCAAAACGGTTTGTTGCCGACGCCGGAAAACCCGTTTTGGCCATATGTGAATAAAGGGCATTAATGAATCAATACATATATGAATACATATATAAAAAATAAATTAATTATTAGTTTAAAAACATTTACATGAGTGCGAAGAAAAAGATAAAAAATTGTGTAAAATTTTGAAAAACTTAGATAGCAAAAAACTCATTGACAGAATAAATACTGTATAAAATCAATTTATGGGAAAAATCGTGCGTGAAGAAAAAAAATGAGTGCGTGGATTGCAGATAAATATGGCAATATAATAAATATACTCGTGATTATGGTAGAATTTCACTATCAGATCCCTCAATTGTAAATGTTGCTTGTGAATTCATAATCAGCACCATGTTACTCTTGATTTTATTTTTCACGCCTCCCCTCGTAACAGTCAACGGAGCACCTTTCAGGTTACGATAAAACAGGTTCTCGTGACGTCACCTCAAAATTTCTTCCTCCGCTTTGATATGACGAAATCTACGAGCCGCACCCCCCCTCCCCTTACGAAAGCTCTCACTTTCGACCAAGCCACCGCTGTTGTTTTCATTCCAAGAACTCCTCACCCCTCTCTCACTTTCTTCTTTCGCCGTCCTCGCCCGAGCGTGGTCTCCCATTCCTTTCAGCTGTTTTTATTTCACTCCCCGCCAGCCTCGAGTTGGTATTTCGACTCGCGTGTAATTCGACTGCTGACTGGCCTCGTCCCATAAGTTCACGCAGGAATATCGCGTGGTTCAATCATTTTCAATATCGCTACTTAAGAGGTTCGTAATAGAGTGAGGGTAAATTGAATAAGTTCATATACATTTTTGTGTGCATGAAGCGCGCAATATTATCAGGTTCGACTGATCGTAAGTTTCCTATTTTGCCAAACGGATAAACCGAAAAAAATTTCAAGCAGGGAATCAAATCAGTAATTCGCTATTGTCAAAATTCGATTCACGGTGAAAGTGTTTAAATTGAACTATTCGCTCATTATTCATATTATAAAACGACGGTCTGATTTCACAAGAGCCCTCACACGTTCAACGTTTACGTTAGTTTTTTGTTAAGTTGAAGGTCTCCCTGAGCGAGGTTCATCTTCAACGTGTTCTCGGCCTGCATGCGATGATGCCTGATGCTCTGCATGCGATGGCATTTCGAGGAGGCGACCGATAGCTGAGCTCATTTGCGCCAAGAGGAATGGGTGGTAAGTAGTGGCATAGCCTGGAATTTCGTTCGGGGGGAGGGGGGAGTCCAAAACCAGGGGAAATAAACAGGGTACTAAGTAATGGGGTTTCAACTAATTTCAACACTTTTCATAATAAAAAAAACTTCATTTGTTAAAAAAACATTTTGTAAATTCATGATTATTCAGTGTTTTGTTTTCTTTCATGAAGGAATATAAATGTGATTTTATATTTCGGGGGGAGGGGGGTCCGGACCCCCCGAGATGTAGAGAAACCCGGCGTTGGCACTAGCTTACGCTTAACAAAAGCGTCAAGGGGACTACGGTTTAACGTCCTATCCTACGGACGGAGTTCTGCACTTGGTGTGTCCACTTTACAACACTCAAGCAGAGATCAAGCCACCTCATAAAGTCTCTGCTACCGCCGGGATTTTAGCTGGAGTTGAGGCTCAGCTCTGATCTTGAATTGGAAAAAATTATGAAGGAATGAGTTCATATACAGTTTTTAGTGCATAAAGCCCGCAATATTTTCAGGTTCGAATGAACGGTTTCCTATTTTTGCCAAACGGATAGGTATAGGAATTCGGTACCCCCCTTAAGCCCTTTCCCGAAAAATAAAGAACTTTAAAAAAGGATAGGTATAACACAGGCAGCCATATCTCTTACTACTCTCATCTTAATTTTGTGTAATTCTTGTGCACGTTAACATCTGATTACACGTCGGGTTTACCTTCACTCCGCTAATGTAGGGGCGGCTTGCAATGTAGTTTGTTGATCCAGAATAATTGGTTTTTGATAAGGTACTCATTTTGATTGAAGCGTATATAAAATTACCAATTTATAACTTTTGATGATAATGGTATTCCTCGACATTGTAAATATTTTATAGTAAATATTGATATTAATCGATCGTTCTCGCCTCATTGCCGCGCTACCGACATTTTTGCATCCAAACCACTCGAGGCTCCAATCACCGATGGCGTAATTTGCCAATGTGACCGACGTTCAGAGGATATTGTTGTGATGAGAACCTTGTGGTAATGGAATGAAACGTCGTGGCAAAATCGAAAAATAAAATAGAAACTGCAAGGGAGGTTTTTCTTGGTTTTAGGGAGGTATTTCAATACATAGGGGCAATGACAAATAGCAATAAAGATTCAGGACATAATAAATTATATGTGTAATATCGGCTACTAGTTCACGTTGATTATTTAAAGGGTTCCTAAAGATCATAAATGTGTGGCTCCAGTTAAAAAAAACACTATTCTTAGCACGGTAGAAAAGTAAAAGTGCAATACGTAGGTTGCCTAAAATGCTTTCAACCTACAAACCACAGTAAATGGTGAATTGTAGCAATGAATGGCAACGTGAAGGCATTATAATAAGTAAAATATAATACCGACGACGTTATGATAACTTACTACAAACAGAATAACAAGGGAAATCAGAAAATACCCAACAATACCAATAATTTGTGAGCATGGTTTCATAAGGGGATTGCTTGGTATCCTCGGAGCTCTTACTTCTGAATTCGACCGATAGTTGGAGTCACGAATATTACAAAAGAGGATCCTCATGTGTGCCTCCGAATGTGTCGTCACCATGCATTTAAATATGCTTACAAAAGTCGCCACTCGCGTCACTGTCGGACTAAGTGATCCGAGTTGCACGGTAAAATGTAGTATAATTATGGGTGTTGACCGAAATGTATATATACATGATGATTGTTATCTATCAAATGCATTACTTTTCGATGCTATTCCTCGCAATTACAATCATTATAATGCAAAAAGTGGATCGCATTGCACTCATCACCACGCCACGGACGTGTTTGAAAACAGACTAAAATGCGACCGAAAGTGGCAACAGAAGTCAGCCTTCTTTTGGTTCGAATTAGGGCTCCTCCATGCAGTCCCCTTGGTAGGACTCTCGCTTGTCTGGATTCTCGACTGGCATTAGTTGTGCAGGGTGGGTGAGGGTAGGGACGGGAGAAGATTCGGTGTGCGTACGCGGCCGAGATATACATCTCGGGAGAAAGTGAGAGGGGCAGATGCACGTAATATCGCTCACGTATCGGCCGCGGCGCCCGAGAGCGCCCGCCCCACTGCCCGCCGGCGTAATTCGGCGCTCTTTCTCCCGGGCGCCTATACAGATTGTAAAGGGAGAGGCCAGCCTTGCGCATCGCTGACTTCGTCCTTCCGCAAAAAAGCGCGCTTCCTGAAACCGGACCGGATACTTCCGCCCGAAATGTTTTTTTTTCGGAAGCAAGTTCCAGAAGCGGCCACCGTCATTATCTAGAGTACCTATCGTCAGCGGGTATCTGATCTTGAGGCTCTATAATATGTTTTGATTCCAATCCGGGTAAATTATGAGAATAAATTTTGAAAGATTATAAAGGAGGCAGTGTGCGTGGCTGGAGAAGGTGCCCAACTATTGTCCATTATAAATAGAAAGTAAGTCAATGAAACGAAGAGGAGTTGAAGGAAATTCTTTATCGGTGGAAAGATGAGAACCACGGATTAGTTCGGGTCTAAGAATAATTTTATGAGTGTAGTTATTAATTGAGAAGTGAAATGATTATTGAGATATTTATAAACCATCATTAACTCTTAGATCCCTGTGATATTGAATTAAAATTAACTCAGTGTGTACACCCCTAAAATTTTGTTTCGTTCTAGATAATTGTGCCCAGCGATGATCCTTTAATGAAATCTATGTGACCTTCACAAATAGCACGTTTTATTATGGATCGATGTCAAAAGGACGCGCCGAATGTCATCCAATGAGATTACTTGAAGTAGTTCGAATGAACATTATTGGACAATTTTGTTTGGAATATAATGGGAACTCATTTTGTTGTGCTCGATGATGTATATTTTGTGGAGGCGGATAATGGCGGTAATTGGTGAATGTAAAAAATTGAAGGAAATTTAAACGATAGTGGTAATAAATGAGACCGCAATTTATCGACCATGCGTGATAAAATGAGAAAAGTGTTAAATTGAGTACACATTATCATTAGGAGACATCAATACTTGAAATTCGAAGATAAATATACAATTGCAACTACGTTATCTAATAAGTTATCAAAATTATCGAAAACCCGTCGTTGAGTGGTCAAGAGTAACATGTAGAGAGCATTTTGGCAAACAAATTCTTTCATATTTCATGAGTTTTGGAGGGTCGATTAATGTGTGATTGTACCGTGTAATCTCCGGACGCTAAACTGTGTTCACAATTCATCGTCGCAACGAGACCTATGAAAATTTTGCCACGAGAGGACGAGTTAAATTTTAAGTGTAAGCGATTGTGGTACCAATTTATTTATTTGGAAACTCATTTGACTCGTAGTGCCGATGTCGTTGCGAAAATGACATTTTTGCTCGGTAGCAGTTTGAACTTTTGCGAAATTGTGATATCCTCGGCTTGTCTCCGTCCGCGAGACTGAATCGCTCCGGCCTATATCTCCGTCGCTTCCGCATTTCTCCACACTTGTGCTCGCCCATCCGTAGTGGGAGGATATTTCCACGGTCCCTTGCGTCCGCGCCCTCCCGTCTGCCGCTCGTGCTAGCCTTCGCCGTGACCGATATGATGAGCCTGGCAGCGCCATTCCTTGGCCTATTCGAAGGTTGCCTCGGCGACGATTTTGCCCATGATTTCCAAGATCGCGCCTTGACCTTCCCTCGTCAAAGCGTATCCGTATCCATTCTGCGTGGTGCAATTGTTTCTGGGAGGGGGATGTTCTCTCTTTCTCCTTCAATAAATTTTATTCGCGCATGCTTCTATGCAAGTCTTCATTGTGACTGTTAGGGTCGTCTCCGCTGCCTGTCCGCATGGAGAGCAGGAGATCATATTGGAGAAGCACAAGATTTGGGCGATAATTTGATTTCAAAAATAGGTTTTTTCCCAATTCTGAAGGAATTTGGTTCTATTGAAAAAATCTTTGTGTCTATTCTGTCGATCATGAAGTGAAAATGAGTATAAGTTGTTGTATCAATCGTCATTCAGCTAAAGTGGAGGAAAGAAAAGTTTCTTTGTTATTATACGCCGCTGCCGGTTGTAATGGGGTGGAGTGTGTTGTCGTTAACCATCGAATCCGTTCATTCCCATGTCCCCTGAGAGAAACATCATATCCCCTTGGGATTGTTCTTGTATCCTACGGGATTCTCTGTATCCTCAAGGGATATTTCATAATTAGAATACCGTATTAGTATTTCTGCAAATAAATGCTGAATGAAATGTAATGTTCATTCATCATTATTAATGAAATTAGATGTGTCTCATTGACTTCAGATAAATTATTTGAGGGGCGGAAATACGAAGTGCGATTAATAAATGCAGCATATAATTAAGATACCGATAGTTAACATGAAGTGAAGTCTTTTTACGGGTTTCTTGGTAATTTAGGACGTATACTTAACTATCTTAAATTTTAGCGACTGTCATGGAGATATACGTAATTTCTGTCATTTTTTATAATAGACGTAAATATATTTACGACAAAGTCATTCTCATGAACATGGGGGTTTGTAAATACATGACTAAAATAGTTTGGATTGGTAGACCTGAAGATATGTTTTGGATGAATTTTATATGCGAAAATGATGATTAACTGTTGAAGATAGAAAAAAAACCCTTGGGAAATTGAAGGTGAAATGATATTTTAGTGTGATTGAAGTGAATTCTAAAATAAAATAAACTCTCTTCGGACCATTTCCAATGATACTAAGCATATAATTTCGATGAATGTGGTAGACGTTGAATGAAGAACATTTTAAAATACTTAGCGCTGGAAACACGTCATTAACAGTGGGTCTATTTTTGCCGTGTCTTTGTGAAAATCGTGCTGTAGTGTAAGGGAACGAAAATTCCTTCCTCCAGGACAAGCGGTATTTTCTCACTCGAATTATTTTTAAAGAAAAGTGTTTTTCCAGTCATTCTCTGAAGCCACCGTCACAAATGTTATTGGGAACTCAGTGATTGACGGAGATTTGTATCGAGTCAGTGATCGCCGATCGGTGTAGAAAGCCGACCATCGATTTCGTGAAGAAGAAATGAAGCGGAGGGCTAGCATTTTTTCTCGTTCATGCTCAGAGTCCTTGTTTGCTCTCCAAAATTTCCACGGGGAACGATTTTTCGAATCTCGACTCGCTGGAGAGGAAAGGTAAACGAATGTGTGGAGATTTGACGACGGAAACCAATCAGGGGCAATAAACTCGTAGTCATACTGGCGTGGAAAGGGGATATATTTGTGGTAATCGAGCGGTAGGTAATGCTTTCTTGCCTAACGTAAATTTTCAGATTCATCTTTGTGGTAATCGTGGCTGAAAGGAAGGATGAAGTCTCTTAAACCATCTGAGTAAAGATGCCTACCTATAACCAGCCCATTCTCTGTACCCATCTTCTACGTCATACTCTCATCCATCTTATCCTCTTTTCCATTTTTACCCAAGTGTTTTGAACCTGAATTAGGTAATTTTTCATTTGTTTGTTATGGTGACACTTTGAATGATACCCCCAGACTCATGTGAGTTTAGAGATATTATACTCTCTGTAAAATTAACGTCGTATCTCTTGCTCTAGCAAGATATTGATATCTTCATGTGTTTTCATGGAAAGTATGAAAGAAGGAATAAATGGGATATCTTTCCTAGCACCGACTACTTGTTTTTAATTAACCCATCATCTCCGGGACAAAATTAGCTCGTGCTATAAGTATTACGTTTAATAATGAGGAAATGTAAATAAATTTATTTTTCCGACTTTGTCTATTGCAATAATTTTCGATTCGATTTTGAATAATTTGCAATAATTGTAGCTCTATGGTCGAAACATGTAAGTGCTTAATTCAAACGTCACTTTTTATAATTTTTGAAAAAAAAAACTGACGTGAAAATCCATTATTTTCATTGTCAATTTTCATGACCTCAGTTTGAGTATCTGTGTCGATTCGTATAACTTGAAAGAGCGAATATTTACGTCAATACTCATCATTGTGATCGTTGGTTTTCTAGGCTTCACCGTTTGTTCCTTTGAGAAAATGAAAGATTCTTGCCCTCGCGCTCGAGTTCATGGGAAGAGGGAGTAGAGAAGGGCCTCGGCGTGCCGAAGGACCGTGATTTGAGCTCGTGCGTACCCTTACCCTTGAAAGTGCGGCGTGCGATTGCCTTCATCGCTCATCAGCGGACCGTTTGCGGCGTACCATTCTCACGTCGGCGCACCACACTTCACTGAGCGAAACGGATGCGTCATCCTATCCAGCACGAGAACGCACCATCGATAGTCGCGAGTTCAGAAATTTGTGCACGACGTGCTTATGGAAGGAAAGTGTACTGGTATGCTTTTTCAATGGTTCGATGAGTCGTAACCGTCATCGATTGTGTTGAACGCCAACGATGTGATGACGGTGAACACTCGGGAACGCATCACTTACTCTCATATTTTGTCTTTTTCGGGACGAAATTTTCGTTTTATGTATTTACCGTTGGGATTTTCCTATGGTGGAGTAAGTTACAAAACAGTCGATGAGTTAGCGAAATTAACTGGTTGAGCGGAAGGGATAAGCCCTCATAGTTAATGTGAATATGATAATTGTTTATTGTAATATGTCAAGGAGGCTATTTAGAAAGTACCTGCGTCCTTGTATTTTAAATCACAAATGTGAAAATATTGAAGGTTAGCTGATTCATAAGTGTATATTTGGTATGAAGTATCTAGTACAATTTCAAGTATGTAGTACAATACGCTAGTTTTTTACCGAATATGATACCCGAGAAACTAATGCTCAAATGAGTTTCAATTTACCTTGTCCTCAATTATTTTTTCGCTTCTATAAACTGGTTGTAATTACTTGCTTCATCATTGGATTTACTAATTCCATTCCTTTTTAAAGAGCTCAGTTCGTAGAGGTCAATGTCAATGACATTGATGTGCATTGTCTTCCTGATTGTCGACTGTATATTGGGGTTCAGTGGTTGATTCCCGCCTGTAATGCGACAATATATTTTCGATATTGACTCAATGTTTGATGACCTATTTATTGGTATGAAAGAATGTGTTGCCTTTTGGCTTTATCTTAGGGGCATTGCGGAAAAATGAAGAATTAGATCTACCTGTACAAGGCATCAAAATTTTCCTTTCATTTTACAATTATGCGGAACTAAGAACTAAGAATGCTGAAAATATATTTTTGATGTGAACGTTTGAATGGAGATATTTATATGAAACGCAGGCTGTCCCTGGAAAGGATCTGTCCCCAAACCCTAAATGCCCGTAATGTGTACTTTCATTGTCTACTCCGGCGTCTTCCCTACCCTCACCTATCCGAACCAACCTTCATGTTTAAAATGATGGTGATTGAGTGGTGTTTCAAGCACAACCTGTTAAAAGGTATTATCACTGAATGATTCTTTATAAAAATCCTTCATGACGCTTTCTAGCCGACAGCCGTCGAAAACCGACGATAATTGATGGTATATATTTTCAAAGAATTTTGTGTCTCCGGTGAAAAAAAAGCTTGCAATCCTCTCTTATAGTATTTAATCAGTCTTATTAACTCGTTGTTTAGCAACCCGAAGGTTGGTTTAAATAGGTAAGGATAGAGTTCATACGAGACTAAGATACAGGCGTGTGAAATTCACACGTTCGGGACCATTTCTTTCCCTTTGCTATGTCCCACCTCGAGGATTTTATTTGGGGGTGTCCGAAGGCTCCACCGGTTTTGAACCCAGGCCCTCCGATCACCAGCTAAGCGCTCTACCCTTTAGGCTACCACGATTCCTGTAACCAACCCAGCTCACGGTAAAATCTCGGTCATTATCAAGACCAAAACCTTGAAAATAGCTTTGATGGCGATAAAGAAATCACGTTAGTTCAAGGGATTTTAAATTTATTTCTCTCTATCGCATTTTATCTTAGTTATTTTCACGAATTTTGTGCGTATATATATTTTCCCATTATGGCTTATGAATATTATCAAAAATTCAAATTAAGATGGAGAGGAAGAAGAATTTTTCTGTATAAACCCCATTTTTTCATATTTTTGAATCCCGAATGGTGGTTTTGATAGGTCTCGAAATTTTGGTGTGAAGATAATTTATTAATTCATAATATGCTGAAGAACTGCATGAAACTAGTAACTTTGTACGCAGTCACGTGCATGAGTGCAAAGTTATGTACACCAAAGATGAAATTCGCCATGAAAAAACCTTTGGCTTGGCAAAGCGTACGAAAAGTTACTTGGTTCATGCAGTGTTTTGAAAAACTTCCGTCCCGGAAAGCGACAAAGTAGGGTTTTTGTTGTGCTTATTATTAAACGCGAACTCCGTATCCTGTGCCACAACGTGGACTTGAGACATTAGCATCTTCTTTACTCTAATTATTCTGAGATTCTTGTTGAGAGAAGATTGCTTTTAGGTGTAACTGGTAGTCTTCCTGGCCGGCAATTTGGAGGTTCGGGTTTGTATCCCGGCTTAGCCTAATTACTTTACCATGGTGAATTTCCTCCTTGTTGTACAGAAAATACTGACCAACTGTAGCAGTAAGAAGGTTTCATTACAAAAATATGTTATCATGAGATAAA
Source organism: Ischnura elegans (assembly GCF_921293095.1). Classification (NCBI taxonomy): domain Eukaryota; kingdom Metazoa; phylum Arthropoda; class Insecta; order Odonata; family Coenagrionidae; genus Ischnura; species Ischnura elegans. Next base: position 117,025,332 of record NC_060248.1, on the reverse strand, counting down.
AATCACCTAAAATTTCATGAATTTTATCGGCAATGACTTAGAATCGATTTGGTGTTCGAGTCATCGATGCATGTCATCGACATCGATACCTTTCGAAATAAGGCTGCTTTTCGTACCCGCCTCTCGTGGTAGAATGTAGATGGAACGGCGTCGATAATGTCGTCCATCGATCAAGCCTCGTCCGCATATCAAGCCCCCCGCGCATCATCGTTCTCCTTGTTTCCCCGCCTCGCCTTCGCCTGCGCTCACTTCCGCAAATGTCACGGGAGAGCGCCGCCTCGGGAGATGGGGTGCGGAGTGGAACCGGAGAAAGGCTCTCCTCCCCATGTGAGCATCACCCTCTCCGCTGCAAACGGAGTCCACACCGAGCGCCGCTTTCATGCCGTATCCCGCCCCGCTCCCACTGAGCTAATCGCAAGCTTCCGGTCTCCCTACGACTGTTTTTCCGTGTTACGGGCTCTTGCCGGCTATGAAATGAAGTGCCCACTCCGCATCGTAATTATAAATTTTGAGGAAGACGTCGAGATATCTTCGGTCGGTTAACACCTCTAGATCAGATTCATGGTCTCTAGAACACACAAATTATGCATATTGATGTTGTTTCTATCTTCTTCTAAATCATCGTCATTATCTGCGACGCCATCGTATCATATATATCATCTCTTCCGTAGGTATAGTAGGTAAGTGCAAGTAGTTCGTCCATTCTCAATTTTACTTGCCGGTGAGCTGCTGTAATTCTATAGATAAAATTTTGTAATATCCTATTCCTTCAATTTCTATTGACCCAATGAAAATAACATGTGTAATTTTATAAAATGAATGAGAGTGGTAACTGTAAAATTATAATTACATCTTAAGCCTTATGAATTGCCTTGTATCTATTGAAATCGGGCATTTATATGATGGCATCGTACTCTTTTCGTGGAGTTTTTACGTGATTCTTACAGGGTGTGTCGGCATACTCGGATATTTATTTGTGATCAGATGTTTGTATTTCCATCATTATCAATGGTATCTTTTTCTGTACAGGTTTAACTTCTCTCTATTGCAGTTAAGAAATTTTAAACTTCCCGATAACCTACGTTTGTTAGTTACCTAGTAATTTAGGCTCTTTTTCGTTTTAGATAATTAGTCTTTACCAGTAAATAGTGGCAAAAGGCTATGTGGTGTTTAATTTCTCCTGAAGTTGCTGTTTAAATTATGCGACAGAAAAATTAATAACCTTCGCCTAGTTTTTGCTAGAATAAATAAAATGGCGTATTTGTATCGTACCAGTGCAAGTAGGATTCTTTTTGAGTTTATCTCACCTCGCTCAGTTTGCAGGTATAAAATGAAAGTGAAGCATATAAAAAATTTTCCTCTCATTTTTAATGAAAAAATTCACTTCATGTGTTCAAATGGCTATTGTTTTGTGGAATTCTCCTTCGTTAGGTTGGCTCATCGAATGAAACAATGAAGTGTCGACAAAATCGTGAGAAAGCCGCGGTGGAAAGGAGTAAACTGCGAAATGCAAGGGGTTGTGTTTGTGCACTTTCTCTAGCGGGTCGGTCATAAACGCGTTTCTACGACCGGTGCATACATACCTCGCCGTCACCGGGAAATCCTCGCCCCGTACTCAGCTTCCTCCTCGGCTCCAGAGGCCAGCCGCCGCTCTTCCGCCTGCACCAGGCAACAATGCTGTCTGCTCTTGACGCCGCCGCAGCGTATCTCGGCAGTCAGCTTTCCCCTCACACCTCTACCACCCACTCACTCGCTCACGGCGTGCGGATTTTTATTTTCTTTAAATTCGCAGACCCCAGCGCCTCGGGCCACTCCTTTCTTATCCTTGTCCACCTCTGGTGGCTCAGTACCCAGCACCTTATCCGCTACCGAAGGAAATGATTCTCAACAGCCTCTTTTGTAACCAGTCTTTCCACTATCTTGCAACTGAGAATCTTTTGATTTTATGAATACTCTTGCACGTGGAGCAGGTATAAACTTTGGGATTCTTTGCTCCGGTCCACTTGGCTGTGGCTCCTCTTCCTTACTGCACCCGGTATTGTGCATAAGGCCCAGGCACCGTGCTCTTAGACGGCTTTCTATCTGAGGACGACGTAATCGCCCGAAAACTCCAATGAGCGCAAGTATAAACGCACTGTCTTCCTATGTCACTTGTCTATGTGGTACCTCCCTGGTACTGGTAATTGGCCTGGAGACGTCAACGCCCGATGATTGGAGACTTGAACGTTCGGTGCTGGGTGGTGTAACAATGCACCCCTCCCAGTTCAGGCTTTAGATGCGGAAACTTCAACGCCCGAGTAATGGTGATTAGAACGCTCTTCCCTGTGAAGTTTAATCCTCTTTTCCTGCTGGCACTCACGAGATTCTAGTGCGGGGATGTTGTGGCTCCCGGCGCGGTACCCCGTCGACGAGAGAATGCGTGTATGGCGATGGAAGTGGCGGCGGTGGGAGGTTGGGTGGGCAGGACGGAGGAGGGGAGGTGGCGCCCCCACCCGGTGCCACCACCCCCTCCCCCAAAACGTTCTCTCCCCCCACCCTCCCTCGGGGGCGGCCACTTACACAACTCTTCCACCCCACCCCACTCCACTCCTTCCGCACCAAAAATCAAACCTCCCCGCTCACCTTTCCCTTTCTTTCTCCCCTCCTTTCTTTTGTACGGAGTGGTCGGTGATTGTATGTACTGTGGTTTGGGAGACCAAGTAAAGAGTTCCCGCACTGAATTTCTCACCGTGCGCGCTGCTTTCGGCTTTCTAAATTTCTCGGGGTAAACAATAACTAAGGCGTGACTATTCTATTTGGCTGTTTTCCTAATCCCATTTGTAAATTATAGTGTGTATACGCTTAAGCTCTTCTTTATTAGTTTAGTACGAAAACCTTCCTGGGATCCTTATGTCTCGGTATGTACTAATTTGCTTTTCTTTTCAGTTTAAAAACCATTTCTTGGTGATTACATGGCAGGAAAGTGGCAACTGTAAAAATACACTGTCAAATATCCTTATAGTCGTAAATATCGAAGAATAGTTGAACAGCTTCGAAGAATTAGGTACTCTAAGTTTTTTCATCCAATTCATTAAAGTGTGTTGATTCATTTTAGCACATTTTCCTTTCCTTTTTATTTCGGTTCCTCCTCAAAATAAAGTGACATGCTTCCCACAAAGTGTTTACCTTAAAAAGTCAATGGAGGTTTTCTAAAAGTATCCAACAATCTTTGTCGCTGGATAGCTGAAGGTAGGTAACTGCTTTGAATTTTTCGTAGAATTGAAATCAGCTGCCGTCCTATTCTCCTTTTCCATTGTATTGTAAGGAATTACAGTTAACATTATCTTTTCTTACATGTCGAGGGTGTGTTGCATCTGCGATTTGACACAACTTGTTCATTTTATTGATTATTATCATTATTATTATTGCGGCAATTTTCTTCCATTGCTAGGCTTGTCTTAAACGATCACCGTATTCTCAGATCTGAGCTTATATTCGTGAGAATTTGTAAGATGCCGATGGGGTCACATTTACGTATTTCTGAAAACTATAATATGGTGATAAACAATGGTGGATTAAAAAAGGCTGGATCTTAAATTTTTTCCAATTTTTCACCTACATCACTGGCCGAATCGCATAGTCCGTTAGAAAAGCGATGAGTTCCCTATGGGCTTATATTCTCTGAAGATAATGTTTCTAAAATGTTCAAGTACAAATTGCAGATTTTGTCACTTTTGGTTCTATAGTGATCTCACTTATTTCACCTTTTTCTATGAATTACGTTACGCTTATTGAAGCTTCATTTCTCTCACAATCTAATCATAGTTCCTTCCTTAGTCTTTAAATTATTGTAGTGGAGACCTGCATACATTCACAGTAATTTGGAATAAAGTGAAATTTATGATCATTTACGTCTAGTGTTTGCTTATTTTTTTTACCACATTTGATTTCCAACTCGGGTTGTCAGCTTGATAAAAAACAGCTACTTTTTAAAATCTCGTATAAATAAGATCCGTTGACTTTTTACCCTTTTCTATTCCCTCGAATGGCCTAGGTCTAATCCATCGGCCTGTTTTCCAGACGACCTCCGTTCGTCCTCGACTCCCGTTTGCTCCCCTCCCATATCCACATCTCTTAAGTGCTCCTCCCATGAGGGCTTATCGAGACTCAACTGCCGTCAACGCATCTATTTTAGGCCCTCGTACCCTCCTCATCTTCCGCCGCAGGGGTCCGCCGCGGCTGATGGACTTCGGCTGCTCGTTAGCTGTGGGATTCGGGAATTGTGGGCGGTCCTGCGAGTTATTTATGGCCCTCTGACCCTCCGTTTAAGGGGGCGGCACTTTGTGACAGATATCTCGTTGGACCGTTTTCTTAACGAGGTGGGACTACATTTTGGTGTTGGTCAGTAACCTCTCATTTTTTGGATGATGCGTGTTATTTATATCATCTTTGTCGAGAATATGGAGTTACAGCTCTTTTCCAAAGGGCCATGTAAATGAACTGTGCTCGTTCATTTAACCTTGGAGGGAAACTACGGTGAATTTTTCATTTCCGTGTCATGGGAAACTTTGTGGATATATTTGAATGCCATCTCCAATGTTGTACGATAAATAATTTTCTTCTGAAACATTAAGAACATTATTTTAAGATAGCAAAGTAATAGTGGTGAATAATTGTATAGTTGATGGTGTTTCGCATCTTTTTTTACTTCTTTGTATTGTTGCCATGAGTATCTTCCCACAGAGTTTCGCATACAATTGCAAAGATCACATCAGTAAACCATATTTAATTTATTTATGTCCACCGAAAACGTATACATGCTACCTTGGTGTGATGTTTAAGAACAAGTGCAATCTTTTTTTATCTTTGCTTGCATTGAGATCCTGTTTGCTACGTTAGGTAGTATTTTCATAGAAAGTATCAATCGAATGTATTTTCATTGGTAAACTTTTGGAAAATGATTCTAATCTTGTGGTATTCATTTGCGGCATTCAATTTAATGTGATGGAAGAGGCGAGTACAAAGAAATAAGGAAGTTACTGACAATTTGGAGAAGTTACGCTTCATCAAGCTGTAGAGAGGATGAAACATGAGAAACCTGTCAGAATATCACGAAGAAGATTTAGCGAAAATTCTTTGCAGAGAATTTTATCTTGCGGAAAGAAATGTTTTATTTATGCACTGATTTCTATGCATTACAAAATGTGGCTCAGTAGGCTCGAGTGGAAGGTATTTTGGTTTTAAATCTCCCCTTTCTTTAAAAATATATTTAGGAACATACTAAAAATAATCTATCGTTGCAACCAATAGCGCTGTTTATTTTATAATTAATATTTTATCATTCATAATGGTCTTTTTTAGTGTGCTTCCATTGTAGTAAAGTGTGAGAAAGAACGAAAGTAGCCGTAACGAACCAAGTATGTCTTCCACTGGCTTCGGTAATGGGTTCCTGCAATACAGTTCCTAAAGCGCACATCATGTTGGCGCTGTCCACCTGTCGGAGTTAAAACTCGCTCCATGAGCTGAAATGTGGCGAAGTGGCGGTGGTGTGAGTGACTAAGAGGAGGGGTTGGTCTTGGTGGTTGGTGCGGTGCTTGGACCTTGGAGGGGGTGATGCATTCTTATTATCCTCTTCACTTCCCTCCTCCATCCATCTGCTGCTTCGGCCTCCCCTCTCTCCTCCCCTCTCTCCTCCCCGGCTCCCCACACCACGGCACCTTTCACTAGGCGCAGTGAAAGTGCTCCCTGTCGACGCCGCCTCAACCCCACCCCCTTCTCCTATTCCTCAACAACTCCTCCTCGACCTTCTTATTTCGAGTCGGTGTGTGTGGACGCGGGCGGGCTCACACTCTTAGCATACATCTCTCCTGTTTGACGACATACACTTCGGTCGACGATGGGCTTACCGCCGTGTTTCTACGTTGACTGCGAGAGACACCGACGCACCGACGGTTGAAAGGTGCGCCAAAGTAGGCCGAAGAGGACAACGCGAAGCAAGGGGTTATTTACGAGGGCATTGGTTGAACGTCGGGAGAAATTGCTCGTCCTTGTTCTCATGTTGTTCTAATGATTCAGAATCAATTTCCGGCCTGCTAAGTACAGTATCCTCTTTCGTGTGAATGTTTGCTCACGGGTTCATTCTTCAGGAATTAATTGCTTTAAATTTGTGCTTAAATCGATGTAATTTTTTTAAATTAATGACAGAGTTAAATTTTGTATGGGCTGGATGATGATCGAGCAATTTAGGGTACAGCCTGAGGCATTATGTATATTTTTGCCCTCAAAAATGACGCATTTGGGTGTGAATTCCCAATCAACCATAAAATGGCAATACTATCACAATCGCTTAATTTAGCTTTACTCGGTTTAGTAGCTGCTTTTGTGGCTTTTACGTCTATGTTGTCGATCACATCGAGGTTGAAAAATTATATTTAATCCATAAAGTTCATTTGCTAAAAATTTATTGATCGACTTTTCTCTTGAGAAAATGGATTGCCCGATATCATATATTTAATGTCTGAAATAGTTTCTTTATTTCGCAATTTTGCCGCAGTATGTTTTAAAGATAGAGTCATTCCCTACGTAATATATGAAAGATTCGGTCCGCGGCAAATTGTTTCTCATCTCCGAATAACTCGGTATCATCTTTGTACCACTCTAAAACTTGCCTTACCCTTGGTACTTCATGTTTTTTGAAAAAAAAACTCAGTATGGAAGTAAAAAGTCAGTCACTAACTCTCTGTTTCTTTTGAGAATGTGGTTACTTTTCTTTGGATGCACTTGACTCTGTGTACCATGGTACAGGAGTTTCCATTTTTTGGCCGGAAAAAATTGCGTGAACGCGGTGGAAGCTGATCCATTCTCCACAGATCTTTGGATCCTGGGAGAAATTTCCCACTGATGCATTGCATTCCCAATATATAAAGCCAGGGATATCAGTGGTTAGCAGTACTTTATGTGTTCATTGGAGACAAATGCAAGTTTAAAGACTTTTCTTGATTACCTCCGTTCTGCGCCCTTCCCCTAATCAATAGAAAGGATGACAATTTTAGGGTAGGCTTACTTGGTGGACGATATTTGACTTTCATTTAAAGAGTAAACTTTTAAATTTCAATTTCTGAAATAAATCAATAGATTAACTTGTCGATAGCCGACATCTGAAAGTTGGTTGATCTTTGTCGATATTTCTCGATTTTTTAAAATCGTCCATTGTCAATAGCCGTTAATTCTCCAAGGTCGTTGAGTTTTTTGATTTTCTATTAATTTCCGGTTGTTGACTGATGTTATTTTTCGTAGTAATCAGAGTATTAGAGCACCTATTACTTCTATCCGCGTATAAACGTTGCGTTAAGAGGAAAAATCGGTTCGGCAATCGGTCAACCATTGAAAATCAATACATCACCTGTCTGAAAAGCCAATTTAAATCGGAAATCTCCTACAATTGAGGACGAGCAAAAATCCGCAGTCATCAGTAGTTGATGCCATTCGATATATGACAATCACCAACTGTCGACGTGCTTTGCAGTCGAAAATCATCAACAATCGACGTTGACAACGTAAAATAAAGCAGTCTTTTCCAGCCATCGAAATTGAAAGCGAGTATTGCATTGATAACGACCATAATTACCGTCGCGATGGTTTCGTCGACGGATGGAATATTCTTTGGTCGGAGGTCGGTCTTTGCCCACTTACCTTCTCTACATTCCGCGGAGAAAAAAATCATCCTCAAAGTCACTACCCGCGGAAATGTTTACGTTTCAGGCAAGCACCTCATTTTCGTCGGGATATTTTTTCATGCCTGGGGAGCGAGTGCATGGGGAAGTGGTTTGAGGGGAGAAAAAGAGGAGAGGAGTCTTGCGTGCCTTCGTAGAAAGTGAACGCTGGTGGCGTCTCCTGGTGGACGAGGAAGGAAGTGAGCGAAGAAAGGGTTTGGGTGAAAGGCGACCTCGTCGCGATGGGGAAGGAGGAATCGTGATGCATATTCGGCAGCTGTGAAATAATCCAACCCCCCCACACCACTCCCCCTCCCAAGGACTCCCGTGAATCGTTGCATGTCTTACGCAGCACTTTATTAGCGGCCGTGAAGGGCTTTCTTTTCCTCCATCCATCCATGGGCGTACCCAGCGAGGGGCAGGAGGGGGCAGCTGCCCCCCTAGAAGTAAAAATCCTAAATGTCTTTTAGGAAAATAATATTTTTATATATTTTATTTAATAAATTTAAAAGCCAATAAAGAGCTGTTACAGTTTCCTTAAAATGTTGTTTTCATTCACCTTTTCCATGCTTAAATCTTACCTACAACTTGAACAACCATGACTTGCCCCCCCCCCCTATTTTTGATCCTGGGTACGCCCTGCATCCATCTCCAATGCGTGGAGGATATCTCCCCGTCTTCTTAGGTAGCAAAACTCTTTCACCTCTTCAAGATTTTGTTTCCCTAGTTTAATACTAGTTTCAGGAGCTTAATGTGATTTGCTGTCTTGCGTACAAGTTAAGGACATTAAGAAGGCTCAATTTCGTTCCGTTGAAGCTCCATTCGTGTTAGCACATTCGGATTCCAAAAACTTCCACACTGCAGCGATTTTTCTCAGTATATGCAGTTAAGTATTTGCTATCGCGATGAGTAGCAACAAAATGTTCTGAATTTCATAGATCATATCATTACGAATGGAAATACACTAACTCTTGATTAACTTTGTGGTATTCCATCATAAGTTTTCCTGGATATCTCACAATTACTTATTCCACTTCTTTTTTACACAGCGCGAGCCGGGTTTCAATGAATTATCATGATCTCCAGACGCAAATTATGATTTGTTTATATTATTATTTATTTATAAGATAAACAAATCATAATTTTCGCCTGAAGATGATGATAATTCATTGAAACCCGGGTCGCGCTGTGTAAAAAGGAAGTGTTATAAGTAATTGTGTGATATCCAGGAAAACTTAAGAATGCAAATTTCAGTTTGGAGCACTAATTATAGTTTAGTTCCCCGTGAAATTTAGATCTCTCTGACGTCAGCGACACTAGTGGCGACTTTTTTGGATCATTTAATGCAGGCCGGATGACAATGTATCCTAGTGGCCGGCTATGTAATATTCATTCTTGTGTAGTTGAGAAACGTGGGGTGATTCGCTAGAGGTAAGCTACGTTGAGGTCTGCGAATGTATAGGAGATTGAAAGACAGAGGAAAATAATATTGAACCCTAGATCGGATTGATTGTATCAGGCAAATCTTTGTGGAATTTGCTTAAAAATTTCGGTGTATAAAAGTGAAAGCTTATTTATTTCACATATTTTTTGCGACCGGTTTGTACTTATTTCATCATCTTCAGCCTTATTTAAGAAGAATCTGATGTTTTCCCGGTGAAGTGACCCGATGAATCTTTCTCTCCCTTCCAATGGAGTCAAACTCTCCACTTCCTTTTTCAAGACGATGGAAATATATTTCAATCAATCGTCACGATCAGCTTTTGTGCTTTTATATTAGTGATAATTATTCTTGAATGTTAACTACACATACGGATGAAGCTCGCCATGAAAAAATATTTCTTCGATTTGAATATTTAACTTAGATTCGAACCCGGATCTCCCGATTGCTGGTCAGGTGCGTTAGCCAGTTACACCAACAAGCCATTTTCTCAGAGCGAACTTCGGGATGGGTTTTACCGAACAATTACAGCCTATTTTTTCACGGAACTTCATCCGTTGGTGTAGTTAACTTTGCACCCGTGCGCGTGATTGCGTACAAAGTCACTTGTTCCTGCAGTGCTTTGAAATTCTTGAATGTACCTGGGGATGGTGTAATAAACCGAAGACGGTTGCGAATAAATTTAATGTGTAATAACCTAGGTTACGCTTTCATTTGTTTAAAACAATAGAAGCCGTTGCTTTTTGGACGGGCGGATGCATCCATCTAATCCCTTCTGCTCACTGTGGTTTCTCCCTCTTCCATCAGTTTTAATTTTCTTTCGTCCTCCCCTGAAGGCCGTTACGGGCACTCCTTCCGACGACCCCATATCCTTCTCGCTTGCATAAATGCCGTCTTCGTCCGAATGTGGAGCGAAGAGTTAACGTTTGGCGAGTCACGGGCCGTCCATCCCAAGGACGGGGAAATTTCGCAAAACGGGAGAAAGTTCTGCAGGGGGGGAGAGGGGGGACGAGAGGTGCTTCTTTCTTTTTGGCACCGTTGGCAAACCACTTCGAGCGAAACTTCGTCTTCCCAGGTCCCTTTAATGTATGTATGTGTACACGTACCCAAAAATATACGGAGCACATTTCGTGGGAAAAAAAGAATGAAAAGAATAAGGGGACTCCCCCGGAAATAGAATTCAGAACTCCCGAAAACTCCCACCGATTACTTAACGAGAAAAGTAATCCCCTCTCGACCAGTCTTATTTCCTCTTTTCCGGTGGATATAACCTCTTTCGTGGTGGTTCGCTAATAACTGACTTTATAATCCTGAAATTTTCAAGGTGCCTATATTTTCACCTGCATACTATACTGCAATACCTTAATAGGTGTGTGGCGGGGGTTATTAGGGCACTAGCCGATAACAAATAAACAGGAAGTGCTCTTAAGAAGTGCCGCTCAGCATTTGTTTTAGCCCTTTATTGTTAGGGGAAAAACGAATTCCCATATCTATCCGTTCGGAAAAATATCTCTTTTAATTTTTCACTGCTGTCGGACCTGGAAATGTAGTGGAGTTCTATTATGGTGTTCTCTGTGTCGCTCGGAACAGAGTAGCTCCTCCTATTCATCCAATGTTGACGATGTATATTATATAGTAGACCTTCGTCAACATTAGATTGTATCTATCGTGTGAAAAAAAAATCTTCGAAAATTCCAAGAGGACTTTTTCAAATTTGCGGTGTAGGCAAATTTGAAAAAGTCGTAATAAGAGTCTACTTTATGTGCCCTAAAACTTCGCTACGACAGCATAAGTTTTAAGCGAGTTTTGCGTCACCAATAAAGACCGGTTGAGTGGGGATGGTGTGTCGTCTTAAGATTGAGGGTGAAAGAAGCCGTGGATCTTTTCATGTAACCCACACGAAAGAACATCCTGTCGCATCCAAAAACGCGTCTGCCCTCTGAATATTTTATACCAAAATATGAAATGTTTATTATTTCATGCCATATATTATCAGTGGCTGTGCGATTCAAAATATTTTCCCAAGCTTCTTTTGATATCAATATTTTAATGCTTTAACTTGGTATTGAGTCGATTAAGTATTTTTTAGGATATGTTTTGGCCTGCAGAAGGCAGATTAGCCGGATTGTTTTAATCCAAAATGGATCTGTTCTCCGTAAAAATTTTCATCCTTTGGTTATTTAATTCCTAAAGTACTCATCTAAAAATGAGCCTAGCGGTTGCCATTGTTGAATAAGGTTATAGTAAAACGGAAGAACGATGCACAGAAGGATGCCAAAAGCATATCATAAATATGTCATCAAGTGGTGAATACACTTAAAAATTTGTATCATTGTGAGGATTCTGGTGCGATTCGTCTAAGGGGTCCGCAACGTCGTCCTCCTGTTGCTGCGAGATATTATGGCGGTTAACGACGAAAGTACATGGTTTGATGAAGAGATTTTGTCTTGATTCGATTACTTTTAATGAGTGGTTGTTGCCACAAATCTTATCAAAGTATTGGGAGTTCAATAGAGATGCGCACCTCCTCTTTATTGATTTTAAGAAGGCGTACGACAGTATCAACAGAAACCAAATGTGGAAATATCTCAGGAGAATGGGAATCCCAAACAAACTAGTCAAACTGGCTCAGATATGTACAGAAAACTCAAGTTGCAAAGTACAGATAAATAATGAATTTTCAGAAGGTTTTGATGTAGTCACGGGGGTACGACAAGGAGATGCACTCTCACCATTGCTTTTTAACCTGTCATTAGAAAATGCACTTAAAGCCGTAAAGGAGCAACAACCGGGGATAGAAGTCGGCAAAAAGATAAATCTGCTAGCTTTTGCAGATGACGTGACCTTATTGGCGGAGGATGCAAATGGGTTAAAAACTCTTGCAGAGTCTCTGATAAAAGAAACCAAAAAAGTAGGATTAGAAATTAGCGAAGAAAAAACAAAATACTTAATTGTTGGTCGACACGCAGAAAATATAGAAGCAGAGGCTTTAAAAGTCCAAAATTATACCTTTGAAAGGACAACAAATTTTAAATACTTAGGAGTAACCATAGAACAGGAAAATAAAGAGGAGGTAGAGATAAATGCAAGGTTACTTCTCGGGAACAACTGTTATTGGGCTCTTAAATCATTGCTAAAATGTAAACTTCTGTCAAGAAAAACTAAATCAAAACTGTACAAGACAATAATACAACCAGTAATACTCTACGGATCCGAAACCTGGACTTTAACAAAACACCAGGAGAGGAAATTGATAGTTTTTGAAAATAAGATCCTCAGAACAATATATGGTCCTATTAATGAAGATGAAGTATGGAGGATCGGAACCAACAAAGAGCTCAGAGAATTATATACAGATCCGGATATAATAGCGCAAATAAAAAGCAGGAGATTAAGATGGGCCGGTCATGTAAAGAGGAGAAAAGATGAGTCCATGCTAAGAATGGTATCTGAAACTCAACCCCGAGGAAAACGTCCGCTTGGGCGACCCCGACTAAGATGGCAGGACCAAGTGAAAAGGGACTTGGGGAAGATGAGAGCAGATGCAGAATGGATGGCGGATAGAGATAGATGGCGACATGTTGTTGGTGAGGCCAAAAACCTCCTGAGGTTTGAGTGGCCACATAGGTAAGGTAAGGAGTGGTTGTTGCTGCCATAACCAGCACACAGGATGAAACTATGGAAAAAACTCATCTCTTTTATTAAATTTCTGCCTGTCGACAACTTCGTCGAAGTTATTCTCGACATTAATAGTAGGCCAACTTCGTACTTTCCACAGCCACATTTTGTGGACTGACAGTTTCTTAAATAATTTTGCTTTCTTCGGTTTAGTTGCGCTTTGAATAACTTCAATCGTTGTTTAGTTGAACGAGACCTAGTAAATATAGAAACAAGGAAAAAATGTAGTATTTATTTCTTGCCAAGGGTATCCTATGAATTAAAGTAGTGTCAGAGTCATGAAATAAAAGATTGCGGGATGCTGAATTAGAAGGAGGAAGACACAAATCAAATTTAAGTGCTCAACTCGCATACGCTTCCCGTAGGATGACGTAAGTTTTGGGTTTATGCTCCTGTCAGAACTGCGCAAAAAAAATCGCAGACCATGGCGTAAATGCGAATTTTTCTCTTTTTCCGTATCTAGGCCTGAGAATCCTCAGCTAAGGAAGACAAGCTTTTGCGATGAATTCCCACGATATTCAAGGGTAAATCACTTTCCATAGTGACAATGCCCAATTGTTTCCACGGTGGTGAGTCGCTGTTGTAGAAGCCGTGAAAATTTCGGTCCATATAAGATGAGGATAACGACATGCGTGTGAAAAATCTTCAGATGACGAAACCCTCAATTAGTAACTCTTCGGATGACGCAACCATTTATTAAAAACCCATCGTAGAAACCCTGCCCTAAGGAAATTTAACCTCACATTAATTGCATTGATTGCACTAATTAATTGTAAATGCACCTTGTGTCCGAAAAAATGAAATTGCCTGCGATTTATAATTAAAAATAATTATTTATTTTCCATCATCTCAAATATGAAAAAGGCCGTTTATTATTAAAAATCAGTGATGTATTAGTGATTAATCTCGTGGTGATTTAATGGTTGATTGCAAGTGTACTGAATTGCTATCAAATGTTTAAAATGCTGGGAGTGGCCGAATGCTTTTTATTACCTGATCGTTAAATTCCCTTCTGAAAGGTATCGCTACTAAAAAGTTCTTTTATTTATTTATTATGCGGAATGATTTGATAAATATTATTTGTACACGATCAGTAAATATTGAGTTTAGTAATTTTTTATGTATACCTCAAATCAAACTTTGTAACATCCGCTAAAATTTTATTCTTTACATACATGTTCATGAATATTCTACGATGTGTTGAAACGCCTTGTGCGAGTTTAAAATAACGTTTCACGTTTCAGGGTATCACAAAGTTTGGTTATTCCATCATGAACTAGATGAAACCGTCGGAGACATTAAAAGCAGTTGCTTTAGGAGTAAAACTTTACTTCTATTGTATATTCGTTCTCTGTGCTCGGCTGAATGCAATATCCAAACGGCGCGCCGTGGCGCCGCGGCGCTTAGTATCGTGGAATATGATGTTAGTGTGGTAATTTATTGCTCATGAAACCATTTTGGAGGACTGTTAGTGCCCTCTCGCCAGTTAGTTTTTTTTTTCGTTCGTGTTGGTTCCGCGTGGGCGAAATATATATCTGCTTCCTACGTGAGTCCGCTCACGAAAAGTTCTACGGTCTTCAAACGTTAGTTATTAAGTGGGACACGCCACACGGATTCCGTCAGTGACTCACTTTGGTGCTTGCCTTTCTTCTCCAGCGCAGTCCGTCTCCCATACAGCCTTTTCCGCATATTTTCAACCGTTAGTCTCTCAAAGAAGATTTTGAGAAAGTCTGTTGTAGAGTCCTAACGAATGTAACGAAGTAATGATACGTTTCACGATTTAATTACGTTCTATCCTCGGTATATTTTGTTTCTACGCTTTATTTTTTATGCTTTCAATGTTGCGCTTGCGCTGAAATGTTCACTTTCATTTCTAAATCCTATCTATGAAACGTCATATAAAACGTTTAAAAATTTAACGAATATGGAGTTTGCAATCCTGAATTATATTTACTGCCATCACTATCAATTTCCACGCCATTTTCAGGTGTCCACATCGTCTACTTTTAAGCAAGACCATATCTTTGGTATGCGGAGTCCTAATCTCTGTACGCTGCCGTCTTCCTGCATTTCGGATTGACATCCATATTTTTAGATTGAAAATGTATAAATTGTCATTATATTTCCTGAAAATGTATAAATTTTCATTATATTTCCTAAAAATGTATAACTTTTCATTATATTCCCATCAGGATACTTAAATTCCAATTAAAAAAAAAGTATACCGAAATTCCACGTTATCGTTTCCTCATATCGATAAACACTTAGCAGCTGCTGGTGTTTGTAGTCGAAACCATTCGTCTTCATAGTCAAAGATATTTTGTATGACATACGGTACGATGTGGTGGAAGTGTTTAATACTAGTTAGCCTTGATGGCTGAATTGGTTATATCTCATGGTGCTTATATTAGGAATTCTGGTTCCAGTCCAGTATTTGAAAGAGGATTCTTATGTATCACTCCAAAATTAATAAAATATCAAGTATTCTGTTATAATTGGATGATTTATCTGGCATCAACCTTGGATTAAGGTTGTCGCTGGATAACAGTAGTTGCTGGTCTCCTAGGGCGAATGCTAAGAAGTGCACGCATAAATACATTGAAGGAGGGATAATTAAAATGTAGGGCTCATTGATGCCTTAGACGTGTAAGTCATGATAGAATTAGTCTTACTTATGTGTTTTCCATAAACATGATTTGACTTGCTACTGGTCCGTGGCTCCTGTAAAAATGATTTAAAAAGTATATAAAGCCGTAAATCTTGCTCGGGCTTCTGATGGGTTCAGGCTCCAATGACCTGCAAGTATGTAAGCCCGTCCCTGAGTTCCCGACATCAATCTGCCCTTAGGAAGTGGAAAAGTATTCCATTAAAACGTCGGCGAAAATGCAGAGCCTGACTCAGTTAGTAAACCGCGAGAGACTCAACGCATCAGTTCCCTAGGAAAAGCGTCAAAGCCTTATTTATTTTTAAAAATTGCTTCATCGATGCAATTAATCGGATCTTTCCTAGCATAATTTATAATCATACTTGAAGTATCATTTATTCATCATTATTAGAACTGTGGGTTCATTATTAATGAATTGTGCAATTAATATCATTTTTATCATCATTATCTATGAAATTGAATGCAAAATATTTTTTCTTAACTATACGTCTTCATTAGCACACACTTACGAAATATTCATACACATAAAGTAAAAGGAATCTGTAGTTCAACGCTAAGTCGTTAAGGACTTATAAGCAGGTGAAATCCTTAAAATGTGTAATTTTTAGCTACTATTTCCAATTTTTATTTACAGTACCCAATTCCAATACTCAATTTACAATAAAGTAAACGATTTAAATACCCAATGTATGAGGATATATACAATATTAATACCCATGCACCGTTATAATAAAATTAAAATTGTTATTCGTTGAATATATTTGAAAATTTATCCGTATTCCGACTCGACAAAATTTTCTTTAATTTTGAATAATATTATTCTTCAGTCAACGATCCTTTAATTTTTACCTTAGTTGCGTTTTTTTGTTGTAATTTTACTTTAATTACGTGGTATCTGATTAAATACTTAGGTACTACTACTTTGAATATGTTATTTCCATATTTTGTATATTGCAAAGTTAATATATATTTTCTAGCTGCTTGGAGGTTTTCAATCTCCCTAAAAAGATGTGTGCTGTATTGAATATCTGTAAAACTAACTTGTTGATGTGTTATTTCTTCGTTTTTATCTCGGGATATCAAAAAATAAACACGTTCGCGAAGTTTGATTAAATTTGCACACCATCAAGATAACGATTCAGCGTCTTCATGTTTCTCATTTCATGGTGTTGCTGAATAATCTCATTATTTTCCGCGTCGCGCACCCTTTTCCGGAAGAGGTTCCAATAGATCCCTGTTGACCTTTGCTCGGTCTCCACTTTCTCGATTCGCTTGTGAAACTTTTCTGGCATTAGGGAGGTGACCGCCACTTCGGCTCCGAGGCTTACCTCACGTATCACTCGGATGGCTGTTACCTCTCCTCAGTCATTGTCATTACTTACGATGTGGATGTTATTTGATTATGACGTTTGCTCTCGTATTGTTTTCATAGGTAGTATAATTATTGTTGGTTAATGTAGGTTTACACGGAGCATTTTGCGTATTATCCCGGCCTGTCTCACCTTCAAAATGTTCACTTCCCTTTTCAATTCATTAGAAGGTCAATTCCCTTTCATTCTATCCATTAAAATTATTCTCTTCTTAAATATTTATTTTTGCCTTGTAAGTTAAATATCGAAATGTTAATTCTTCAATACACGCTACGTCTAAGCCGTCTATTCTCCTCCACAACCACGTCTTTAAACCTCCTGTCTTTTTTCCTTAACGTTCTCGTGTCAGCCCATTTAAGTGCTACACTCGAGATCAGAGTCCCCACTTTCCTTTTATGCACACTTATCCATGACTCACTCATCTCATTACCTATTTTCTATTCATGGACTCCTCCTTTGCTGAAGCAATTCTCCTCCTGACATCATTCCTGCGTATGAAGTAGCAAAAACAGTATTTTATTGAATCGCGACGAGAAATATTGTGATTCCGAAAAAATCCTTCTTCAGATGTCTTACTAGCCTTTTCTCTGTTCGCCTTTAATAATTGCATTTTAATGAGGTGAGACTTATATTGCCTTCCATAAATTATGAATCAATGAACCTTTGTTCCATTTAAATACAAAGTTGGTGCATCATTGTGATGATGTGAAACTGAAATACTCAAGTGACCTCTTAGACTTACGTATCGTGTATTACATGCTGAGTTGCGTGTAGTAGTATCACCTGTTTCGAACGAGATGCGCGCGCGAAAGCCTCCCATGTTTGGTTAATCGGTGTCATTTTGTGAATCGTGACATTCTTTTCTGATTAATTTCAGTATCAGTGATTCAGTATGCACTTTAGTAAATAAGTTGACGGTCAAAATGCGAATGTATATTTTTTTATAAATGAGCTTTCATTCGTTCATTCAAACTTTGCCATAAACGCAATAATATATCAATTAAAAATTAGCATA
Source organism: Ischnura elegans (assembly GCF_921293095.1). Lineage (NCBI taxonomy): Eukaryota > Metazoa > Arthropoda > Insecta > Odonata > Coenagrionidae > Ischnura > Ischnura elegans. The sequence continues at coordinate 117,007,472 of NC_060248.1, read as the reverse complement.
AGGGAGAGAAAGTGATAGGAACTTACAACACGAAATGTACTAGAAAAACGTTGAATTTTTAAGGCCCTACTTTCCTTCTTAATTGACGGTGATATTAGGGCATCGTGCACATCATTTGACTTATGATGGGCAGTAGCCATTCGGTAGTTCAAACAGTTTTTTTTTCGTTCTTGTTCTCGCCAGAGGTATGCATCAATTATTTTTCTATAAGTATTGCTCTACTTTTACATTTAGATCTCTGGTCATATTTTATCCTATTTAAAATTTTTGCTGTTGTCATTTTAATAGCCTTCCCCAATCAATGGCGTGAATGAGGGCATTATGGAATTGGAATGAGTTACCACCTGATCGAGGTGGTTGGAGCATATGGCAAGTGAGTGGACGGTGAAAGTTCGGAGTGGCCCGTCTTTTATTTCCGATTTTCGTGTGCGGCTGTTATGCCGCCGTAAAATGAGGGTACCTACCTCGTTGTATACCCCTTTCCACGTACCTTATGCTTTTGTTCAACTTTTTTATGCTGAGTTTCTCTGGATGGCTCTGCATGCAGGTGTTCCCAAAACATCCGAGCCTAGTAGCCGGCGAGGAAAAAATCTCCGGCCGGAAGAAAAGATTCGTTTGGGAGAAGTTCGGGGGCGCTTACCCGGAAATTATTGTGTCATTGTTTTGTTGGGACGCTCGTTGAGATATTGATCATTTCTCACTAATCAAGATCCTTAAGAGAATGGTTCACACCTACTAAACCGGAGTGTTTTCGTGGCCTATTGCTTGTTTAAACGTGAGAATGGTGCGAGGCGAAAATTGTCGTTAAATCGTCGCTAAGTTCTGAGGCATGCCTTATCCTTAGGTAAGCTCGAGAATACGTCGGCATCATTCTGCTTTTGTGTCACCTATATCATTTATATGGATTTAACCTTATTAATAAAGGCGTGATCTATAATAAACCATCGTTATATTGGCGTGGGAGGACTTCCTGCAATTTAAATATGATTGAAATAGTAATTCAGTCGTGCAAGGAATAGATTTAGATATTTATCAACCATTCAGGAATCTTGAAGTGGGCACCGATGCGAGGAAAGCGATGACCGAGTGACAATTTATTCAGTTTTAAGGAGGACCTTTATCACAAGACTGTATTTCTGAATTATGGATTAAACATTCATATAAGAATACTAAACTGAAAGTTTCCGTGGTGTTGGTTTGATCTCTGCATTTTTCTCGGGCTTTCATCCGCGTCAGTTGGCTTGTGGACCACAGTTTCGCTGGCTGTCTTACCAGCGTCTGTTGTTCAAACTGTTGTCCACAAGCCAACTGACCCGTAAAAAAACAGAGATAAATACTGAGATCATTGATATGAGAGTATTATTGATTCAAGTGTAACACAGGAATTTTAAGGAATATGAAGGGGTAGAGAAGCGAGGGGACCTTTCTCTCGGAGCGTGGACGTAGTTGTTCATCGCCTTCAAGGGTGCAAATGTGTGGAGCAATTAGGGGATGGGCACCCGTAGTGCTTTCACTCTCGTACGCCCACACTCTCCATACCCACGCAGCACAGAGCACCTATTAGTGGAGCACCGCGTGCATGAAGTCACGTTTACTGTCTGCGCAGAAAAAATGTACGCTCCAATTTGGATACTAATTGCTAAATCAAGAAAACGGACGTCGAATAAACTAGTAACATCAAATTTTTTTCTTTACATGTGCCCTTTGTTTTTTTTTTCAAAAAAATTTAATTTACAGGAAACGCATTAAAAAAAAGCTCCCCCCACGGCTATAACGAAATACTAACATCTTTCCTTAACAATGTGTAACAGCGAAACACCAACGTTTTTGAACTCATAACCCTAAAGCGTGTTATTGTATTACTATTAAATTTTTAATACTTGTTAGAGAGAGATTGTTGCAGTAAGTTTCAATGTTGTATAGTGCACAGAAAGAGAGCGACAGAGTAACGTTCTCACCCAGTTTTGTAAAATGCGGGATAAACAGAATTAGGTCGTCATTGAGTTTCGTTCGTGGACTCGTTTTAATGCACATGACCACAGTGGTACATAGGTACACATACTTGTCTGTTACCATGGGCGTAAATAGGACCTCTTTGGACCTCTTTAGGATTAGCCACCCTCCGGGAGATACCCTGACATTAAAAGGGAGTGCATATTTCCAGGAATATTTCTATATATTTTTGTATTATAAATAAAGTAAATTTCTTAGAAAGGAATCTGTAAAGAATGGTCTAATTTAAGAGGGAAGCTCCATGAACGAAGAGAAAATCTTAGGTACTGATTCTTACCCTTTTTCGATATGCGGCTATGCGTTACAGAGGATGATTAGAGGTTTTTAAAATTTTTTTCGATGCTAACTCGGTTTATTTTCCCCTCCTTCGATGGTCCACTCAGCACACATGACATTAAGCGAAATTCTTTGTCTCAAAAAAAAACTATAAATTTTGTAACCTTGAATGGAATTTCACCGATCCTTAAAGAGAGAGACCTTTAACTGTTGAGACTTGATAACGGTTTCCTCCAGAATTCCCTTAGTATTGTCAAAAACTACAAAAGTGCTAATATTGCAGCGAAAAGGAAAGATCTGCAATATTAGTGGCGAATTTATAAGGGGCAATTTTACTAATTACGGAGAGGAACGTCAGTTACTCCTCTCGGAATTTTTATTTAAGTGGCAGGAAAGTAAATGAACTTTGTCATTTATTTTGCAGTGGACTACTACCGGGAAACTTTTGCTTCCGTAAAATAGGCATTATTTTATTGATTATTTTTCCTATGTAGTTAATATCTTTTCAGAAACAAACTGGTTTATATTTTCGTACCTGAAGCAAACCTTTCTGTATATATTCTGTCGTATTGTATCAAATTAATTATGTAACCGATATTTCGGCCCCTGACAGCGCAGAATTGCCGTCATTTGTATGATAAGCTGCATTAAATTTTCAAGCGCCTTGCAGGACCTTCTCCCATGGTCTGATCTGGTTGACCTGAGTTTCAAAATTTCTTCCTTTCCACCGGAGCACTGAATGAGACTCACTCGGCCACCCCTGCTTTACGTAAAGGATGCACGCAGTTTACCTCCGAGCAATGGGATACAAATGTGACCGCGAAGTTCAAAACAAATTCCTAATTTTTAATTTTATCATGTGTTTTTTTGTCAAAATGTGTCCTCTCCATGGATTTGCGGTATGTAACTATATGTGGTCATAAAATTTTATTATATTTTATGATTTCTTAATGATGTATTTCGTTTTTAATACGCGTGTTCAAGAATTTGTTTGATCGCAGACTTCGGCTGTCAGTTAGTTAATCATTTCTTATCGTTTACAATTTAAATTTAAATCTATTCAAGTCCCAGAGATTAATGAGATTGTCCAGAACTCTTACCAAATTACTAATATGCAGTGTTGTATTTATTTTCCTTGAGTAGTGAAATAAATACGAGAATTACTTGGCATTTCTTTTGCGTATTTCTCATAAGTTTTTTTTTTTAATTTTAGAACGTCAGCGGAATATTTTCAGCGACTAGGGTCAACTTGAAATATAATCGTCGGAAACCAGCAAAATTTTCGATAAACACAAGAGAAAAATGAAAGATCGACCCCTGTAAAGATGAACGATACAGTCAATGACAAATTACTACTAAAGAAACTAATTCACGGAATAAAAAAATTCGCTGCGGACAGGATTCGAACCTGCGCGGGCAATGCCCATTGGATTTCAAGTCCAACTCCTTAACCACTCGGACACCACAGCTGATGCAGGAGGTGGTGAAAATTGTGGTATATAAATTGTGTAGATTGATGTTAGTAAATATGGTCGTGTGTGGTTTACTATATAACCATAGGTAATCACCTAGCAATCCTTTCATATGCAATGGGTGCATAGCGTGTCCCTCGAAATCAATAATGGCATCTTAAGCAGGACCGGGCGAGCGACTCGTTGCGTTCGAATTTTAGCGTTCCACAGGCATTTTAATGTTTCATTTTCGAAAAACGCGTTCTTTTTATTATATATGTTGAAATTGGCCTCATATAAATAACCTTACATCTATTAATCTCATTTATCGCCTCATTTAATAAATTTTCTTTTCATTTTTAGGTAAGGAGCACCTATCATCCCACGTCAGGGTGGTGAATCAACTCGATGCGCCCATTGCAACATGGATAAAGCTAAGGATGGAGAATCATTCTATTTATTCTAATTATCTTCTGAGAAAATATCTACTGGATCGATTTTTAGGCATTATTGTCGTGGGTAGATGACCGAATTGGTCATGTGGAAAAAAATAATTGTGCTCCATCTTAGTTAATCTTTGAAAATTATTGACCTTGCTATTAATAAAAATTTTTGGCCTTAAATGGTCCAGTACGTGTGTCTTACCCCGCTAAGTTATTGATATCTTTCTAAGTGAGTGATATACCGGAGCCTTGAGAACAACTGAATGTAAATGATTAATTACAGACATTTCCGTGGGTAACGGAAAATATATTAATATTTCATGATGGTTATAGAAATTTAGAAAGTTAAATGTCGATTGTTTTGATTGATTTAGAATGGTGTCTGCCATAATAGTTACTTAAACATGCATCGGTAATTGTCAGTAATTTTGTTCCCGCTGTAGGAATCTTTTAGCGTTTGGCCTTATCTCCGCTTGGCGCTGTTCTCGGCTATTTTCAAGAAAGGGCTCGTATGCCACTGCCATCTGGTGGGGAAACTGTAACTGGTTGAAATGCAAAGATTCTTCTTCAGAAGCGCGGTCATTTATTCAAACCGGCGCGGCGCCAATATTTATTTCGTTAGGTTTTGAATTGTTCTTGTTTAATCGGTATTCCTCGCAAATACTTAACTATTGGATCATTTATTTTATATTCTTGACATATCTTAAAATAATTGTTAAAGATAAGTTATAAGGTTGCTCGCAAGTTTAGCTACTGTGTCGCCTTTTTTGTGATAGTGTACCGAAATCTAAGCCGCAAACAGACATCGTTTGGCCTTGAGACTTATTTACTGTTATTGCGAATACTAAAATAATTGGAAAATGAATCCATTTGAATAAAAATTGACACATCCGTCGGAATAATAGGGATTCGTGGCAGGTAAACATGATTTCCGTAGAAATTTCCATTCAAAATATTCGACGAGGTTTTTCATCATTATTTTAATGACTAATCGCGTGCCATTGCACAGCCGTGGTGGGTTCAAGTTACAAAGCATATTTAACTGGATACCCAACGTTGTTGGAAACGGTGCGATGATATGTCTGGCAAATCCAGTAAATTCAAAAACTCAGGTGGATAATTTAAAGCTTCGTTCGTATTTTAAACTGTATCAATGGAAGAGATGTCAAACTACATTAACAATACTGACGTTCGTCAGGGGGAAAGTAAGCCAAATACGCTAAAATTTCAGCATTTTTATGCATTGTTTTTCAAATTTTACCGTAAATCACGTGGAAAATGAAAATTGATTGCAAGAATAACAATGTGCATTTTATTTTATTTTCAATGGTATATTTTTCAACTAATGTGATCATTATCGCTATTTCAAATATGCGAAAGAAAAAAGGACTGCAGGCATTAATAACCAACTGTACATGTATTTCTTATGGAAATGATTTAGGGCCCAAGTAGGGGCCTCATGGGCCCTGTGAAATAATGAAAAATAGTTTACATCCTATTCTCAGACCTACTGAATATACACACACAATTTCATCGGAATCGGTGCAGCCGTTTCGGAGGATCGTGGTTACAAGAAACTGTGACACGAGAATAGGGTAGTTTCCTTCATCAAAGAAAACGAAAGGCATTGATTGCGAGTTACCCACCATTAGTGTATTCATAATATACAAATTATTTGGTTTTTGAAATCCCAGTTTAGACAAATGGCAATGGTCAATTTTAACCTCATTTGAAAAAGGCCAGATCGGCGGCCATGCAATGCCACTCCACGTGACGTCACAGGGACCTAGTTTCTATACGAGTAGGAGGGAGTTTTACATCGTCTGAGATTACCAATGCATGAGGCATAGAGCTCAGGGAAACATATCTTAATAATCACCTATTAAAACTGGCCATGGTCGGAAAGTTCCCTTCGTTTGATAAGGTATTATTAATCCATAATTAAGCCAAGCGCTACCTGCTAGCAGCCTGCATCAGCAGCCTGCGCCTGGCGGCGCATATGTCCTCGCCCCAAGGTCACCTCACTTTGCGGCAGCGGGAACCAGAACGACGTCACACGGGCTTTTTCCCGGCATTCATACTTTTCACTTTTCATTTAATCGCGAATAATAGGTATCGTCATTTTAAAATCTAAAAGCGTGAAAGGCGTACTCTAGGAGTAGTAATCTTTCTATTTAGGAAATAAAAAATAATAGGAAACCACCCTTTTTTACATATTAGATAGATTATTATTTTGTGGTCGTTTCGTGGTGTTGATTTAATTTCGTAATGGTTCTAAACGAGACCGTAAATGGTATATTCATTGACAGTAACGAGGAATAGGGTCCGAAAAAATTATTTTTCTGTCAGAACTTGATTTTAGAGTTTGTTGCTGTTCGCACTTATTTACAATCATGGAACTGTGAGTTATCAATCAATATATTGGCTAAAATAGTATCTGTATTGTGGTCGTGGGGCTTCAACAATATTATAGTGCATTACACTTCGGTAGAGGGCACTACACGCTAGACCTGTATGCGCTCCAGAAATTTAAACTTGAACGGTTTCATTGTCATCTGTCAATCATAGATAAGTGGAGATTAAGAGATATTGCGAAAATATCTAAGTACTCCTGTGGGCAGAATATTGCTCCAATACTTCTCCTAAAATGCGGCTAGCTAATGTGCTAAATATATTTATCTAGTTAAAAATGAATTGTGTTCCACCCATCACTTCATGAATGGTAACAATATCATGGAAATAAGAAATCTTATTTTTTGAGAGATCTTTCTTGCAATCATCCTTACCATTGGTATTCCTTCACATGAATAGGTATTCCCTTTTGAGGAAGAATGATCGTAGGCTTTCCCGGCGGATTGAATTGTGGAAGGCTACACGGGATTTCCACTGGGTCAGGTTCTCCAACTCCATCTCGGCCGACGTTTCGATGAGCGAGTTGTCCATCGTCTTTAGGGCATGAACAGGAAGGGTACATCCATATGATGCCCTGAAGACGATGGACAACTCGCTCATCGAAACGTCGGCCGAGATGGAGTTGGAGAACCTGACCCGGTGGAAACCCCGTGTAGCCTTCCACCCTTTTGAGGACTTTCTACGTTGAATTTCCCTTTTTGCCCACCATTTGGTGGCGTAATGTCACTTGCCGGCCTGGGTGGCGGTAGGGTACAGTCCTCGCCTGACAAATCATATGCCGTGGGTTCGAATCCCACCTGGGTAAGTGGTCCCTATCCAGAGCATGGGTGTTTGTGTTGTGCATTGTTTATCCTCCGTTGTAAAGGCCTTGAAGTGCTGTTTACGGGGAAGTTGGAAATAAATAAATAAAATTTGTGAGGAATTTTTTAGCCTTGCTTAATCCTCGTGAGATTATTCCAATTTCCTGTCATCATACTTGTCCATCTCTCATCCCTCCTATTCTTCCCTTTCAGTGATGTTACTATCATTTAGCAATGATATCGATCGCACCAAGCATTCCATATTAAATCATAAATTATTCTTTGTTTACTGTTACTGTAGTCGAGTTACTTTAAATTAAAATGAAATTAGTGCTCTAGCCAATGTCCTTGTTTTAAGTCTCCGTGCTCTAGTTTTACATCCACATTAATAGAATGCTCATTATTAAGTAACTATTGCAGTTGCTCCTTGTCTTGATATGATCTTATAGTATTCTTAATGATGTAAATGCGTCTAAAATATGGTGTTTAAGTGTCTGTCAAGCCATGGCCGCCATGCCATGGGGAAAATTGCATGAATTGCCTTTGAGAAACAAAAATGTTTCGGAGAAATTCATAAAATATATTTGATAATTTTCTTCGATTTAATGTGATCTCCTAATGATTCTGAGCTGCTTTTCGGAGAAAAGAATTTGTTTGAGGGGAAATACGCCGACAATAATAGGGAGAATGGGATAAATTCTCCTCCGTGCTATTCTTACGGTAGCGCAATGATATCTATATATTTAACTTCATCGAGCAGGCATTGAGTGCATTCTTCTCGAATTTACTCTTGAGATTATCATTTTCGCCGACAAGGTTTCAAAAAGCGCATCGACATCAGAAACGTCCTCGGTATTTTTTGACCCCTTGGAAGCGGAATTCCCAGGAGGAATTTACTCGGTAATTATCAGGGCTTGCCTATAAATAACCCGTATGAATATTCGGAGGTGCCGCTGAACCAAGCCCCCACCGGAAACAACAACGACGCTTTTGGATGATCGGACAGATTGAGTACTCCAAATGATTACAGTAAAAATTTACTATGCTTTTAATTTTAATCATCAATTTCCGAGAGAATAGGGCAAAAAGATATTTTGCTTAAATTTTTACGTAACTCTTTGCTTTGATTTGGTGAAAACGTTACTGTCTGGCTGCATTAGCCAATAAGCCCCTAGGCAGGTGAATTTAGGCTTCTATATGCTGGGGTATTGTTCAATATTTATGCACTTTTCTATGCAGAACAAGGCTGCGGTACCAGCATCATTCCCTAGAGAACGTGTCGTACATCGAAACGTCGGACATAATGTATTTTCTCATCCGGTTGGAAACCCGTGTGCACTCCTTCCGATCAATACGCCAGGAAAGCCTAAAAAGTTCTCAGAAAACCAGTTCTTCTAAGTGTTGGGTACATGAAAAAGAAACAGCAGTCATAGGGAGAATTCTTTCATATCGTTATATGATATTTAAATTCCTTCTTAATATCACACCAGCCGCCTTCACTCGCTCAATGGTTTGACCCGAATGTTTGTTTGGAAAGGTGAGTCTAGAGCTCACCTCGAACCAAGCCACAGGCGTGAGCATATCGCACATTCCGGGTAGGGGGGCAGTTCCTTGCCATTGGCCAAATCACACTTCTATTGTTGGATTCACAGGAGTTTTGTTTCGAGGTGTATGAAATCCTCACCGGGGATATAAACCGTGGACCTCTCGATTAGCAGCCAAGCGCTCTACCCACTAATCTACCACGCTCTTTATCGGCTTCAGTATCTATCCATTTTTCTTTACTTACCTGTCTAATGCCATCCGTTTCTGAGGCATTATATCTATTGCTCTCTGTTTTCTCTTCCACGAAGTGATTTCCGGTAGGATACAGTTTTAGGCTGGCTACGATTTTTCCTTCTTTTTCTAAGGTCTAATTATTTAATTATTACCGTTATTGTAACTGAAATGGTAATTTTTGGTAATTTATTGCGTCGCTCTGCTGCACCGCTCTAGAAATTCACATTTGCGTTGTTGTTTGTTTCCGTGGCAACCATGTTATTTACTCTTGTGTATGCGGTGGAAATTATCCCGTTATGCACTTCAGGATTTAGAGAAATTCCATTTAAATTCGCTCTGAAATAGCCGGTATCTGGGATGGACTTTTTTCTTATTGCCTCTTGATGATCTGCATTCTCGTTATCCTGGTGGTCAAAGAATGGAACATAGTTGAGTATTGTATGTATTGCATATCAATAATGGTTATTTCAGCCACAAAAATGAACGGAGTTCTAACATTTTTTTTATTATTCTCTGAATCACAAATAATAATCACTAGTTGTGCAGTGCATTCAACCATGCGATCTGCAGACTTTACTTATACTTACTTGCTGCTGTCCACCGTGTACCTGGCCTTCCTTCATTTCTCCATTTCATGCAATTTTATAGCTCGTGGCTATCTCCAGCGTCTTCCTTCTTTCTTAGATCTTATATCACTCCATTATGTACGAAACTTGTCTCTTTTTCTCTCTTTTGTGTGTCTGAAGGTATAGGTAGTTGATTTATACGTGGGTGTAGAGGGTTTTCCATGCGGGGTATTTTCTGAGTCCTCTTGATTTTTTGTGCCTCAACTAATGGAACAAGTTTCTCTTCCAGAATGACATTGGTTTCCTTCTTACTTCTTTCCTTGCTTGCCTTCAGGCATGCTCTACCGTCCATCTATATCTTTGAATTTCAATGTTTCCCATAGATTTTCTCATGATATTACCGTTCATGTACATTTTTATGTTAAGTACTTCGATGATTTTAATGACATGAGCTAATTATCGGCGTAATAATCTCGATTTATTTCGGATAATTTTGTGTTAAATCGTTTATTTTTTATGGGCACAATTGAACCAAGTTTCCACGAAATACCTGATCGCATAACAGTTTAATATGTAAATGAATAGTTTAATATTTATACTCGTCATTTGATGGATTTCACTTCATTTTCAGCGGTATTCCCTCTTCCGTCCGTCATTTTCTCACAACGAATTAATATTAAATATTCTCTCGACGAACGCTTTTCTCTGGGTTGAGTCATGGCTTCACCGTCGAACTTTACTTAAAGGGTTAGCAATTTGGTGGGGTGCATTATTTCTCGCTATATTCGCAGGCGAGCGATATCGTAATTATCACTTCCATTGTGATTTTACCGTTTTGGAAAGCGCTCTAGAAATTCACATTTGCGTTGTGGTTTGTTTCCGTAGCAACCATGTTATTTACTCTTGTGCATGCGATGGAAATTTTCCCGTTATGCTCTTCAGGTTTGGAGAAATTGCATTTAAATCCGCTCTGAAATAACCGGTATCTGGGATGGAATTTTTTTTCTTTATGCCTCTTGATGATCTGCCTTCTCGTTATTCTGGTGGTCAGAGAGTGTGAGAGGATTTTTACCAATCCAGTTTTACCTGCTTTTCGACCTATTGATCCGATTTTCGCTTTTCTTGTCGTCATTTTCCGAATGTGATACGGATAAAACCTCCCCTCTTCGCTCCCCACCCCGTTTTCCACCCCCTCCCTCTCTCCTCCTCATTCCTTTCGCGATTAAAAATTCACTCACCACTTTCACACGCGAGCACGATTCCGAGTCTGCACCACGGTCCCTACTCTGATTCCTCATTTCTCTCCCGTTCTTCTCCGGGATCCATCCTCGGGTATTGAGCAACGTCCGCGTCAATATACCTTCGTGGCCTCCTCACCTTTCTGCTCACGAATTTACGTCGTCGTTTGGGTAGGAATTTCCGCGAGACTGCTCGGCGAATATTAATCTCTCCGAAAAAATTAATATTCTCCGCGCCTCGATCTTTTTTCTCGTCGCTGAAATAGCTGTTGAGACACCTCTCTCGCTGGCTGCGGTGCAGATAAGGAAAGTCAATAAAGTGATATCGATATGATCGATATTGCCTCTTTTCTTATTTTCACTATTCTAATAAAAGAGTTCTCAAACCATGGATATTCTCTGCTCTTAATTATCGTAGCTATCTCTTAAAATCAAATATATACTTAAATATTTTTAATTATTCAATTTATTTCCAATGAAATAGTAATTGACTAGTAGCTGATGCATATAATCGATTTGTTCTGCTGACGGAGCAAAGTGGGTATTTTTCCATGCACTCTGTGAAAAAATCTCTTCGATCCCGAATAAAATTCCAATAGTATGGTATTTGTGCTTAGCTTCTAATTATACGTATCAATTTTACGTAGTCAAGTATAAATAAAGCCTCTGAAATGAATGATTTAACATATACATAATGCATCCCCTCTTTGTCCTCTAATTTGAAAATTTATATTGGTGCGCATTGGTTTGTTCGTGAGCATTGAATAGAGTTCGTTATTTGCATCTTACAGTTAAGTGATAAATTTAATTCACTCTGCCTCCTTTTTGTCCTGTTCATTAGAGTGTGTTTTGGCGCTAAACATTCTCTCTATATGAGCTCTTTCACCCAATTCCACTATAGTTAATCCTGGTATTAGTTTATTTGCTTGTTAATTATGTTTTTGAATTTCATTACAATGTATTTATCTTCCACGACTTAATGATTATTTACTTTGCGCTCATGATTCGTATTGTTTTATATGGTGCTATTTAGTTGTGCTCCTATTTTTTTAAAACTAACTTCTTTGATTTATTTTGTAGTGATTCATATTCGTATGAAAAAGTCCTCCTGTGAAGCTAACAGACTAAAAGCCGGCGAGACTGGAATAAAAATGATTCATATCCAGTATAACCTCTTAATTGCAAGATATCATTGCCTCAACTCATCAAGATATTTTGCGGCTACGTGAATTTATCGCTCCCATATTTAACGTGAATTTATCGCTCCCACACAAAAACCCGGGTGCGTACGAGGAGTAAGTGGCTCTTCTTTAGCTTCCGGAGTTCTCTCCTGCTTCACATATATTTCTTTCGCCTGGGTACTAGTTCTCGTGTGAGAGAAAGGGAGCATTTGAGATGCAGTGGTTGAAAATTGTCGGTCAAGTGCAAGGTCAGACATCTCGGAGAAGCTTTGGTTGTCTTGGATATGCTATGAAATGTAGAGAGATCGGGCTGGTCTTTTTAACGAAATGTGGACGTGACGCGTGTCAAATTAAGTTTGAAATTTTTTCGTGTGCTTAAATATGTCAAATCTTTTTTTTCCCCTGGAACACGCTTGTCATCCTAGACGAGCTTTCACTAATAGTAATAATTATTCCCTTCTCCATTTTTGCGAAAGACTTTTGTTTTGAATTGCGAACTAAAAGGTTTACTTCGAGCGCCATGACGAGAATGAATAGGCAGTGAGTGCAAGCATTGTGTGTAGTACGATGACCTTGACTTGTTTTACATTAAGGGTCTTCCTCAGAAAGAAATGCTGGAGAGTACACTCATGCGAAAGGTGTATGTGCGATAGCTTATCATGCGAGATCTTTCTGTCGGGGTATACTGCCTAATATCTTTATGGCTAAATCAATGAGTTGGTTCTTGCTTGATTTTTTGTTTGTTCTAGTGGGTCGTACACTTCAATGGGATGGGAACCTATGGTAGAGGGACGGGGAGAATATCAAGATATGCTCAAGGGCTAATATGAAGACCATTTGTTTGCGGTAAATTTTGCCATGTTCTCTAATTTTCAAAAATGACCTTACTTATAGTAAAACCGTTCTGTAAAACCAAATATTTCAACTATTTATAAGTACATCTTGGTTTTATCGAGAAGGCTCATTTTTTTATTGAATTTATGGGATATGTGAAAGTTGACTGTGAGCTCCAGGAATTAGGAATTTTAACAAAGTTCTGGTGCTTCTCCGGCGAGTAGACTCGATGAGGTTTTCTCACATTTCCAGGGTGAGAGTATCAATTTTCTCCAACGTTTCGAGGTCCATCTCGTTCGTCATCATGAGGGAATGTTGGTAATTCAATTGATTCATGATAATCGTTCCCTGATGATAAGGAACCTGTCGGTCCTCGAAACGTTGGAGACAATGGACACTCTCACACGGCTGAAAACCCGAGAAAATCTTATTCGTTCGGAAAGTTGGCTTGCATGTTACCTTCACTTCTCTCCCTACGGAGCACATTCTCTCACACGCGCGCGCACCCTCCCCCTGTGGTATCACGCATCGCCTTTCTTTCGCCTGATTTGGGAGGTCGCCACTTTCACCCCGTTTCACTTTCACACCCGCGTGTCCTTGCCTTGTCATCCACCCGGAAATCGCGCTCAGCCACCCGAAGACGCCCCCCGCTGCTCTTGAGCTGCATTTTGACTTTTCATCCACTCACCTTGGAGGGGTTGTGGGAGGGGAAGGGGTTGTGGGAGGGGATGTTGAAAATGATGTTAGAGGGTAGAATGTTAGGGAAACGAGGGGGGGGGGGGGGAGGAAAAGAATAGGGTTATTAGATAGATTGAAAGGGATTAGGTCTTACAGTCCTCGTCGTCATCCCATCCTCGTCGCCAGAAAAACGTGGGCTCACACTTGCGTCTGTAACGTAAGACGATTAATTTTCAGAACCTTTTTTATTTCCTTCAATTCTCTCCACAATACTCCACAAAACCTCTCCTTTTTACATCTCACTCAACAATCCCCTCTCCCCAAACAAACCCTTCACAACCAAAATAACAACTTTCAAAAATCAGACGTTACAGAATTAAAGAAGGCAGTGCTGGAAGGAAAAGGAGGCTCCCAGATCACTTCTTGAATACTCCATGGAAACCTACCTTAATCGGTTGAATACTATAATAATAATAATCCACTCACCTTAGGTGTGCTAGCGCTGGTGGAAGCTCCCACCTATCTTACACTATTGGTAGCCTCAACTGCTGCTGGTTTTCCCGAGTAATGCGCAGAATGTCGGCGTATGGATGACTAAAATGCAATTTTTCAAAATGCATTTCAATTGCATCGTTTTCAAATGAATTTTATTCCGTGAGAAATATTATTTCTTCTGGGTTGATTATTTTTTTTTAAGGTTTCATTTATTCTTACACCACCGAATTCTGCTCATGTTGGCCACTTCACGTTGGGGTGTTCATCAACTTTAATAATTATTCGTATGTGCACAACCATGCCATGGAAAGGGGAAACCGGGGAAACCTACCCAGGTGAGACTGGAACCCGTGAACTCTTGTTTTCAACCCACCCAGGCGAGGACTTTACTCCATCGCCACCGAGGTTGATGTTAACTGTGCTATTGAAATCGTTTCAGCCATGAAGCCTGAGAAAAAGGAAAGTGTTATTTTCTGTGGTTTTTTTATCTGATCCCGTAAAATGGAAACAAGCGTTTCCGTTATTAATATTTTTTAAGGTTCTTTGTTGTGTATGAAATTTGAATACAATATGTGGGTAGGTAATGATAGCGGGAATTAACGGAATATTACGAATACCTTATTAGAATCATTTTACAGTCGATTCGTATTTATCTTTGAGGCGTAATTTGTTTACACGTATTAGCGGAACTTAGCTGGGTTTTCTTTTGGGTTTTCATCGTTTTCAAATATTAATGGGGGTGGAAGCATATCTTATGGGTTAAGGAACGAAGGAGCAGATAGCTGATCAAGATGTGACTTTCTCATAGGCAGCTTGGATGCAGTACCATGTCGCTCGGCTCCCACTCCCACGAGTTTACGGCCCATCAACTAGTATCATGGCACTTATTTATTTGAAAATTATCGTAGCTTGTCATCGCTATTGTGCATTCCTTAGTATCATTATTTTCTTGGCGTTTTTTTATTTGTTAATGCGTTGATTCCAGGGGTTGCTGTTGAAAATGCTCCCGGAGTATACCCATGCATTTGAACCGAAGATGTTTGACGGGCGCCACGACATAGATTCTTTTCGATTACTACTTTTCATTTGTTTTTTTTTTGGCGTATATTTATGAAGTGACCCTAGATGAGTTTTTTTTAGAAGTTTAATTGAGGTCCCTAGAAGACAAGGGTTGTTGCAATTTTTATAACTTTGAAGATAAGTGCAGATAATGGTTGATGGGGTACACAATATTGTTGTGGCAACGGTATAATAATGAATCATTGATAAGTGTATGTATATTTTTTTCAATTGTTGTCATGCATCACTTTTTGATTAGCTTTGCCATATCATTGTTGCCAAAAAATGAAACGTGAATTCGGTAATACACTTGATACAGTGACTTTTAACTCTCTCCCATATTCAGTCTTCATTATCTCCGCGAAAGTTTTTGAATGGTTTGGACGTGGTCATGCAACCTGTTACCAGGTAATTGGTTTCGTTGAATCTCCTGCTGGAGATTTTGAAGTGATTGTATGCTTATTATTTCCATATAATTTTCGAAAGTTTGGAAAGAGTTTCACGGGTCGCCATTTAAAAAAATATTGAATTGCATCAAGTACATGGACGCGCCAAAAATCCTGTTGCTGAATTTATGCAAAATTGAAAAGGGAATTTGATAATTGGAATATAAATATTGATATATTTTGCTTTGCGGAATTCCAATTAGAAATTTCCCCTGCCTTCGGAAAGAGCTGTGATGAAATGTGTTGGAATGGTAACAAAAGAGGAAGTCTACCCTATGGTTGGCGGGCAGGACAGAAAGACAAATAGCTCAAAGGATGGAGCATTTATAGGCATCGGAAAGGTATGGAATTTGATCAAAGCGTAAAACATTGTTCAAAGTTGCGGTAATGATTAAGGGCACACCCAACGTGGGCGTTCAGAAACTTGGTTGGTTGATCCTCTTTTTGAAATTCGGGCCAAGTTAAATGCAAACACTGGAATGAGACAGGGGTTTTGAAAAATTGTTTTCTGGCTACGATAAATATCTAAGTTGGAATGGCGATGATGCTGAGAAGTAGCTAGATAGTGTTTCCAAGCATTGCAAATAACTAATACTTAAATTTCATTGTGTTTTTAATTGTATGACCAATCGGACCTTGAAAAAAAGACCTTTGAATATCGCTCTGCAGGTATATGCTGGTACACCTGCTCAGGAGCTTACTTAGATGGCTGAAAACATGTGGTAACTCAATTTCGTAAGCATGGTCATTATTATTTCGGTTCTTCAAAATATGTTACTTGTAATAATTAAGCCATTTTTATCGACTTTCGGTGTTTATGTTCAGAAGATATGTTTAATTTCCTAGAAATTGCAGTGTTCGTGCATAAGAAGAATGGCAACTCTGATGTTAAGATTCATTGAATGGATTAGATTAAATATTATTTATTTACAAATATAATAATCCACAAGTATGACATTTAAAATCCACATCAAGCGATGAATAAAGTTGAAAATTTCACATTCCTTTTGATTGATAGGAGCCCTGGGGGCTTGAGAGTGAAAACTCGCTTACACAAGGAAGAAAGGGGCTTTCCTTCAGCCACATATCCCGGTTGCCTGTGAAGAAATTTTGCATTTCTTCGGAGTTTGCACATTTAGAAACCTCGCTGAAGTCTTATATCCGTCTTCCTTGGTTTGTTGTGGTGATGCCGACGCACTTATAGTCAAGTGTGGCGCGTTGTGTCATCGCATACAACCCTTTGTTCGAGTCTCCGTTATTCACACGATCATTTACTCTTCTCTGGGTTATCACAGGGATGGTTTTCCCCATTCGCTTTGGCATGCAGTCTCACACACATTTACTGCCTGGGAGAAACCAACTCACTCATTCTCTCCTCTTTTCCTTTCCCTGTACGTCGTACATTTGTTGAAATTTCCATTGCTTTTGAACGTATGGGAAGCATTCTTGCCATAAGTTGTATTCTTTTCGCTGTATATTACAGTTTTTTAATAAGTGGATGATTGTTTCGGTTAGAGCGAGTTGTAAAATATTACATTCATGCTTGCAATGGTTATGGTGGGTGGTATTTCAAATTATTCGCTATAATTTTTATGCATGTACTTCATGATAAGAGCGTGGCGATAGACTCCAATTTATTCCTTCCATTTTTTGTGCTAACAAATTCTTTGATTATCTTTTTAAATTAAATGAAACGAGATCTCGAATTTTTTGGCACTTATTATTGAAAGTAATTTAAAAATTCATAGCGAGATGTCAGTTGGAGGATGACCAGCTGTTTTTTTTCAGTTTTGGCATATTGCATTGGAAATGCTGGTTTTGTTATTTGGTCTATTTTTTGAAAGTCAAAGGAAAAGCTTTCAGTTTCATCTTGTTTCATGCTTCACTGTTTTTCTTTCATTTTCCTAAATTACGGGTATAAGTTCCTAAACTTATAGAGGAAATTTATACTAAGGATGACGAGGCAGGACTCGAGTTTCAAGAAATAATATTATCCGAATATCAATATATAAGAATCCATAGGGAAGGGATACATGTAGTCCTTATTTTACCGTAATTTATAAGATGGAAATAAGTTCCCTTACGCTCCTTAAATCGACTCTTTCTCTTACTCCTCTGCACCACCGTTGGTCTTCCATCATTCTGCTATGCCTTTCAAGTTTGTTGACCTTACGCTGAACGGAAGGGGTCGCGAATTTTGGAGCGTTGCAGTTGCATTTGAAAGTTCTCTCGACTCGTTTTCCTTCAATCTGTTCAGATCGGGACGTAACCGTGAAAACACCCCCACGGCCTCCCCTGCTTTCGTTTCCTCCATGCTCTCCGCCGCTTTCCCCGGTTTCTTTCGAAAGGGAAATAAGATATTCGCCGCGGATTCGCCACCACCGGAGAAATCCTCATGGCACCCGGCGCTCTTTAAATTGCACGCTTCCTTATCGCTGAAATGGAGGTTGTCGACATATCCAGATCCTCACAGGTAAGGCTGCTATGGGAAGATGATTCCTGTGGGGTGAGGTGCGTTATTTCCGGCGAGATTACAAGGAGGCTATAGAATTTAAGGAGGGTTGATCGCGATAGACACACTTATCTCAAAACAGTGGAATGCTTTTCGCTATACACCGTCCACGGGATCAGTTGAATTCTAGCCGAAGCCGGTCCAGGATCTCTCAGCATGGCCGAATGTAATTCATTTTGGATTGGTTTGGTTTCGTTTGGATTTGGTTGGGATAGTGAGCAGAATTCGAGAACAAAGATGGTATTTTGAGGCGCAAAAGCAATTCAATTAGGTCGTATTAATTTATCTCCAAAGTTTAAATCAAACCCGAAAAGTATGAGCGGAGAAAATATTTTCAATCTCGTAATTTCCCGTGCATTTAAATGGAGGGCAGTTTTCTAGACGCCCTCTTGGGCTTCCCTGGGGGAATGGAAGCGGGGGAAGGGGCAACATTTCGTTTCATTGATTGAAGTGGTTAGAATGCACGCAATGTTCGCTTTGTGAGCGTTGTGGTGTGTCAAAAAAGAACAATTTTTCGAAATGAAACACGAAATCCTTATTATTCCTCTTTTTTTCAAAATTTCGTCTCAGGTTTCGACAAATATGTTATTCAGATTCCTTTTCGAGAGATTATTTAACTATGAGGCGTGGTAGCCTTGAATGTTGGCCCGATATTAGTTTTACGATTACATTTTTCGGTTTGAAGCATATTGTCCCTATATTTGTGGCGCGGCGCCATGTGGACGGTATAGTGCGCTTGGATTAGGCAAACTAGAATGGGGTCTAACTAGACTATCTCTCTCCACATTTGGTCGGATACTTCCTCTTCCTTTGAAGCACTTAGTGTGTTCTTTTCGCGACGCAAGAAAAAACTCATCCAGTTGGAAGATGGGAGAGTTACCCATAACCACATGCAGACTTTTTGCTGACGCCGACAGGCCGCCAGGGCGTCTGTAAACACATATGTAGCACCACTATTTCACTGCCTTTGCACATGCTATTTGAGACTCACTTCTCGAAGCCTTGTTCCGTGAGGATTTTAAGTTCGTTCTAATGAATACAGTCATTCACACAGTCCAACTTGCTCGAGGAAAAATAGGACGGGAACCGGTACGAATTATTGCATTGGTGCATATCTTGTCTAAAAATGTTGCTCTGCAAGATGCAACATGTCCTGCGCCTCGGTAGGTACAGTTTGCAATAACACCTGGTGAATTAATTGGAGGGATTTAAAAGTACATGAATATGCAGGTCTTCCGGGAGTTACTCTACGTTAGTGTATCCTTACGACGACTGTTTCGCCGGTTTTCCGGTCGGCCTCTTTAGTGAAATGCAGTCGACTGCAACGCCGACGAAACTTCGTCGAAAGGAAGGTGGAGCAAGGCGGAATGAAGCCCGGAAGGCTTGTATCTTCATATCCATCAACCCGCGGAAGCTGAAGTCTAAATCACACGACTAATTTTCTCGTACAAGTATAGAGTGATCATTTCAGCCATGCTTTTCGAAGAAAATGTTGACTTGCGCCAGCATTTTATGTGTCACACGATCATTTTAGGCGTCTTTGATGTTCACTACCTATGTTCCTTATCATTAAACTCAATTTTGTCGCGTCTATGTGTGTTTAATCTCGTGCTGCTTTATTTCTCGCACGTGTTCATTGTTAGGTAACGCGATTGCAATAAACGATGGAAAAAGGGACGGTGATACCTATTGTAGCTGCCATCCCTGAAAATAAAGTCGTCCGGCCATCATCATTGGATCTCTCATTATCACCATCCCTGAACTTGTACGTGAAAATTATCTCGTGATTCAGACTTTATATAGGGACTTCATCGCACGCCCTAACGCATGTAGTCACTAGCACCGTCCATCATGTCTGAGAAGAATTATAACGTGAAATATTCTTGCTCACACCAATGAAATGGGGGATTTTCAGTCTAAATTCAATATGTGCACTTGGAGTTGGACAATGCATTAAAATCCCCAATGGTATTCCTCTCGTGTCGGGGAAATGCCTCTCCTTAAGCCCTGCCGCGCTCCGACGAGACGGTCCCTGTCTCCCAGTGCACCCTGGCCTTGTTGTATTCCCTTTTCTTGCGCCTCTTCCTTCGCGTCAGCTCGAGCCACGTGTCCTTGATGAGGTCGGCGCCCTTCTCCCCGATCATGATGACGGGCGCGTTGATGTTGCCGCTCGTGATGTTGGGCATGACGGAGGCGTCGATGACGCGGAGGCCCGCCACGCCGCGCACCCTCAGCTGCGGGTCCAGCACCGCATCCACGTCCCCGTCTGGGCCCATGCGCGCCGTGCAGCACTGGTGGTAGATGGTCATGGTGTACTGGCGCACCACGCACTCCCAATATGGGTCCGTGAACATCTCGTACTGCTTGCAGCCCTGCACGTGGGCGCGGTGGAAGCGGGCGCCATACCTGAGAACATAACGCGGGAGTCAGTCAAAGCCATTGGGAAATGATTTTAATCAAAATTAGGATGCAATATCAGCAATGGGAGAAAGGATTGTCCATGAGCAACTCACCAAACTAAAATGAAATGAGAGTAATAATTATGTTTTTGGAAAACGTCGAAAAAAAAGCAAATCAAAACGATATTTGCACAAAAAGCATATTCATGACTGGGTAACTTGGTGCTCCTTTCGTATGCAGCCATCGAAGTCATAAATTATAATTCATAAATGTCATTCAATTAAGTCTTAAAGTATAAGCCATAAAATTATATTTTTTGCTAAAATATATGGCCTCAAAACCTCTAATCTTCCATAGCATTAATATATTTCGAGTCACATTTTAGGTGCCGATGTATTACTACTTCGCGCAAATTTAACCGTTAATAGTCACAGACAGCTATACAACTTTTTTCCCAGTATCATTCCGTGTATGAATGAGTATGTGACGACGCATGTTTATGCAATGGAAATATTGGAGGTTAATATAGCGTTAAATCAGAAGCGAAGACTTCTGTCATCTGCATCTTTAACTATGTACATTAAATAAATTAGGATAAAAGGTAACATTTTTGCTTACATTATATAATTAAATTTTTTAACTAAAGGTAGCTCTTTAAACCATAAAAATTTCGCGGTCCATGTTTGTCAATATATTGGCATTTGAGGTAAACCTCGTCAAGATTTTAAGTGGCGAACGTTTCCTCTTCTCTGCCTGACAAGGGCTCATCAGGGCTAAATGCCCTAACTGAATCAAGATTTGAAATGTTAGCCATTTGAAATCATGACGTGGGCTACCCCAAAAGCCGCTAATGCTGACTTACAATTGGCTCTGTTTTAGCCTAATTCTCTAATTCTGGCCACATTGGTTGGGGATTTATATATTAGCAGTAATTATTATTAAAAATAATGTTCATCGTATGGCGTAAAAAGTTGTTTTTAGCTATCTTTTGAATTTCCGGAAGAGGTAGGCTGCATTAGATTTTGACTTAGACTCGTGCGAATAGGTTAAGGCGTACGCTGGAATTCCCACCTTTTCATTGACTGGGTCTCTCCGAGGGCGATGGCCGTCTTCACGCCCTCCCGCATGACGGCCACGTCCAAGGGGTCGGTCAGGTAGTTGTGGTAGAAGAGCGGGTGGTGGAGGGGGTTCTTGCTCCTCAGCCGGATGTAGCCCTTGCTCCGCGGGCGCAGGATCATCGGGAAGATGCCGAACAGGTCACGGTTGTTGATGTTGCCGTACACTTCGTTGTAGAAGTCCTGTGTGAACCCAAGAGGAGAAAATAGGGTAGTTTCCTTCATCAAAGAAAACGAAAGGCATTGATTGCGATTCGTTACCCACGATTAGTGTATTCATAATATACAAATTATTTGGTTTTAGAAATCCCAGTTCAGACGAATGGCAATGGTCAATTTTAACCACATTTGAAAAAGGCCAGATTGGCGCCCATGCGATGCCACTCCACGTGACGTCACAGGAACCTAGTTTCTATACGAGTAGATAGGAGTTTTACATCGTCTGAGATTACCAATGCATGCATGAGGCACAGAGCTCAGGGAAACATATCTTAATAATCACCTATTAAAACTACCAAAGGTCGGAAAGTTTCCCTCGTTTGATAGGGTATAAATAATCCTAATTTAAGCCGAGCGCTACCTATTCGAAATCTTCTTTACAATTCAAGCGAACGTAACGTGAAGGATTGCAGTGAATGACTTTAAAGCTATGTAAGCTGACAAAAACGATAGTTTAAAAAGTTTTCAAATAAAAGTCAAATGACTGCATGTTCCAAAAAATGTAACTTATAAAGTTCGATCTCATTCATCCTTCTGTACGAGTTCAGAGTCGTTTTCGTATTGAGTAATTTAATTTTTGGTTTATTTTTTGTTAATCCTCGGTAGTTGTCTGAGTTTTAAAACATAGTGCATTCTGAAAATGTACACATTATTTTCGAAATGTGTCATCATAAATAGCCTTTGATTTTAAACGTGGTTTTTTACTCTCCCCACTCTGTTTTTCCATTAATTTAATATTTGTCGTGTAGATTTCCTTCTTACATTTTAATAATGCAAAGCAGTACATATCTTTAAGTATTTCACTGAATTCCACAGACTTAGCATTGATTGACACGATGAAAAAAAACACAATTTCTCCCGACAGAAAGAGAGAGTGTATTTTCACACGAATAATAAAATAGCACCTTCATGACAGCAAATATTTTAACCCACTTTCTGAGTGGAACTTGCTATTACGTGGCGTTGTATATGTGAACAGTGTCGACTCCCGCGTGACATTATTTCGACGCACGTTGGCCGTAATGGAAAGCACTGGGCGCCTAATTGAACTGTCGAGGTTCGATTCCACATCGTTGCTAATTGTTTTAGTCTCAGGAAAATTCGCGTTAATATGACGCCCATGATTAGTTTTTGGGTTCTCTTGTAATTTCGTATCACTAATGTTTTTGCTCATTGCGCATCTGGGGGTATTTTGCTAGCCTTCTCCAGGGAAATTGTTACTCAAATGATCTCGGAACTTATATCGGGACTTATCGGGATAGGGATCTAGACCCTTTGGGCATGATATCATTATATTATATCACTTAAATTTCATAGAATATCTGTTTGTATTTGGAGTAAAATATCCATTTACTTGTAATCTAATTTTTCAAAGCTATATTTATGATTTTTTGGCATTTTTGTGCGAACTAAATTACAGAAAGTGTGGCAAATGTGGTTAAATGTGTAAAGAAAGATTTTAGTGGCAATTTTATGAGTATTATTCGTAATGATACATTATTGTCTTTGATTAAGAGGCTGGGTATCCATGATACACTCTTTTTGCAAAGTTTCAAAAGTGCTCTTGAAGTATTTCTGATTCATAGAAATTGATCTGTGCAGAGGAGGACAGCACGTTGTGTAAAATATGTTTGGTATAACTGGGACTAACTAGGTTACCGTTGAAAAATCACAAAAATAAATAGCCACTGGAGTTATATTTATGGTCATGCCAAGGCGACTGTTGAGGCATTTTGTTGCGCAAATGTAAAACATGAGGCATAAATTTATGACCGTATCAGATTCCAGAAAAATAAATTTTTAAAAACTCCATGGCTTCCGATTTTATGACCGTTGAAACTATTGCTGAGATTTTTGTTAATTTGAAATGAGATTCTATTGTTAACGCTTTATCTTTCGAATAAGGAGGAAATTCCATTCAACTATTTACTTAAGGCAACCGTATATGCTTCAATTTTTTCTTTGGTGGTAAAAAATTATTTTGGATTTTTGAAGCACCTGTTGTGGATAGGTAGGAATTTGACTTTTTAAAATTTAATTCGGAACACAATTGGACGACAAGTTACCCTTACGCTTCGACTGTTAATTTTCCCATTCTTTTCTGCTTTTATTATTCCCATTTTAATCCTATTTTGGGTTAGTACTCACGTCTCTCAAACCGTGGGCCTTCTTCACGTGAGTCCCACCGTCCGACGGCGTTGACGAGGAAGTCAACATGAACTCGATGTCTGGCCAGTCGTCGTTGGGATCTGCATACTTGGTGTTTATGAACCCCACAGCCTCCAGTCCCACGTTGGAAGTCAGTGGGCCGTCTTCTGTGATGGCGTACCTCAGCGCCGTGTTCAGATTAATCAGACGGTTGATCACCAAACTTATCGGCTGATCCACAAGGAAAGCCAGACCTCCCGTCGCAATGTGATCTTGGAGGTTGGTCCCTACTCCGGGTAAATCCTGCACTACGTCGATTCCCAGGTCCTGCAGGTGTTCCTTCGGTCCGATACCGGACAGCATGAGGAGCTGGGGCGAGTTGAGCGCCCCAGCAGAGAGGATGACTTCCTTCCTGGCCATGACAGTGTGCTTGACCCCGTCTCTTATGTACTGGACGCCGTAGGCGCGACGCGTCGCTTTGTCGATCAGGACCTTAGTCACGTGGGCGTGCAGGGCCACGTGAAGGTTCTTCCGGAGCCTTACCGGACGAAGGAACGCCTTGGCCGTGCTGCATCGCGTTCCCCTCCTCATCGTGAACTGCCAGAGGCTGAACCCTGTCTGTTTCTCCCCGTTGATGTCCCTGTGCTCGTAGCCCAGCTCCTCCCCCGCCTGGACCATGGCTATCCCCAACGGGCTGTTCCAGGGAGCGTCCTGTATCGTCAAATACCCTCCGGTGGCATGGTACGGGCTCCTGGCAAGGTAGGGATTCCTCTGGTCCTCGGACTTTTTGAAGTAAGGCAGTATCTCGTCGTAGCTCCAACCCTCGTTCCCACCAGCTGCCCACTGGTCGAAGTCCCTCCGGTTCCCTCTTATGTAGAGCATCGTGTTGAGGACGGAAGACCCGCCGATGACTTTCCCTCGAGTCCAGCAACATCTCCTGTCCTTCATCGCCCCGCAAGCCGTGTCGGAAGGCTGCGTTCTGTATTTCCAGTCGAGAGCACTCTTGTGGAGGTACAGGGATAATATGGGCACGTCGGATATCTCCGTCTCCTGTCCCCCGGCTTCCAGGAGCAGTACGCTCCACTCCGGTACTTCGGACAGTCTGTTGGCGACAACGGCTCCAGCTGACCCGCCTCCAACCACTATGAAGTCGTACTCTGCGTTGAGATGGCGCACGTTGATTGGTTTGTTTTCGGGGTCGAACAGGTCGTAGTGGTAGTACGCCAGGGCGAGGAAGAAGGTCGGTAGGAACCAGAAGTTGAGCCCGGCGAAGGTGGTCGCCGTTTTGATAGCGCTGAAGATCACTGCGGCGACTGGTATGGCCATTTTGAATTCGGGTGTGATGAAGTACTAATAAAAAAAATCTTTCGAAATTACTATTCCCATACACTTCCTTTCCGTCAGGACACCTTACTATTTCTTTGGACTAAATTAGCCAGAAAGAAAGCACTTTTACAAGTCTGAATCATGTTTATTCATCAGGGACTATACATCTTGAGTCGATCCATCCGAGTTTTAACTACACCATTTAAATTCACGTGTCGTACCAATGTAGCACTTGTCACTTACACATCACTGGTGCATGGGGATGTCGATTTCGATTCGAGTGAATGGAAGGTGTGCAGTTTTGAAGTCCTTCTCGACGGGAGTGTGAAACCTGAAAAAAATAAATGATTATTGTTATTTAATTATGTTGAGGGAAACTTTTTTTTGGTTTAGCGTTTTATTTAAATATTATTAAAGTTTCAGAAAGTGAAAAGCACGATCTTTTCATAAATTTATTACAAATTATCGCTATAATAGAGAGAATTCATTGAGCATATTATACTAATTCCTCGATTAATTGTATTTGAGTTTCCATTCTCCCCAATTCAATGTGTAAATATCCATTTACTTCTGATCTTTAAATTTTCTGCTGTAAGATATCACTGTTAAATAAATCATCTGTCAGATGTGTGCATAATATACGAGACCATAGTATAGAATAACTAGGTGCTTAATGTATTATTCTTCACCGACTATCGGTGGCGCCAATATATTAAATTGAGGACCTTGTCTCATATTTATTTGAATCACGAAGTTTATTGTATTACTATCCAGTCGTAGGAATAGGGATAAATTGTAATTGCTCTAATTGCTTCTAGATCTTATCGTTAACGAGCCAGATATTTTATGAATTTTTGTAAGAAGATCCAGATAAAATGGTAAATATGATTCAGTAATTAATTTCAATTTAATTACAAGTCTTAACCCAAGTAACCAAGTATAAAAAAGTGCTATCTAGTGGTGTATGAACGAAATTTTCTGTTAAAGGAATAGAAAGCTAAGGCTCCAAGGATTTTTTATTCGACCTCTGTTTGGTACCACCAGGTGAAAAAATCCTTGGTAGTCTATGTCACGAAGAAAGGTATAAGTTTGCTACATACTTTCTATTCTGGTAACCAAGTTTTCTTTTTTATTTGAATTTCAATCAGAAGTTGAGATGTGTGAGCGTAGAAATATTTCCTGCCATCGTGTGACGAAGTCTTACCTAAAAAGATTGCACCGAATGTCTCATTTGGTGGAATGTTGATATAAGTTAGATAGATCATAGCGATGATTCAAATCACCCGTCTGAGTTCAGCATCACGCTTTTAAGATTATAATCACCAAGGATGAAATTCCCTATGTGAAAATATTTTTGGCGCATTCTGAGATTCGCATTGGAAAAAGAAGTTTTGGTGGTGTAAATGGTTGCGTTCAGAAAATCGAGAGATCCAGGTTCGAATCCCAGCGAAGTTATATAGTTTTCTATGGCGATTTTCATCCTTGGTGTTATATAGTTTCACATACGTGCGTGTGACTGCGTACGAAGTTACTTTTTTCATGCTCTGCTTTGAGTTTATCATGATTTGGGTAATGGGTGCGAAATGAACGTTTTTACTAGAATTTTTTGGCTTTTGTATTCGGCTCTTAATTAATTTCCATTGTTGGCAATAGCACTTCAATTTTTTCCAATAAAAATTACCGTAAGGGGATCAATTATTAAGTATGATCCTCTCCAATAGAGAAAATGTTACTTTTGTCACCGGGTTGAACTATCGTTACCTCCCCCTCCTGAGTAGACTTTTTTATTCCATCATTGTTTTCTATCATTGTTTTTGTATTAAGCCCATATTTTTGTATTAAGCGCAAATATTTTCTTTAAATTTTAACAAAACTCCCCCTTAGCCAATCCTCATTTATTTCTCTAAAAATTTTCTCTAAAAGAGTTTCTCTAAAAAAGAGTTTCTCTAAAATTCTGGCCAAGAATATTTGGAAAAGTATTTATGCTAAATTTGCTCGATTCTTTTAGGGATTACAATTGAGAATTATTTTCCCAATCCGAAGGAAGCCAAAGAATACTTATTCATAAATTATTTTTAAGGAATACTTTTCCTGTAATGTATACGTTTTTTGAGATGTCTATATCTTTTTGAACTCTACGTACTCTATCCCTCTGTTTTTTTATTTGGCCCTCCCACTACCGTATAGTTAGAGCCTAATGCGCTATTTATAAAAAACGGTAGGTGCTGGTGCGTTAATAATTCTCTACGTTATCACAATGACGGAATTTTTTGTTGATTAATCGGTTGATGGAAAGCAGTACCGATATCTTGAAGGTTGTTCCTAAAAAATTGCAAATAAAATTGTCGATTCGACTTTTTCCCATCCTTCGGCATTAACCCTTATCCATTAAGCATTTTTCGCAACTTCACGTCTGTGTATAACGTCTGCTCCTAATTACATGCAGCCCCGCAATCGCTAGCTTAGTTTTAGCTTTCTCCGAGTCGGCTTGCCTGAATTGATGTGCCCCCTCCCGTTGCTCACGCAATCCGTCGCTTTCTTGTTATTTGCCTTGTCTGTTCTCTCTAGATTGGGATCCTGCGCCTTGCTTCGTACGCGACCCGGAAGATGCGCTCTGGTGGCCTCGAAGGAGTTTATCCGGATCTTTTCAGGAAACTGCATTCCGTTCCATACCCTCGCAGACGAGTGGGTTGATGGACACGATTTGAAAATGCTCGGATCGACTGCGTGTAGCAAGTTGGTGCTACCGTTTCTTAAGGCCGTTTTACACGGTACACGGAGTTGCGCAATCTGACGTACGTGCGAAGGCGCAATCAAAATTGCGTCGTGTAAAGCGGTGAATTGCCAGAACACATGCGAGAATGCGTGGACGCGAGACGGCAAAATAGCCCATGTTCTAATTTCGTTCATGCATTCGCGCAATTCCACGCCATTTTAGAAATTAATGCAGCTCTAACCTGCGCAATTCCGTGTACCGTGTAAAACGGCCTTAACTCTTGTTATGCTGATGATTGGGCGAATTCAGAGAGTTTTGCGAGATATTCCAGGACGCATTCGATATTTCGATAGTAATTGATTCTGAGGTTAATACGCTACACTTTGTTGCTATCATTTTTTCAGGTTTCCACCGCGTTGTTTGATGTCTAAAGACGACAGTTTTGATAGTATCTTCTGGTCAGAAGTGAAATATGACGCAAAATGGACCGCAATTCATTCATAGCTGTGATTGCAGTCTTTTTTCAGTCAGATTTACCAAAGAATGACCGCGGTTACCACCACTCTTACGCGTATATACGGCCCCCATTCTGCTTTTAACTCCGCTTTTAACCTGATGATGGCGAGATTGCCGTCAAAACTGTCGCATCAGGTATAAAAATACGTGGTGAACTCCCGGAATACATTAGTAAATCTACCACCCAGCAATAACGATAATTTTATTCATAATTAATCCCTTATCCTATTCTTTACGACCATCTTTAAATTTAGTCGTGTCTGTTCTTTCCATGTTCTCAGAGAAATAACTAATTAAAGCCCGTATGACACTTGCCAATTTATTGGCCAATCCATTGGATATTGGATTGTGTACCCACTGACACACGCCAATTTCTAGCCCAATCTCAGTTTCACAATATTGGGCACAATTTCTTGGCCAATCTACAATTTAGAACAGGTTCTATTTTCTCGAGGCCAATCTCCAATCAGAACTCAGTCTTGTCGACTCCTAGTGGCCAAAACTAGAAGCTCTTTGCAAAACATTTCACCTCGGAATTTTAATATCATATATAAAAACTTTACAAGCATAGCAACCCATAAAATAGCTCAAATAATTAATGTGTACTTTGAGAGAATATAAATTCACAAACATCAACTGTCTAAAGTGGGTAATTCGGAAATAACATTTGGGATATTTAATGAATAAAAACGTCGTGTTTCTCCACGATAGCGTCTATATTTTGTTTATTTTACAATTATTAAACTATTTTTCATGATTTGAGCGCTAAAGTTTCGGGTGAAAGTCCCAATTGATGACACAATCTCTGTTTATTCGATGAACATATTCCAGCCAAAACGAGCCGCTACGTTATCTTGGCTCACCTATGAGATCACCATATTGCCTATCTCTCATCATTCAAGGAACTCACCCGAATGAAATTTCGAGCAATTCGAGAATATCTTTGCAGCCCCTCGAAATAGTTATTAAATTTACAATTATTATGCCACCTCCCATTCTGTAGCTCATTGTCAGTGGCAATTAACCTGCGTCTTGAGATGCTCTTTTGTCATTTTGTGTTATGTGGCGTTCTCTAGTGGGGTATTAGAACACTATAACGGCCAATATTGGTGTAAATATTGGTACGTGTCATACGATGCGTAAAGCCCAATATTTTTACCAATATTGGGCCAATTTATTGGCCAATATATTGGCCAATAAATTGGCAAGTGTCATACGGGCTTAAGTGTAGCATAATGACTTAAGCTGCTATTTTCGTGGAAGAGGTGAAATCTATCTGATTGTGGCTCCTTTAGATACGCCCTCTGCGCCGTAAGAATCGCTGCAAAGTAAATTTTCCACGAGATGTTGTAGAAGGGCTGTCTCTAATGACACGGCCGGTACATAAGCACACATTCAAGTAATCGCCAAAAGCCGGAAAGTGGTAGAGTCTTTTAAGAAATTCAACGGTAGAAAGTAACTTTTCCCTTCAACTTGATTGCTGCGAAATTATTGAGGACTTTCAAATGGCTTTAATTGCTGAGACTTGCATTGGCTGGCATTTAAACGAGAGTATGAGATAAGCCAGTTCAAAGTTATATGAGTGGGTGAAAAGCCAAGGGGTATATGTGATTATTTTTCTAAACAGAGTTAGGTAGAGAAATTGATAGAATCATTTTAGAAAAACTAGGCGGCCAAGGGATACAAGAGAGTCTCTTTTCTGCGCTGACATCGAGTGAAAAAAATGCACTACTAAATATGTAATTAATCTCGCTTGTTTTCTTTTCCTAACTTCTGTAACTAACTATCTCCTTTTAGAAAAAATCACTTGTACCCCTCGGCTTCTAACTCCCTCATATGTAATGTAAATTACACTATTATATAATTTGTACTACACATATGTTTTTATGAGCTGCTGTAATATTACGTATGTATGAATAAAATTCACTGTTCCATAAAGTTATGTACAGTATTGAGTTTGCGATTCCGTTATGAACAGTCAGTTGATTTTAGTCATTAAATTTCAGTACTCACGCTTTGTCAAACTTGTGCGCTGTAGTAAGTTTGTATCTAAATTAATCTTAGAAGTGATTTGCCCGTTTGGGTATTGTTCATTTTTTTAAAGCCACATCTCCTCTTAGACCTCCACATTACGTACTATTCTTCAACCTACTGCGAACTTTGGTGTAAGTTCGCATCTGGTTAATTGATAAATTCACTTATTCTCTCTCTTCATATTTCTTCTATGTAGTACGATTGTCGAGCACTTCGTCCGTGCAAACATTGAAATTCCGACATTTCTTTAAAGTTTAACAAAATTCCCCCGTAGTAAATCATTTCCTTTGTGGAACACCTCAACTACATCTACCTACCTCCCCGCAAACCGCCTCATTAGGCGGGGGTATTAGAACATCAGACGTTGAAACAAAGGGAATACTCAACCGAATTTTCGTCAGGTATTTATTAAAATCTTTTAGTGTTCGGGGAAAAAGAATTTCCATACCTTCCCTTCGGAAAAATGTCTGCCTTAATTTATCGTTTCTGTCGGACCTGGAAATATTGTGGGCTTTTAATTTTATGTTTACCGTGTCGCCGTGAAAGATATCTGAACGCTTTCTGTACAGCCGTAGTAGTTTATGACGAATCGCGCAGTTCATAAGTTCACAAATTAAGTCTGTTTGCGCCGAATCCCATATGCTCCCTGTTTGTTCAAGGTGTAGTTAATAGAACCCCGTGAGAGTCCTCTTTTTTAATCCTTATATTTTTTTTGAATCAACTTGATTTGACTTGACTTATGCTCAAGAAATTGTATTTATCTTGTCATTCAAATATATTTGGTCCCTATTATTTTTAAGTGAAGAAATGGTGTGGGTGGAACGAGAGATAAAATTGTAAATATCGTATGGATACAGATATTGTGGGTGTAATAAACTTTTCTGAGTGACGTGGTTCACATTCGCATATTACATTAATTCAATGTGTTCCATTCGTCTGCAAAACATTTTGGAGAAGCTTTCATTAGTTATTCCGGGATGAATCCACAAAATTATTCGGCGGTGATTAACTAGCAAATGATAGCTGTTAGCCTGGGCGGAAGGACCACCCAGGAGTATAGCTTTCTTTGAGTTGCATTTGAGGTATCGGATATCATCTATGACTTGATTGGGAAATTAAATGTTGAGAAAACATTTCCAAACTCTTCCAAATTAACACCTTTGTTTGGAGACAAAGTGAAAACGATGGCTTTTAAAAATTCCTTTTAAAAGCCATCTATGATTTTTCATTTTTTTCTCTCTTTTCCGTTGACGGACACTCATTAAGGTTTTATCTGAGGTTTTGTCTGATGAACAGCCGTTAAACGGACTTGCGTACTTTTTTTCGAATGCTAAAGGATGAACACTTGGTTATTATTTTTTAATGGTCTTATTTCAACTGTCGTGTCTTTCCGCGTCTTTGGTCGGCGTGATACATGTGCCCGTAAGACACCTATGCTATGCTGTCGGACTGGTTTTCCCAGATGGTGTTGTAATCGGTGATTATGCCTTTGGCGGCATAGAAAGGGACCTCGCCGTGGGTAGGTGTACAATATCACCTACGTCACTGCCAGAATTGGTCGGGGCGCAGTGGCTGAGGAGGTTGCGGCGAAAGGAGCAGGTCGTGATTAAGTAGCTTTGTGACGTCAAATCCATAGCTACCGTTTTCACTCTTGTGCGGAACTGGCTTGGTTTTTTGGGCTCTCACGATGCCAGTATGCTGGCTCATCATTTTAAGTATATTGACTTTATCATTAAGGAACCCAGGATTCTTTAACTTTATTATATAATTCTATTATTAAGGAAGTTTGCCCATGTTGAATTTTTATGGTTATGAAATGTATTCTAGCAGTTACGGTAGGTATGCATGGAAAATTTTTCTATCACCCTGATCGACTGGCCCCATTGCACAATAAACTTCCCTCTTGGATTAGCAGTATTAAAACCTTTTTTTTCATTTCCTCAATCAAAACCTTTCAACATCAAAACCCTTCATTCTATCAATGAACCCTGTCTTCTTTTTCCTCCTTCACTGCCTACCTAAAATTTTCACTCTCTTGCTGTATTCAGCATCCTCTCCCCGCTACTAATCGCTTCATCCACCTCCCCTTCACATAGTTATTTTTGCATTATAATATGTTTTTAACGAGTGATGAGAAAATTTTGGAATTCTCGACCTTGAATTTGTCTCGAAAGAATGTTTTATTAAAATTGTTTTCTTTCGTAATGTATTTAAAAGGAAATTGAATAAACAAGAAGCTTATGGGCTAGAAAATACCAGATTTAGAGGAAATTCAAATGCTGTAACGGCATCTTTGGGAAATTACGCTTCACGTTTCTCTGTGATATATTCACGTTGTAATTTTACCAAGTGATGTTGCGTTTCCCATTTAAGCAAAAGTCGACAACTTAAGTGGGGAAATTTAATTTTCGTACAGTTTTTCTTTATCCTATGAAAGTTGTTAGGTACGAGGAGGGATTTTGAGTTGAAGCCACCATAGGGCACCATACCCCAAACAAGAGTAGGTACGTTGATTTGGAGGGGATATTAGAAACAGTTACACATGGTTATAATAATGGACACCAAAACTGAAGAAAAAGTTCCCTGGTCAAGACCAAGAGACAAGTATTTTTTGGGCAAGTTGAGAAAGATAGGGATAGAAAACCATAAGAAAACAAAGAAAATGGAATTGGTTTGGGATAAATGGAGTTCAGCTGCAGGTATAAAGTTTTTGTGTAATCAGTTTCGTTACATAAATTCAATGAACTTCGTTCCGAGTACTTTTCATCCGTTTTTATGCGTTATGCATGTTGTCTTTGATATATTTCCGTAGATTGCTCCTCTCACATTCCTCACTTATTTTTGATGAGAGTGTGGAAAGGAAAGGGTTATTTTCGTGTTTCATGTGTCTTTTGAACGTACAGTCTTGTGGTATTTTCCAATCGCGTATTTTTTCATCACCGAGAGGCTTCAATCAGAAGGATCCGTGTCCCTTTTATAATATCATGTATCGAGGCGCTTAATGGCTGAAAGGTACTCTGTTATTTGTCCAAATGGAATGCCAGCGTTTCCGCAAAGCTACTCCACATGTGATACAAGATGGTTTCCACAGACTTTTTTTGTTACTTATGCAGTCAGTCCATCTGATGAAAAATTGTGACGAATATGTTTCTGGTAATTGTGATATGGCCATGATATAAGGAATTGTGAAAAAAAGATTAGTTTGCATTCCATCTAGTCTCTGAAAATTTCCTTCTCCCTTCTGATCATTATTTCATTTAAGTATGAGGTCTAGATTCTTGTTAGCTTGCTCGATGTGTCGAGTTTTTTTCAACAGTGCACCAAGTCTTGTTTTTTAAAGTAATAATATCATGTTTACAACGATTTTAAGCTTGCCCTCGCTATGTTACATCATTCAATATTTTTTCTGTCGTGAAAGGTAACGCATATATGATTTCCTTACTGCTGCGTAATATTTCTACCTACTAGGTTGTTTCATATTCATCCCATTTAATCGGCTCTGCGCTGGCGATTGCATCAGGAAATACATGCAAAATGTATGCCTAGCAGGTAGTTGGATGAAAAACAGGTGCGGTAAATGAGGTTGTTCACTTCATTCCTCGAGGGATAGTTTGTAATTACTTCTCTCTCGTGTGACTTGTTCTTCAACGATGACTTCCATTTCTAAATAATGGTTTCGTAGTGAAAACTCTTACTCAGGCACTTTTGACGTTCTTTTGTAGCCTGATGTACTTGTGTCGATTCCACTGTGTGTCTAGGCAGAAAAAAAATCCTAGGAAGCCCCCTAGTTTGCTTAATAGGCTCAATTTGACCTCAATAACGCCAAAGGGCAGTTGCCGCGCGGAAGGGTATGATGCAATGATAGGGAAGATCTAGCGTAATTTATCTTAGACCGTCAGTCTTTCCTTTGATCTATTTCTTTCGCTTGGTTAATT
This sequence comes from Ischnura elegans, assembly GCF_921293095.1. Lineage (NCBI taxonomy): Eukaryota > Metazoa > Arthropoda > Insecta > Odonata > Coenagrionidae > Ischnura > Ischnura elegans. Next base: position 116,972,880 of record NC_060248.1, on the reverse strand, counting down.
ACTCTCGCTTTCAAAGTTATTACACTTAGCTTATACTATTCCATGGTAATATTCCGGTCTCGGTGGCGGCGGGGTAACGTTCTCGCCTGCGAAGCAAGAGGTCGCGGGTTCGAGTCCCGCCAGGGTAGGTTTCCCCGGTCCAGGGCATGGTCGTCTGTGTTCGTTTACTTGTTACATTTGTTGAACACCCCGGTGTAAAATGGCCAATAAGAGCTGTATACGGTGGTTTGAGAATAAAATAAAAATAAAAATTCCGGCTTTTAATCTCTTCTCTCGACAATATGGGTAATGAAATATGATTTGAAGATTTTCCGGCGAATACTGTGGGTAATCTCTTCTCGGGATTTCCACCGGGTTAATTTTTCCTTTATAGCCGACGTTTCAAGCTCAGACTTGGGGCTCATCCTCAGGGCTGCTAAGGACGAGCCCCGAGTCTCAGCTTGAAACGTTGGCTATTATGGATAAATTAACCCAGTGGAAATCCCGAGAAGAGTTTACCCACAGTATGGTTAATCTTTATAATATTATGTGAATGACGTTTATAAATTACATGTCACGGGACCTCGCAGCTACTAAAATAACATCTCATCATGAATTAAGTGTCTTTTAATTTCATGAAAACTGCAAGAGATGCCGTTATATACTTGCATTTCCTCGAAATTTACGATTTTCTAGTACGTATATTTTTCTACATGATTTCCGTCCCCATGCATTATCAAAGATAAAAGCTTACCAGGAAAATTCAAGGTCGAGGACTCCAAAATTTTCTCAGCGTTAAAAATCGTATTACGAGGCAAGCATTAAATATAAATAGGAGAAGAAGAGGTGGATTACGCGATTACTTAAGGTGAGGGGATGCTGAAAACAGCGATATAGGGTAGGATGTTAGGTAAGCGGTGAAGAGGTAAACAATGATACAGATTATTTATACAATGGAAGGAAAAACCATTTTAATATTGCCAAGTCAAGAGGGAAGTTTAAAATAGAACTATTGGTTCCTTAATGAAAAAGGCAAAGCATGTACCTAAAATGATGAGGCAACATACATCCCTGCATACGAGTTGTGTTCAGAATATAAAGGGAATTTCAGCTTTTAGAAAGAAATATTTATTAATTACTCTGCATTATTGCTGTCGCTTTCAAATAGATCCCATTAGATGTTCATTAGGTTAGACGTTCGTAACCATTTCTTTCACTTTTTCCACGCTTTCATCAGTTGTTTATGTGCTGGGGCGTCATCTTTAACGTTTTTACATTCATATTCAAAACGTTTACACCCGTAAATTCGTGTTTTACTCGTAGGAGACTCACCTTGGCCGTTGCTAACATTTGAGTCACCTTGTAAAACTTTATTTGTGGTTATTTCTTTAGTTTTCAATCATTATTTCATCCTTTTCTTTTAACAAATGAAGATCTCTGAGCTCTTAAAAACACGTTTAACTTTAGGGGCTGCTACGGACGGAGTAAAAAATGAAAATAGCTGAAAATTCTATGATACTTCAGGAAAATGTGTACCAAAATAATTGTTTTTTGATAAATGGGCACGCTAACTTTTAAAATTCCCGTTTTTTCTTGACAACACTCGTATGACTACTATGCCATTAATCCGGGAAATTTAAAGTAATTCGGACTGGAAATCAGTGAATAGTCAAAGAAATAGATAATAGAAATGTAGATATGATCCCTGAATCGAAAATTCCGCCATCACCGATATCACCTCTCACCAAACTAGCCATCGCCGAGTTTGTGACGGCTAGCTTGGAGAGGGACGATGGTTATGTCATCATCTTTCTGAAGACAGCCACGGAGGCAACTATAATGGAAAGCATGAGTCCGAAAGGTTACTCATGGAAGAGATGATCAGTAGACATCCAATATGTATCCGCAGAATTAGCGCTTCGAAAAACTTAGCAGTAAATTACGACCCATGAAGTAGGAGAATGGTGGATCAGAATGAATGTGAATATCCTTATTAACTGAGTCGATCCCAGATGGCAGTAAGAAGCCTTGTCATAAGTGTTTTTTCCGCATTCTTCGATTTTTTCAATTGAAAAGAATTCTGTGATAAAGTCATTTACATTTTTTTACGTTCTATGCTTGTTTTGAAAGAAATTAGAACGGTTTCCGTATTCCGCGTGTCCTCGATGAACCCTTGGCTTTAAATAAAAAAAATATTTAATGCCTCTATTATTAACGTATCTGTAGAGCAATTTATTGCAATTTTATAAAATCTGCATTTATGGCTCTTGAAAGCATTTTATTTTAATTTATGTGTAGCAGCTTTATCATATTTACATGTCAATGCTCGGGGGGCCACATGATCAATTCTCTCATTCTGCCATTATTTTATGTCCGTGCTGGTGTAACTTTGCTAAAAGAATTGATTACATATTTTTTAGCTGCCACTTTTTATGCCTTGTCCATTTCTTATTTTATAAATGAAGGCTCTATTTCTCTTAAAAGTTGAAGTTCCAATATTAAAATCTCCATTAATAGCTTTAAAAGCGTAATGTGTTACGAGGCAAATTTGTATGTTGAAACTCTTGCGAAAATATTCGTCCAATAAAGCAAGTATACAGTGCTAAATATTTTGACCTCTGGTTTCAATTATTAATTTTATAGTATTGTGCTTTTATTGTGATAAGCAATCAATTTCAATGCATTCATTACTATTGTATCTTTTTGTACCCGAAACGCCTAGAAACTGAGAATTTTGCCCTCGAGATATTCATTTGGCGATTTTCAGCATGTTTTTTTTTGTATGAATTCAGGTGCGTACTGGCTGCGATCCGTCGTTAGGATGAAATAACATACCTACGTAATGATTATCACTAGTATCGATTGACATAGGTGGGTTGTATTTTCCATGCTCTGCTCTAATTTTAGCGTTTTTTTATATAAATAGTAAATAGTATTCCTTGTATCCCAGAGCCACACATTAAATGGTAATTACGGGTCTCACCCGTCTGTCGGAGACGATTTCAAATGCATGCATGCGTGGTGTCGCTTGGTTTTGTTTTTGTGTCACTCATAGAGGTGACCTTTTGTTTACGTGACCATCGGATGAACCTGCGATGTGGGCGCGCCATGCGGACGTGCCGCGAATTGAACGTTTTTCAAAACCACGAGTAATTTCTGTGACGCGACGGATATGAAAGTTTTCTTGTCGGATCCGTGAAAGTGGTGACGCAACAATGAATTCCTCCATGCCCACCATTGAGTCACTATGGTCGTCCACCCGTTTTTCCAGGGAAGAGGATGGGAAGAATGCTCGAGATTATCGTTTGTAGGGCACTGCCGGCGGATGCCTTAGTCTGCGAAAGGTTTATTCCTTCTTTTATATCTTTTGGACTAAATAGTTTTTGCTGGTAGTGAAAAAAGAAATTTCTTCATTTAATCTTCGTTGTAATTTAATTATAGTGGATACTCTTGTATACTTTCTTGCGAATCCTAGTTCTTCCTCGTAACGTGGAAACGGGCTTTAGCCCTTTACCCCTTACAAAGTAATTACATTAATAAAGGCGTATTTGTCTATTTTATTTCCCTTTCCAATTCCATGATGCTACTCTCCATCATCATCACCGTGTCTCTTTCTCTGTGTTGCCACAGAGTTATTTCGGGGTTGGTATACCCTCGTACACTTGTCCCCCATGTCTACTCGCTAGCTTCCTGCTAGGTTTTCTTAATTTTTAATAAATCGGCTTCGCTGTTTCCATATTTACTTCAGAGCGCGAGGGAACGAATCTCTTCGAACTCGCTCGATAGTAATGCTTTGTTGTAATTGTCAATCTGATTTTTTATTACGTCGATTATTGGTTGTAGTCCACTTATTCTATAGACGTCTTCATTTTTAACGTAGTTTCTTATTTGGAAGATAGTTCGAAGGCATTTTCTTTCGTTAACTTCCAGTTTTTTGATTGCTTCCTTTTTTAGACGGCCAAACCATGCTGCCGCCGCATACAGTACTATCGGTCTTATGTATGTCGTGTACATTTGTGCTTTTATTTCTTTAGGCGTCTCTTGACTTGTTATTATTCCGGCGAGGTTTGCTCTCGTTACGAAGGTTTTCATAGTGACATGGTTAATATGTTCAGTCATGTTTAGCCTCCCATCAATTTTTACTCCAAGATATTTGGCGCTAGTTTGCCATTCAATGGGTTGTTGCCCGATTCTCAATCCCCTGCCTAGATCGATTTTTGTTTGCCTGTGGAAGGCGACTACTTGAGTCTTTGCCTGATTTAGTTCAAGCCTCCATTTTTTGTACCATTTCGTGGCCTCGTCGATTGAATCCTGTGCATATTCTTTTGCCAGTTTCCAGCTCTTGCTCCTGGCTAAAAGGCATACATCGTCGGCGTAAAGTGCCCGATTTGTCATCCAGTTCCCATCTACTGGGAAGTCTGCCATGTACATGTTAAAAAGCGTGGGGCCCAAGACAGATCCCTGCGGGACACCTGCCTCTATGTCTTTTTCTTCGCTTAATATCCCATTCCAGTTTACTTGGAACGTTCTGTTTTTGAGGTATGCGTCAATAAAGAGAAGTCCCCACCTGGGGAAACTCGTCTTTTCTAATTTATGCAGCAGTCCGTCATGCCATACCTTGTCAAAAGCCTTGCTTACATCAAGGAATATTCCTATTGTCACTAATTTTCTCGTAAAGGATTCTTCAACATATTGAATGACCCTTTGGACCTGATGCGTAGTGGATCTCCCTTTTCTAAATCCAAATTGATCTTTTGGGATTAGGTTTATTTCCTCTATGGCTGAGGTTATATGCGTAGCTACGCATCTTTCTAATAGTTTGCCCAGGTTTGAGATTAAGGAGATGGGGCGGAAGTCACTGGCTTTGATTTTCTTGCCTCCTTTCTTTGGGATACACTTAATTACGGATTTTTTCCATATTTTTGGAAAATACCCAATTTTTATCGACCAGTTGACTATTCCCGCTTGGTGAATACCCTTTTATATGCTTTAAATTACTGTAATATGAGGCTTAATTTCATTTTATTTTCATTTCAATTTTTTTTGCGGAAGAATGGATGAGCGAATTGATGGACACAGTTCCTTTGTTTAAAAAAAGATTACTTGTTTCCTCTTCGAATTTGCATGAGACATGACGGTGGTTTCTTTCTTCATTTTTTCTTGAATAAAGGTTCTTGAATATTTATTACGTCAAGATATACGTGGTGAAATTATTTATCGCTGAATCGATGATAGACATCAAAATTCTGTTTCGTTTCTTCAAAATATTTTTCGTAAATAATAATATCCGTAATATTTTTGGGTAATTTTTTTTACTCAGTGTTGGTTTTCATAAAATATCATGGAACAAATTTGGCTCTTCATCGAAATTATATTTCGCCTAGTTGTGAGTTCACTTGATTTATCTATGTTTTCGTTTAAACTGCTTCGCTAACTAAGTTCTTATAATTTTGGACTGCCTTGGTAATATTATTATATATATCCTTATTCGAAAGTAAGTATTTTTTGTTCATGTGAAAATTTAATGTGTTGTTCCGCTTTTTCAAAACCATGAACGATCTCTCACGAATATTATATAATATCCGTGGTAGTTTTGCAAAGGGTACGTTCTCGCCGTGCATAACGCTTCTGGAGTTCTTTGACCATTTTTGCATTTAAAGCCGCGTTCATTAGAGCGAAGCAGTACAATCGCTAGGGAAAGTTGTATAAACATTTAGCAAGGTATCGGTCGTCTCTTTTTTCCCCTTCCCTCACCTCAGCCAGCGTTCAACCACTCCGTTGATGGTATCTCTAAAAAAAGCTTTTTCATTCCCTTTCAATTTTTCAAGCGTGGTAATTGAATTGCATTAAATTTTGCTCATTTCTTGGCCTTTCCACCATTCTAACCTCTCATATATATCGCTTTCCTTACGTTTTATTCATCATACGAAGCCATTTCGACCCTAGAGGAGATGAAAATCTTTTCTATCTTTTTTTGGAATACCTCTTGCTCGCATGTGGTTTCAACTTAGCTTATGGTTTCAATTAACTTCTGTAGGTATACACTGTTTATGCTCAGAAAATTATTGCAACTTTGAATATTTATCCGTTGATTAAAATTCGCGTATTTTCTAATATCCATAACTTCTCTATTTTGATTCTATTCAGCTGAAGTATCTTTGGGAATTAAAACAAATAAACTTGCTGATGTCGGTAGCATTGTCGACCGGTAATTGGTACATCCGTGTTCGAATATCTTTAATGTCTAACCATTATTTTCAGTGTCTATTAAAAGTATTCCAGTGACTCGGTTTTTTGAGCAGAGAACATATCAAGTTTTGTGGCATATCTAAAGTCGTTAGCTGCCAATAGAATGGTCACAATTCAGTGCAGCACGAGCAGTTAGTTTCTCCGTACGCATAAATTCCCCTTCCCACGGCCGTTTAAGCCAGCGAAAGTGCCAAACAGTCCCACTGCATGCCAGGTTTTTCTTCTAAGGCTAACCCGACTAAACCGGTGAAAGGTGGTTTTTATTACAATTTTTTTTATTAATTATTTAATGGTTTGAAAATTCCCTTCAATTACTCAAGTATTTTAATTGTATTTTTTTGTATCTTCCTCAGTTTTTTTGTGTAGAGGTCTATGGGAGTTAAAGCCACCCATTCATGACGTAAAAGCTCGTTCGGTTGAGTTTGCATCATTCCCGACTACTTTTGAAATCATTGAAACAAACTTATCTTTTTCCGATTCCGATAACTTTGAAGACCCTTACGTGATAACGCTGCAGTTATGCCGGAAGTGAGTCCGGCGATCATTTTAACGGACGAGCAAGCGAAAGAACACATTCCTCTCCCTCCAACGGGAGCTCTCGAGTGAAAAGTAAGGCTAGGATGACTGGCATTTTATACAAACGGACCTTCTTTGCATTTAGAATTATCGTGTGACTTCGATTAATATGCGATTCTTTGCGCACTGGCAGCAAAAAGTTGGTGTGCGGGCGACGAATTTCGGTATAATATTAAAGCATTAATAAAAATTACTGTAGGCATTTATTTATATTTGCTGCGATCAACTTAGAATCACTCTATGCAAATGTGTGGCTAGTGACCGCCGCCCAGCGTCTATAGAGGTCGCGTTTGCAGTAGTATGTAGCTTTGGAAGTAGCTGTTAGTTTTATGTCGCATATTTTTCGTTGGTTACCGGCCATGTGACTCCAGTCATTACATGAAAAGACTCGTGATATTAACTATTCGATAGCAGCAAGTTCTAAGATACCTAGTAATATAGCGATTGACATCAATTTACCAACCTCTCACTGTGGCCAACACGATAATATTTTAACCATTGTTGTTGTACGTATTGAGAGGCCGTGTGCATTCCCTCCCCCAGTTAAATCGTCCGTGCTCCGCGAAATAATATTGCGCACTCGCTCGATACTTTAATTTTCCAGGAGACTGCTCACATAACTTATCTGGTCCGCACTGCGTTATTGTACGTTATTATTAGTACTAAATAGGTGGTCGCGGTCATCGCTCTTTTTGACAGGAAATCATCTGATTTGTATTAGATTTGCGCATCTTTTTTTGTACCTTTAAGTTTTCATATCATGGCATTTCTTTTTTTTTAACTTGAAAGTATTGAATAGAATAAAATTCACTTTTCTATATTTTTTTCGATTCGGTGACTTTGGCTACAGAATTAGACTAGGCTTTTAGCATGTTTGCTATTCTGGGTGACATTTTTGCCCGTAGGTTACTCAATCATTTATTAATTTTATTTAAATCGAAACTTGAAGTACGTAAGTGGTGGAAGAGTTCCATATTGATAATGAAAGACACTTTATTTCTTCCACAAGTTTAAATATAAATTATAAAAAATAATATAAATGTTTATAAAATTGTGTAAGAAACAAAGTGTGTTTAATTATTTATATTGTTTTATTTAAGCATTTCTTTCGCTTGTACACAGAATTATTTCGTATAACGTTTATTTAAATGCTCTTTCCTTAGTACATGCCTCATTGTTTTAAGAGAATCATTCGATTTTACCTTAATCATACCTTTAATTCACATGAGTATTTTCTTCTAGAAAAGAATTTCACTCGAATGAAATTTTATATATCAGCACACGGATCTCTCACTGCTCATTGAATTCGGTCAATCAGATTTCTCCTTCGCCTGTCGTTAATCTTTAGTTAAAATCGTGTTCATTTCCGTTTCATGCGATTTAAATGGAACTTCTTCCTCTTTTCTGTAATTACTGATCGGAGAGACTTCGGAAATCCACGGCTAATTACTTACAAAGATCCTAATCCTGATTCTGAGGTCTCTCCCGAAAGTTTGAAAAATGCTTCAATAGCAAGACCTAAGTACTACTTGTACCGCATTGATGGTCATGCTTCTCTTGCATTGTGACCAGCGCAGCTATAGGATGCGGAAAATCGTGTTGAATTTCCCTAGACGATTGTCGTGTTCTTTATTGTGTGCGAATTAACTGTATAGATTGTTTCCACAACGAGCCACTGAGTGCTCATTAGTACCGCGCCTACTCACCATCAGTTGGAAAAGCGGCCTTCTTTTTTGGAGGAACCGGTTGGCAGAACTTATGAGGGCAATGTGACTACAAGGGCTTCCACGGTGTTGGGATTTCAATTTGCGTAAAACCGGCTACAACCGCGTCGGTTGCTATGTGACGTTGCTATGACGGCAACAATTTCCCAGGAAAGAGTGCCAGCGAAATTATTGTCGCGGTAGAAACTGGAAAATGGAGAAATTGGAATTATGGTGGTAATGTTTGCGCTTGAGCAGAATTTGGTCATTTATTCCACCGAATGATGCAAAGCATTCTCTTAGAATATCTGTTATAATTAATCTTTGGCACGCTTAACTCTTAAATGTGCTTCCTTTTATCTACATTGGTTGGATTTGTGGAAATTTTACTGAAAAGGACGTTAAGGTCAGTAGCTCTAATAAGATTCAGGTACCCATTTTTAGTTTTACCCACCCGTCGCTGCCAAAAGTGAATAGTTTTGTAACATTTCTTGGAAAAGCGTAAAGAAAGTGCTGTGTCGTAGCCTGATAGCAGTAGGAATTTTTAAATTAACACCGTGCGTTTGAAATTGGGGTGAAGACGGGGATTAAAAAGGTGAAATGGGTAGAAAGAAGCAAAAATGAAGATGAAGTGGGTGAGAAAACTGATGGATGAGGTTCAGAGTAGACAAAGGTATAGTTGGAACAGCGTAATCTAGGGTGAGGAATTACTGAAAGCCATTATCTAGGGTGGGTGTTTAGTCATCACGGAAAATAGGATAGGGAATAAATAGTTAGCAGATGGGATATAGATGGATACTGTTGCGTGTTCTGGGTTGAAGGAGTGAATAGTATTGGATAAAAGTTACTTGCAGCTGTGAAATACGAATTGCTTTGCTGCCTTTCATGTGAAACTGCTGTGGCCAGTGGAATATTCTTATTATAGCGAAAGGTATTCTGCTGGTTATGAATGGTGTAAAAGAAGCTGGTACTAAAATTTTAGCCCTCATTGCTGATTACCCCTTTGACCTGATAATATACCTTTCATTATTACTCTTTAATTTACGCCTGATTTCTTCTCAATATACTCCATTGTTCTTCTTTCCCTCCTGATATTGGTTACTAATGCCAACGTCACCTCACTCCTCACTTTCACCGACATCCACGTTTTTTTGTTACTTCGCTTACCCTGTTTCTTTACCAACACTCCATATCAAGACCTTCTTATATTTTTTCTTGTGGCTCTTGATGAATACTCATGTCATCAACTCATCGGAATATTAACTGTCGACAGCACTAATCTTTCGAAATTTAGGCTCTGTTGGGAATTTTTTTTACCAGATCGCGATATAGTGGCCTACGTAATGCGGCAATGTCCATGCCGATATTTGCTCCTCTGTGATTGCAAATTATGCACAGTGCATTAATTAAACACCGTATCTTGAGCGTTTATTCTTGTTTTGTTAACGTTATGGGCTAGCTAGAGCAAACATTAGATGATCATGATGAAAAAAATTCTACAGTCTTTGAGATATTCTTTAATTTATTCGCTAACTTGAGTCAGGGACCACTAATAATACCACAAGTATAAACCTAATCCTGAAGCTTGTTGGCGATGGACCATTTCGTAGTCAGCAAATTTGATCTGCTATGTGGAAGACTGTGTACTTTCTTATGACTCCGATAATGCTCACCAGACCATCTGATTGGTTGCCCTTACGATTTATATATTATTGCTAGGTAAAGTCACGGAGAAATGTATTATGATTAACTAAGGAAACGGTGGATTGAGTAATATTGTTTTTAAAAAAATGAACACCTTGAGGCGTAGTTGGGTAATTTCGGGTAATTGAATTTCTATGAAAATAAATCATTTGATTCCCAATCAATCTTCCGACTATTTCGCTTCTATTTGTAGTTCGTTAGATTTCATTCTAAATTCGCGTAAATGAATCGTGAATGCTTGATCCGATTTGTCAACTCGGGTCGGGCCGCCTTTAATATTACGTATTCACCGTTTAAATCGCATCAGTTGGTTTACAACTGATGTCCATGGAGAGTAAACATAAGTACCTATTACTTGGAGGTTAAAATGTTTTTACCTCGCTGCTGATAATGCCTATAATGCGCCCCTAATTGTTCCACTGTTATTTTCCAAAATATTTACATCTACATAATACCCCACAAGCCACCTAAAAAGCGTGTGGCAGGGGGTGTTAGGACACCAGCCGTTTACTCATAAAAATGAAGTGCTGTAACGAAGTTGGGACTAGCGTTTATTAAAGTCCTTTATGGTTCGGGGGAAAAACGAATTCCCATATCTATCAGTTCGGAAAAAAAATCTCTCTTAATTCATCGCTTCTATCGGACCTGGAAATGTAGTGTGGCTTTAATATTATGTACTCCGTGTCGCTCTGAAAGATATCCATTCTCAATTGTCCAAGCAATCTAAGCCTAGCGCGCAGCCTCCGAGTCTCCAGCGGCTCACAGCCTAATTCGCTTAACATCTTTATTCGCTTTATTGCCATGGTTTGGTCTCATCTCATCAGCCAAGTTCATCATTTATGAGTGGCTGTGGAAATGAGAGTGAAAGGTGTGGTGGACACTATGCGGTCGTAGTCTGCTGACTATGACCTACTTCTACAACTTCGCGCGCGGCTGACGCCTGACCACTCCCGTCTCCGGAGACTTTCTCGCGGGAATAGAACGCCATGGGACGCGTGCCGTCCTCCGCGTCAACAACGCGACCAGCTGAGTTGAGACAAAGAGGCTTTTAGTGGAGATTGAACGTTGATGTTTGTCCTCTAGACAGGTGATAGCGTACATCCTCTGCTTCGAGTGAGAATCATGCATGTGTTAACGGAATCGGTCTACTGCTTTTCCGTGCTTCCGCGTGTCCTCTCTTAGCGGCCTCTTTGTCTTCTTGTCGCGCCCGAATGCCTCCGAGCCTCACGTTCGCCTTTCCGTCCCCGCGGAATACGTGACTCTGGGTTGCAATGGAGGAATTCCTTGCCTGGAAACATGTCGGTATCTCTGTCCATTCGAGTGGATTTCTGAAAATTAGCTGTTAAAGTTGCTTTAATCGACGACGATTAGACACTGTTACCGCCTGATGCCTGTCTGTCATCGCTAATAGCGCATTTAACCCTACCTTCTCACTTTGTAATTAACTTCGCTTTCAGTTTAATCCGAATCTACTTGATCAGGTAAGCGTTATTAAGGCATGGAATCTTCATTTTGAGGAGACTTTTTGGGAAGGGAAAGCAGATTATGGCAGAGGATACTCATACAACTTTTATTATTATTTTTATCGTGTTGATTCTCAAAAGTATATTGCTCTAACTTATAATATTGTATACGTTAAAAATTGCTATGGTGAAGATGTTTAAAGTGGACATAGTAATTAGAAATGCTGGTCTCATTGGGGATCTATATCGATTTAAGCGTCAATGCACACTAAACTTATAACTTTCCATGGTTTGTTATGAAGTATAGGATTCATTAAAATAATTTATAGGATTTTTTGGGGCATATCTTTTTTTCTCGTACCTGTTTTATATTTAAATTGGCAGCAGTTGTGGGTGAAATATCTACACACCAAACTTGTGTATTGAAATCGATTTTAGTTTTAACCTCAATGCGTTAACCTTCCCTTCCGAAATTCTCCATGAAATTGCGTATTTTTTTTCGTCCCGTGTAGTGTTTTTTATATTATTTTATCACTTTCTTCAGGTAATTGAATTCGGTATATTTTCATTTTGTGCCTTCGGCGGCTTGTTCTGATTCAAACTTCCAAATTGGGTAATGGCTATGACGACGCCTTGAAAAAAGATTGGATTGATTCGTCGCGAGGTAATGGACGTGAGTGAAAGTGGTTTTGGTGAGTGATTTCAGACGCAAATGCTTCTCTTTTGCGTTTCCTTAAACCTCGTACATTAGCGTATGGATGGGTGGCAATCTGTAAGTACACGAGATCGATTTCACGTTTCTCATGGCTGTTTATTTTGACGCTATAGCCCTAAAGACAAAGTGATGGGTTGGGTATTAAATTAGACTATTAAGAAAATGCCGACTTTCAAAATATTTCACGGGGAATGACTGTGGTGTGAATTCCCTGATTTGGACATGGAGATAAAGAACTCCTTTTGACAACCATCAAATGCAAACGCACTTGTTATACCATTGTGAAAATCTTGGATCGGGCAATTTCTTACTTCCGTTATAGGTTTTCTAGTAGTTTTGTTTTTATGCTTAAATGCGGTAACTCATGATGCTTATAGTCGTAATCACTGACGTAATATATACTACACTAAGGCTTGCGAGTTATTTTTGGAGTTCAGCTGCAACGAAACCTTACTTTTGTTTTTGCTTCTAATGCCATGCTGGTAATTCTGCAGTTTATGCCACACATTGAATTGTTCTTGTTCCTTTAATATTGATGTTCAAAATTCATAATAATATATACATAATTGTCGCTAAAGCTATACGTTTTCACTTTGCTTTTTCAGTGATTCCTGCAATGACAATTAATCTCTTTGAGATAAACTCAAATAATGTAAATATTTATAATACGGGAATGCAGTGTTTATTTTTTTGACGCTGTAAAACTGGTGCTTTGCTTTACTTTTAGGTTACTGGTTTTGAATTAATTTAGCTCCAATATATTTATATAAATTCTGATATAAATCATTGATGGGCGCAGTTGCCTAGGAGGATTTGCTGCCATTATAATGTGTAATTCTACTGTTTTTCGACCTAAGCTGTTTCTCATCATGTGTGCTATATTTTTATGGCGATCTTACGCAACTAATCGTAAAACTGTTTGCCAACGAGCTGTAACCGACTCCTGTGGGAAGATTTTATTTCGCTCTGCGGCTGAGTGCTATGGTTGACATGGATGAATGAGAGGGACTTAGAGTCCGCGTAATGGAGCGCGGAGCTCCTTGGTTAGCCATCGGCCTTACATCGAGGTCCCGGCCGAGACTCATGTCGCTGCCCTTCGCCGTCTCGAGTCGGTGGTCGTGTCATCACCCGGGGTTGTCATAAACCTCGCCCTCCAATGTTCCCTCTGCTCGCCTCCCTCTGCACCGAGGGAGCGTGTCAATTGAAGGACTATGAGGAGAGCGACTGCCAGTGTGCTGATCAGCATCAAATAAGCTTGGACCAGACTTTTAACCCATTAAGGCATTGTATTTAATATATACTGAAGTTTTTTTCAATAGTAAAAAATGAGCTACAAAAATAGAATGGAAATTAGGGTTAATAATAGGGATGGTCGGATCGGATACCTCGGATCCAAATATCCGCGGATATTGCCCTTAACCTAAATAGATGAATAGGCTACATTTTTAATCATGTTTGAGACGCCTTGCAACAATCCGCTGTTTGTCATTTTATACTCTAAGCGATATAAGTACATTGAGTTTCAAATCCGATTTTAATCTTTATTTTTAAAGGGTGATAATGATATTAAGTTTTGTTTCAACGCTGCCCTCAGATTCAGCTGCCTTAAGTACTCATCAGATCATATTTACTCTTAAGAAGAACTCTCTGCCGCCATATGCCGTCGAAGAAAGGAACTCGAACAAGCTGTAGGAATGTCATCTACATCTACATAATACCCCGCAAGCCGCCTAAAAGGCGTGTGGCAGGGGGTGTTAGGACACCAGCCGTTTACAGCTATTAAAAAAAAAAAGAAGTGCTCTAACGAGGTTGGGGCAAGCGTTTATTAAAGTCCTTTATTGTTCGGGGGAAAAACGAATTCCCTTATCTATCCGTTCGGCAAAAAATCTCTCTTAATTTATCGCTTCTGTCGGACCTGGAAATATAGTGTGGCTCTAAGATTATGTTCTCTGTATCGCTCTTAAAGATATCCATTCTTAATTGTTCAAGCAATCTAAGCCTAGCGCGCAGCCTCCGAGTCTCCAACGGCTCCCAGCCTAATTCGCTTAACATCTGGGTAACACTGTCTGTACGCCCGTAGCGGTTTTTGACGAAACGCGCAGCCTTCCTCTGTATCTTATTCAGCTCGCGGATTAAGTCTTTCTGCACTGGATCCCATAAACTCGCTGCATATTCAAGGTGCGGTAGGACGAGAGCTAAATAGCACCTTTATTTTACTTTCTCATCCGAAAATCTTCCCACAATACGCTTGACGAATCCTAATTTCTTCAGGGCTATGCCGCAAATATTCTTTATATGTGTTCCCCACGTGAGGTTCGAGGTTATCGTAACTCCCAGGTACTTCACTTCGTCTGTTGCCTTTATGTTAATGCCATCTACTGCATAAACATTGTTAGTGTTGGACGAATTCCGCAAAAAATGTACCGCCATGCATTTGCTCAAGTTAAGTTCAAGTCCCCACTCTTGACTCCACAAATGAACGTTGTTTAAGTCCGATGATAGATTTCCATAGTCAGAGTGATCACTAATTTCGCGATAGATGACAGCGTCGTCAGCAAATAAACGTATTTTACTGCTAATGCGGGAGCAGAGATCGTTAATGTATATAATGAACAACAGGGGGCCGATTACGCTTCCTTGTGGAACACCTGATGTAACTTTTACAACATCAGAGCTAATTCCGTCAAGAACTACTTTTTGTTTACGATCTCTGAGGAAGTCGCGTATCCAGTTTACAACTGTTTCGTTTAATCCGCATGACTGTAATTTGTATAAAAGTTTGTTGTGAGGTACAGTGTCGAAAGCTTTCTTAAAATCTAGAAATAGTGCGTCAACTTGTCTTTTCGATTCACCAGATTTAATAACGTCGTGAAGAAAGAGCGCGAGCTGTGTTTCGCAGGATCTATTTTTTCGGAATCCGTGCTGACAGTCATGGAGGAAGTTACGTCTGTCCAAGAAAGTCATGATATTACTAACAACGATATGTTCAAGTATCTTGCCTATAATTGATGTCAGGGAAATTGGACGGTAGTTGCCTGGGTCATTTCTGTTTCCCTTTTTGAAAATGGGTGTAACACTTGCAATTTTCCAGTCGGGCGGTAACTTCCCTTCGGAGAGTGACTTCTTGAATTTGATCTCTAAGTAAGGCGCGATCTGTGGAATTAGACCACGATACCAAAACATTAGCTGTGAGCTAGCGAGACAACTCCTAGCGATCCGTAAATCTTTTGCTAAAAATAATTCTGGAAGAGCTCGGAGAGGGTGAATTAAGTTTCCATAAAGAATTTTTCCATTCTCAGCCGTCATTGGCCTCATCAGAAGAATGAAATTAATCTTCTGTTCTGATAAAATGTGCAAATGTACAATTCACAATATATTTGAAAGTTGAAACGCTCTTATGCTTGCCATAATTAGAATTTCAACCGTAGCGGTCTAGCAGTCTTCGTTTAGCTTTGACTGGTCATCAGCGCTACTTACAAAAGATAATTAGGCTAAATTTGTGATCATGGTTGAGGCGCCTTCCAATTATCTGCTGTTTGTCGTTTTATTCTGTAATAAATATTAGTATATGGGGTTACAAATCCGCTTATCGGTTAAACCTAATGGATTGATGACTTTACAACCATTGATATAGGTAAGAGGGATGGACGATAAATGGTCAATAAAATAGTAGCAGAGCGGAGTTCATGATCTAGGTGAAGAGAAAGATTTGTGTTTGCTTACCTTAATGAAAAAAATAGTAGCATTTGGGTATAGAATTGCACATTTATGGAGACTGATTAATATAGACCGACTGCCATGTCAACATGCCGGATCTTAAGTACAGGCGAAATTCAAGCGTAAATCTTGAATCTATAAAATAAAAGTGAAGCTTCATTAGGTATTTAAACTTGGTTTGCAAATTTGACATAATAGGTCACCTCCAGTTAGTTCCATTTTCGAAAGCCTTTTCTCTTGAGTGATAAATTTCCGTCCAATAACCATGCACGCGGGCGTAAATGACTTCCATTTTCAATTTTTGCACGCCTTAAGGTGCATTTGCGTAGATATAAAGAATACATTTTCTTCGGGTTACAACAACTAAGTATTTAAGTCCTCTCAGTCAGGGCACCGGTTTTTAAGAATCAACAGGTCGTGGATAATTCTTGAAAGTCTATGTAGTTCCATATGTTGCATTCAATACTTTATGGTGAATTACAGTACGCGTTACTTGTTGCAGAATTTACTCTAATTCGTCTAGGTGTGGAATATTCCTAATTTCGCTAAACTGCGATAAGGCATTCCAGTTTTACATAATTGAAAATTAAACTAAGGAAATCAGAGACTTTCCTTTGTGAAAAATGTTAAAAGGAAGCAAGAAAAATATTAAGATGGATGATTTATTTACTTGACTTTACATTTATATACCTGTTTCATCAATCAGTCTTAGCTCGGTGTTATACATTTCTCCATTCGCGTCCCCTAGCGGCGCCTGACTTTTCGTCAGTGGATTGCGGAAGTGAGATTAGAGTGCTCTAACCTAACACTTTATTATGCTGTAGCAAGATTTATAACACTGGTTAGCAATTCCTAACAGGACCGTTAGTGTTAAATTTAAGGCTTACCTTATTAGAAAATGGTGTGTGCCCCAGTAGGTGTTGCGAAAGTGTTCCTTCAATTAGGTATCGTGTTAATGGAAAAGCGTGTTGTATATAAATTTAATACATTTTCCTTTGCTTTCCTAGGTTACCACATAGTTATGAGTTATGATGGCATCTTCCCTCATCAATGTAATATTTGCCCTTCTCTATTTTAGAATAGAAAAAAATTCTCCTCCGTGGTTTCAATTAGGTTACTGCATACAAGTCTGAACGTCAACTGGCCACAATGCACAGACTTGCCAATTACTGCCGTTTTCTCCCGTCTCGCCAAGCGCAAATCGATTGCGGAAAATATACCTGAGGAACAGGTCTTACTGGCTGCTGATCACTGATCCGCTTCCGACTGGTTCAGGGAAATATGCCAGTGGGGCCGTATGCTTCCACTCCTTGGAGGCGTAATGGCTGTATCCCTCAGTCTATCATGAATAACCTCAAACGAATTCATCCTTGCCATCAATTTTCATTTAAAATTAGTTGTTTGTGATTGTTGTTTTATTTGGAGCAGCATAATAATTAGTTACTTTATTCTTGATTATCAGGTATGTGTGTCTAAAGAAGTGTATCCTATAATAATCCAAATGCAGTGTATTTTATAAATGAGAAAGAAATAGTTTTTTTACTTCAGAGGTTATCCTTTTTAATTGAGCTCTCATGTTTTGTATTTCACATCTAGTTGCATATATGTTAGGTTAGATTAGGTTGCATACTTATATTAAGTTGACGTTCCGGCATTTTAAATGGAAAATGTTAAATGTTCTCGTTTATCAGTGTAGCTTTCTTTTTCCTTTTTGGCGATCATTGTCCATTGACGCATCGGATGCTCGTTCATGCTGTTATGGAGTCGATTGAACTAGGAAATGCATTGGATGCAATATTTCCCTGATTCCAGAAGCCTGCGTTTTCGCTAATGAAGCTGTAATTCTCTTTCATCGACTACCTTTACCGGCCTCATAAAAGAGTCCATTTGGGTTTCTGTATAAGGATTCTCACCGTAAACGCTTGTCAATTTTTTTCGCGTTAAGAATCTCACGCATATTGTTAGCGGTTTTGATTGTAAGGTGTCTCTTGTGGATTCCTTCCTTTCATCTTGTTGGGAACTCTTCAATCTTCCAATTCTCCTTCTACAGATTTAATGTCATTATCGAAATGCGTTACCTGAAACATAAAATTAGCATCTGAAATAGGGTAATTCCAATTTCGACGGGATTAACTGTCGTATATATGGGTTATCCCTTTCGTGCTGAACTTACTTTCAGCCATGATATTGCTGTCCTGCACCTTTTCTGCCTTATAAAATAACCGCGTGTTTCGGTTTATCAGCGCAGAGAAAAGATACAACGCGTTCGGTTCCGCGAAGTCATGTTTAAAAAAAAAGGACTTGTTCGAACTGACCTATCCACATAGCGGCGCTTTCTGCCTTTCTCTTCCCCGCCTCGCCTCCTGACGTTGAATTTCGAGCCTTCTCTTCCCGATCATTTTTCTTCCCCGAATCTAGCCTCTGAACTACTATAGATCGGAAATTAATCGTCCTCTTTTCAGTAAAGAAATTTAAGTGGTTTTTTAAAAAAATCGAATTTCGAGCTTGTTGAGAAAAGTTGAATGTCGAGCCTTCCCTTCCTCATCATTTTTCTTCCCCGAATCTAGCCTCGGAACTACTACAGATTGGGAATCAATCGTCCTCTTTGTCATTAAAAAAATTGAAGTGGTATTATTTTCAAATCCACGATATATATTTGGCATTTTTGTTGCCCGTGAGGATGGCTCACTTATCCGGTGTTAATGTGATAATTTATATTTTTTTCTTTTAATTATGGCGAAAATCGCAAAAAATGCGTCGCAAACATTTTTCTTTGACTTAAATCTTTATAGCTGTTTGCGATTCCATCTTCCAATATCGTGTAACATTGCTACTAACATTTTTGGATTTAATTCTGGTGTTAAATTTTCACGAGACGAAGCATATGTGGTTATTATCCAAAATCTAAATTTTGAAATTATGCTTAAACTTTTATGCCTGGAGATAGTGAAATTGTGTGCACCTGAGATTATGTGGCCAGTTCTATGTATGTTTCGTATTTCCCTTCTGTCACTTTTGTCGCGATTGTGGGATGAAAATACTTTATGGCAAGGTGATACCGTTTAGGAATGCGGTAGTTGCCTGATTTCCCGCTTTTTTTTCACCGCATGGGAGTCGTGGAGGCAATAGGTTAGCCATGGGAGAAGCCAAGCGCGGCGCCACTTTCGCGTTTGGTGAAAACGAGCGACGGTCACGTTGCCTAGCGTTCTTTCAAAAATTCTCGCCAGAGAACACTTCTGGACCTTCGGGGAGTGCTTTTGAAGGACTTTTTGGTTGGCAAACACGTTTTTGGAGTTGGTGATATTTACACCTCTCTGGAAACGTTTCGTCAGAAGCTGTTACGAGACACTATTGCGTCGGTTTGTTCCACTAATTATGTTGCACAGATTCGCACGTTTTGTTCCGGAAGTAACGAATCCAAGCCGTTCTTAGCGATAAATTGGGCTCGTATTCTTGGCTGATTGTGACCAATTATTCCAACCTTACTGTAGCTAAAAAAGATGTCTTAACTGTTTAATTTTTGGCTTATTTTTTTGCAAGTGAACATGAAAATAGGATTTCCTCGTCCATATTTCTCTGATAGTTCTGATCCCTACCCTTTAATATTTTTTCTGTTTTTGTTTTAGACTTTTGAGTAAATGTTTACTTCCTCCTGCGTCCCCGTCAGCTTTAGTTCTCTGTCAAATTTCGTGCAAAATATATCCTACGTACGCGAGCATTGTATATTCTTTGAATTAATTTTCATTTATTTATTTTTATGATAACCGCGGAATAGCCAGCGGTTTTCCCCAGATTCACCCGCAAGTGAACGCTAGATGTGAAAATTCCTTCAGGAAAAAGTCATTCATATATTCCTAATACTACCAGCTTGTCAAAATGTGTAATCCATAAATCTAACGAAACAAGGATTTACCTCAGAGGTATTCATTAACATGTTTCATTAACATGTTTTATGTCCTATTAACATGTTTCACGCGACGTACGGGTTTTCGTATCATCAAGTTCATGGAAACCTGAAAAAATAGCTCAAAATTCCGAGTCTATGGGCTCTTTTATTCATGAATGAATGTAAAATTAGCAACTTTCTGATGGACATTCTTAATTACTTTAGAGAGATATTTTTTTTTAATAATGGCGACGTGTTTTTTTTGGCAAAATCAAGGATTTATTTTCCACGTTGTATTTATAACGTAAATGTAGTACCATAATTTTTATTAAAAGACAATAGTACTACCGGAGAACCTAGCTCACAAATAAGTGTTGAGAATGCAATGCAAGTCTCCTGAACTAGTGGAAAAGTTAATGAGTTCTTTGCCACCCTTGCTATTGACAGGAAAGGCCGGTATTCCCATTCGTATGACATGCGTCATGCAAATTGTCGAGCAGTAAAAATTATGTTTTCAGTGTGAAATAGTTGTAAATCGTTAACAGGTTAATGTCGCCACTGTACGCCACCAAAATAAACTCCTCAAAAGGCTTCTTTCGGAGCGGACCTTACAATTAGGAGACTTTCTCTAGGTTAGGTTATTGGGACTTGACGTAGATCGAGATTTTTCTGTGAACGAAAACTGCTCTGTTCCCTAGTATTTTATTATTAATTTATTTTATATATGTATATTAAGATTATAATACCTTGTAGCGGGCGTCACCTCGATCAATTTTCAAGGACAACATTACCTGGCCGAGTAGTTACTAACATGCGCACGAATTATTGGCGATATTCTGCAATCTGTCAAGAAAAAAGAAAAGTGAGGAACGAATAGTGATCCATGCAGCTCCTCTAATACTTTTCAGCGGATCTGGAGTGACGCTGTCGCATTCTGAACTCTGTTGAGGAAGGCGACGGCGGCGAAGTACCGTTGCAATGTATTTCTTTAGAAAACGTTATATTTACGATCCATAAGGGAAGCCCATCGCCATGAAAGTTTTATGTATGGAGGAACGTTGGGCATCTTCGTGAAAGAAAGAAAGTTTCCACCGTACTCTTTGGAATATGGAGGTCGCACCGATGAATGGAGCACGTAATTACTGTCGGAGAGATGTCCAAGGCCGTCAGTGTGCGTAGAATTCAGGTTCAGTGGAACTTATGGGAAAGAAAAGCTTAGTATTTTGGAAACAGTGAAGATAATACTGAGCAATGATGGTAGTTATGGAGAATGAACGTACTATGAGGCTAGTGGTTGGAGGAGTAACCTTTGAAAACCTTCTCAATCCGTCAGAGCAATAAATTATCATTGTAACTGTATGATGAGGTATTACCATTACCCGAAAGTAATCGAAAAGTGTCACTTTTATCGATGAAAACTCTTATTTCGTGCAACGGTGAACTCATGGGGCAATGCTCTAATGCACCGATAATTCATATTCTATTTGGAATCAAAATAAATGAATTTTCTACATGATTCCAGGAAAGGACTTTTCCTCATTGCCCCCCGATTCCCATACGATGACTTAAGTTTAGCGCTGATGGTCCCTGGTAAAATTTGGATTGCTTACATTCACAGTATACCGCAGTGCTCTTGTACTCTGTCTGAAGGCAGGTTATCATGGGACAGGCAAAATTGATCTATTAATTATATAGATATAGTGGGACTCCCCATGAGAAATACCCCAAAAATGCTATCTACTTGGTGAATTATTCCTTTCAACAAGAAATATATTCGCGGAAGTAAAGCCTTCAGCTATTGAGATTAGATATATTTCAGAGTGGAACTTAGAATATCATATTAAAACCGCACTATAATTCCTGGTCCGACTGAAACGATGAATTAAGAGAGATATTTATCCGGACAGGTATGGGAATTCATTTTTCCCCCAACAATGAAGGACTTTCATGAATGGTTGACGGAAAATCGTTAGAGCATTTCCTTTTTTATTAGTTAACGACTGCTATCCTAACACTCCTGCCACACGCCTATTGATGCGGCTTGCGGAGTAGTATGCAGATGTAGGGAAAGCACGTCCGACCCAAGAAATGCGACGGACGGAACGTGAAGTGTCTGCTCAACGGTAATATAACACTGGTCTTTTTGCGATACGGGGTTGGCACCGGTAAACTTGAATGCTGAAGATTCTTACCTTTTCGTATGCTCCTTGGTTGTTTGCTCCGCGGCCACCGTCAGCTCTAGATGCACCGAACACAAATCCTTTATGGCAACACCACCGGCACAATGCTAGTTATGACGTCGTCGGCACAGTGTCTTGGAGGCAACTGGCTCCTCCGTTTCGCCGCCCTGACACACTCACTTGTTCTCACACACTCTCGCCCCCATCCCCCGAAATATCCTCTCACGTGAAACACGGGTTCCTCCCCCTTCCTCCCACCCAATATGATACAGCGCCCCCCCCCTTCCGCCCTGCTTATCCAAAAAAAATATATGAATAGCGGTCGGCGCAGTCCGCGGGTCTCTTCTGCTTCTGCGTGTTGCCCACGGAGGCTCTAGTGTGTTGGTGAGGAGGCTGTTTGTCTGGTTACCTAACCCGCGGGACACACTCCCTCCTCCCGGAGAAAGTCACTCTGTGGTTCCCCCATTCGAGCTAAAGGGCCCTCCTCATCTTCCCCTCCTACCGACGACTCCCCCTACCCCCCCCCCCCCACTCACTCCGCCAACTCTCTCTCCTCCTCCCACCTCTTCAACCTTTCCCTCCACCCACTCCCCTCTTTCACCTGATCGCCATAGCATTTACCTTCCCTTTCTATTGGGAACGTATACCGTTTACTTTTCGTGCCCATGCTGCCTAATGCTATGCGATGGAAGGCTATCTGCGCCTAGAAGAATTTGCATTGATTTTTGTGTTCACTGTCTTTTATCCTATCGCCTGAGCATCCACCCTGCTTTTTACACGAAAACCATTTCACTTATAAGATTCTGTTGTTCATGGAATACTAGGCCTTATGCCAGAAAGTATTTAGGGAAATTCGATGAAGAGAGAAAGACGGGCTATCATAGTTTGAAGCAGAAAATTTTGTTTAAGTCTACGTAATCCTGTAGATCTGGTAACATCATCATCATAAGTCAACAATCCTAAGATTGATTTGACGCAGCTCTCCATTTCTCTCTCCCATCCGCTAGCCTTTTCATAGCGACGTATTTCTTCTTTTTTACATCCTTTATAACGTTTCTATAAAACTCATTCGGGGCCGTCCCTTGCCCTTCTTCCTTCCACCTGTCCTTCTGAGATAGTCTTCATCAGGCCATCGTGCATCATAATGTGGCCAACGAAGTTGTCCCGTCTTCTGCTTTAGGTTTTTAGGAGGCTTCTCTTTTCTCCCACTCTTATTCCACTACCTCGTCATATACACGGTCAATCCATTTTATCTTCATCATTCTTCGGTAACACCACATTTTGAATTCTTCTGCTCTTGCCTTCTCTGCACCTGTCAACGTCCAAACCTCGCTACCATGTATAATATAAGATCCGGTAGTGATGTCAACAAAGACCTCTTTAAGTTAATGGCTGAAAAAATATCACATGGGTTCCATTTTATGTTGGAAATACCTCTTTGATTCTTGTATGTTGACGCATCTTCTTTGTCATCGCCAGCATTTCGCTTTCCTACATCCCTCCGCCCACTCGTCTGTTCCAGCTGATCGCAGTTGCATTTATCTTTCCTTTCTATTGGGATCGTATTGTTTACTTTACGTTTCCATGGTCTCTAAGCATTAGCGAAAGAAATGTATCCTCATCCGGAAGTTCCCGGCAGATGATGCTATTCTTTCGCTTTTTTATGTACTATTTTTACTAGAGTGTGTAGTAAATTGGAAATTGCTGTTAACCGACAACTTTACCGGAGGCATTCATTATTTTTACTCTCTACTACTCTAGTGACTCTAGTACTCTCGTCAGAAAGCCTGGTTACTCTAAACAGGAATTGTATTACTTCTTACCGAAAAATGCCTTCTACGTTGTGTGGCATTATTTAACAGTTTTCGATATGGCTCATTTTTTACTACTCTGTTTTTTACACATTGCGAGGATTTTACGTATTCTGAGTAGAATATTTTATTGCCTACTTCATTTGTATTGTAGCGTTTCGTGTTTTTCACCAATTACGTTTATTTTCCTATACTGTCCTTTCCGATCACTCTTATTATTCTCTCTTAGATCATTTTAGTCCTTATGCCTAGTAGAAAATTGTAAGAGGGGAGAAAGAAAGATAGAGGCAATTAGCAATATTTTTTCATGTTAGTCCGCCTTATACAGTAGATACGGTGGCAATATAATGATGCCACTTTTAGTCGATACTTGTATACATAAATTTGAGGAATTTATTTTCTGCTGCTAGCAGCCCTTTGATTTTTGTATACCAATGTTTCTTTTTTCTACTTTTTTAACTTTCCGTGTTTTCTACCGATCCTGCCACTCTTCCACCTGACACCTTTCTCTTGGACCACATATCGCTACATTCCCGTGACCTCTAAGCGTCAGCGAAACGTATCTTCTGATGGAAGTATATGTTTTGATGTTTCGTCTTTTTCATCATCGAATTTTCCCTCTCTTCCGTCTGTCCTACACATTTCTTTCACCTGATCGATTATTATATTCCCTTTCTGTTAAATCGTATTACTTTTATTTTCGTGATCTTATAGTAAAAGCCACAGATATACCTAGTAAGTTGAAGAAGGAATTTCAAATCATTTCGTGTCCTCTCTCCCCCCACCTACTTTCTTTCAGCTGATAGCCATAGGCATTTACCTTCCCTTTGTATTGGATCCCATATCATTAACTTTTTGTACCTTTGCTCTGAAAGACTATAAGTCACTCCAGAAAGCATAACTTAAGACGCACTTGTTATGCTTTCTGCTGTACTGCTTTTACCATATTGAGTGGTAAATTTTTATAACTGAGAAATTTCCGCACGAGACAGCCTTATTTCTTTTACCGGAGGGTTTTTGTCATTTTATGAGCTTGATGCTCACCCGCCTGTGGCCTAGTCCGGGGCGGCCTCTACCCTCACCTAACCAAACCAACCTTCGGGTTGAATCACTGAGTGAGTGACTATTACCAGAAAGTGTGATATATCATAAGGAAAACTTCCACGACATGCGATATATTGTGGTATTGTTAACCAGATTTCGACTTGGTCCACATTTTACCGCAGTTTGTAGTAAATATTTCCGTGATACTTGATATTTTAGGTGTAATCAAATCCTTGATTGTGTAATTTATTTTACATTGTGATGTTTCATCTATTTTTCATAAACTCTTAATCTTCATTGTTTTTCATCTATTCTTTCACTTTTTTTCACCCGATGGCCCCCTTTCTTTGTTTTGGATCCCATTACGCTTATTTTTCTCGTTCATATTGTAATAGGACTCATGTCAAATTAAAAGAAGAAATTGAAGGAAGGAAGACAAGCGGGGATTATAAGTAGCATTTTTCGTTTGCACTCATGTTCTCCTTCAGTAATGAAAGGAATCCTCTAAGTTAAAGCTTGGTAAACAAGAGAAAGTATTATGGTTTACATTAAAGATACCTCATTTTTGTATGGTAATGTTTCGACTTTCTCGCGATCAATCTATACCTTAAGCTCCATCCACTCTCGTTCTTCCTTTCGCCTGATCGTCACAATATATGCCTTCACTTTCTATTCCATCCTGTACCTTACTTCCTATGTGCCAATAAGCCTAAGCGTCTTCTAATGCTGGAAGTTTATTTATTTGCATTAAATCCAAAAACTGCTCATAAGACCAGCTTAAGGTTGGATGGCGATATTTGGTGGAACTTGTTCGCAGGAAACATAATGAAATACACTTTTGTATGTTCCACAAGAGTTTTTTAATCCCGACCTAGGTTTCGGCAGTACACACTGTCATTATCAAGGTGAATATACAAACATTTTGCGAGCTTATATAGCTTAGGGAGAGGGGGGTTAAGGCAGGGAGGAGGTGGTGATGGTGGGAGGGGAAAGCTAACGAGGAATAGTTTCCTCAAGGTCAGTAGGTTTACTTGCCGAGTCCAGCAGAACTGATAATAAAGGGGAGGAGTTGGAGGGGTACAAAAGGTCGTTAACCACCCTTACATTTTTGTTTCGACATGCTCTTAAAATTTCCAACTGCTCAAGAAAATCCATCTTTTTACCTTTACACACATTGTGGAGAACCTTGACATTGAAATCACTGCTATGGTTGCAGTCTAACAGATGTTTGGCAAAATTAGAGGTTGAATCGCCTCTTACCCAACACTTCATATGTTCATTTGTCCTAGTTTTTATGGCACGTCCGGTCTGACCAATATACACAGAATTACAATTAGGCTTATTGCAATACAATTTATACACACCGCTTTGGTCCTTGTCAATAAATTTTGGTTTTGAGTTAAATAAAAAATTGCCAACAGTTGTCATATTATAAAATGTTAATCTTAATTTATCTTTCGGGAACATACTAGTCACTCGATAAGATAGGGGGCCAAGGAATGGTATTTTCCCCCAAGATGTTTCAGGTCTATCACTGTTATGGGATGTTGAGGGTAACGTTGTGACGGTCTTCATTGCGTGCTTTTTAAGTTTCTTATTAAGGATTTTGTCAATGGTAACAGATTTATACCCGTTTTGAACAGCAATTAACTTAATAGTGGATAGTTCTTTTTTAAAATTTTCATTTGACATGGGAATAGCGACCAAGCGGTGTATTAAGGAGTGAAATGCCGACATTTTATGCGTGTGATGATGGCACGAATCGTTGGGTATGACAACATCACTGTAAGTAGGCTTCCTAAAAATTGAAAAATCATGTGTACCGGAGTTAATATCTATGGTCAAGTCTAAAAAATTCAGCGTATTGCCCCCAATTTCCATAGAGAAATGAATGGAATCGTGAAGGCTATTCAAGAGGTCTAAAAATCTGTCTAGTTGTCGGAAACTACCAGTCCACAAGCATAAAATGTCGTCAACATAACGATACCAGTAACAAACATTTTTTATTAACACGTCATTGGATTTAAAAAGATTATCTTCCAAGAAGTCCATAAAAATCTCTGCTAATACAGGTGAAATTGGTGATCCCATAGCCAAACCATGATTTGATTTATAGAATTTGTTGTCAAAAATAAAATAGTTTTGTGAAATACATAGAAAAGAAAAACTTGCTCAATGCAGTAGCCTGATAAATTCTTCTGATAAGTGGAGATTTATAAATATGAATCCGTTACCCCCCAGACTCTATGGACTACCGAAAACCCATAAAGAAAATGTTCCTGTGCGACCAATAGTATCACATGTCACTGCCCCTACACACAAACTTGCCACAAAATTAAATATTATCTTAAGAGATTTATCTGGTTTTAAATCTAAAAGGAGTATCATCAATTCTGTTGACCTTACCGAGAAATTATCTCATTTGACTGTTCCGCCCAATGGCAAACTGATATCCTTCGATGTCTCCAATCTGTTTACCTCTGTACCCGCTAAAGAAGCCACTCGCATTGCAGTGGATTTGGTTAAAGCCCGCTCCGGTGATACCAGATTATCTGTTGAACTGAACATGCTTTTAAATCTATGTATTTCACAAAACTATTTTATTTTTGACAACAAATTCTATAAATCAAATCATGGTTTGGCTATGGGATCACCAATTTCACCTGTATTAGCAGAGATTTTTATGGACTTCTTGGAAGATAATCTTTTTAAATCCAATGACGTGTTAATAAAAAATGTTTGTTACTGGTATCGTTATGTTGACGACATTTTATGCTTGTGGACTGGTAGTTTCCGACAACTAGACAGATTTTTAGACCTCTTGAATAGCCTTCACGATTCCATTCATTTCTCTATGGAAATTGGGGGCAATACGCTGAATTTTTTAGACTTGACCATAGATATTAACTCCGGTACACATGATTTTTCAATTTTTAGGAAGCCTACTTACAGTGATGTTGTCATACCCAACGATTCGTGCCATCATCACACGCATAAAATGTCGGCATTTCACTCCTTAATACACCGCTTGGTCGCTATTCCCATGTCAAATGAAAATTTTAAAAAAGAACTATCCACTATTAAGTTAATTGCTGTTCAAAACGGGTATAAATCTGTTACCATTGACAAAATCCTTAATAAGAAACTTAAAAAGCACGCAATGAAGACCGTCACAACGTTACCCTCAACATCCCATAACAGTGATAGACCTGAAACATCTTGGGGGAAAATACCATTCCTTGGCCCCCTATCTTATCGAGTGACTAGTATGTTCCCGAAAGATAAATTAAGATTAACATTTTATAATATGACAACTGTTGGCAATTTTTTATTTAACTCAAAACCAAAATTTATTGACAAGGACCAAAGCGGTGTGTATAAATTGTATTGCAATAAGCCTAATTGTAATTCTGTGTATATTGGTCAGACCGGACGTGCCATAAAAACTAG
Source organism: Ischnura elegans (assembly GCF_921293095.1). Lineage (NCBI taxonomy): Eukaryota > Metazoa > Arthropoda > Insecta > Odonata > Coenagrionidae > Ischnura > Ischnura elegans. Next base: position 116,944,403 of record NC_060248.1, on the reverse strand, counting down.
GACAAATGAACATATGAAGTGTTGGGTAAGAGGCGATTCAACCTCTAATTTTGCCAAACATCTGTTAGACTGCAACCATAGCAGTGATTTCAATGTCAAGGTTCTCCACAATGTGTGTAAAGGTAAAAAGATGGATTTTCTTGAGCAGTTGGAAATTTTAAGAGCATGTCGAAACAAAAATGTAAGGGTGGTTAACGACCTTTTGTACCCCTCCAACTCCTCCCCTTTATTATCAGTTCTGCTGGACTCGGCAAGTAAACCTACTGACCTTGAGGAAACTATTCCTCGTTAGCTTTCCCCTCCCACCATCACCACCTCCTCCCTGCCTTAACCCCCCTCTCCCTAAGCTATATAAGCTCGCAAAATGTTTGTATATTCACCTTGATAATGACAGTGTGTACTGCCGAAACCTAGGTCGGGATTAAAAAACTCTTGTGGAACATACAAAAGTGTATTTCATTATGTTTCCTGCTCATAAGACCTTTTACATAGGATTTTTTAATGGTTAAATAATAAAGTGTTACAAGAAAAAACAAGAAAAAAACACGAATTAAATACACTCAGATATAATGTTATACTTCACTCGTATGAACGCCTCATCCGCTCATTTGTAATTTAGGAAGGGCGGAGAAAGAGAAGAGGGATTTAAAGAGGAAGTTTCCTGATTATTACTACAGTATAAGGTAGGTTTCCATGGAGTACTAAAGAAGTATTCTGGGAGCCTCCCTTTCCTTCCAGCGCTACCTTCTTCAATTCACTGTAAGGCCTACTCCCTTTCAATCTATCTAAAAATCCTATTCTTTTCCTTCCCCTCCCTCGTTTCCCTAACTTTCTAACACCATTACACCATTCCGTCTAACCCTCTAACACCATTTTCAACATCCCCTCCCCGCTAAGTATTAGCTCCATCCATACATTCTGTCTCCTCCGTACCTCATCTAAAAGCTGCCTCTCCTCACCCACCATCTCCAGCACTTCGTCGTTCCTTTTCCTCTCCCTCCACACCCTCTCCATTCGTCTCCATACCCACATCTCGAATGCCTCCAATCTTCTCACGTAGTCTTTCCTCAATGCCCACGTTTCCGCACTGATGGCGGTTGTAAATTCTGAAATTGATAATGTTATATCCACAGAAGGAGCTTTTATGGAATTGTAGGTAAGAGGTAGGTAAGGCATCTCTGAGTCACCGATAAACGGTGGTGAGGTAAATGGAAAAGAGACGAGTTCCGTGTTTTGCGGGAAAGTACATGGAGGGAGAACATTGAGAGAATGTCTTTAGACCTGAATTGGCCATTCATGATTCGGTGGAAAAACCTGATGTCACTGAGTGTACGTCGTTGTTGTAAGGAAACTATGTCAAGTTGAGAGAGGAGATCATCCGAAGTGAGATAACAGAGGGAGGTGTTACAATTTTTCACGACGTTAATGAAGAAATTAATAGGCCTATTAAGAGTTTTGAGATTTGAGGGACAGTCTGAGGACCGTAGGGGCGAACAATAATAAAAGTTCCCCTTGATTTTGACATTTTTGGAAGCTATTCAGCTTTTGCAACAGGTTTAATCGTCTTCTCGTCAAAGAATGAGTCACTCTTCATCCTCAGGAAATATTAAAGAAATACAAAATGATAAGCTCTTGTACAATCCTCCTTTAAAGTACTAGGTCATAACTGACATTTATATACAACTAGAAGTGCGAAAGGTATGAAATTATAGTATAGGCATAAAAGAAATTCAAGCCCAAGGTAAAAAGCATTCCTCACATATACAGCCTCGAAAGTTTTAATTAGTTTGGGAAATTTCTGTTGATTTGAACTCTCGGTTAGCAAAGAGAGAATTCTTCAAAAAAATCACCGCTAGTTATAATTCGGGAGTTTTTTCGATGATTATACGTATCAGAAGGCCTGAGAGTGAGTACGAAATTTTGAAGTGCTTTCGAATCGGTGAATGACCAGTTTGATGATCGCATTTGCATTTCCCTTTCAATGCACATATTTTCTGTGGGCATTCGACTGTTTTTCCTCATAGCACAGCATTTAACACGAATACAATAAGTAACAGGTGATATGCTTCCTTTCGTGTTGGTTGTTTATGGAGGACCATGCGTACAAAATCTTTCCTCCTCGATCCCATTGGCTAATGACGATTTGCCTCCATTCTCTCCTGAATCTCGCAGCTTTAATGATAAGGGTCTTTCACGTGTAAGCGTCTTCAAAGAAAAACGTAGTTTTGTGCCGTTTATAATGGAAATTCGAATTGCGGACGAATGAAATAGAAAGTTTGACTGGTGAAGATGTTCTTGCCTGACCGCTGGAGGAGTTAATGATATTGATAACATCAGTGCAGGAAGAGATAATGAACTCATTCAAGGTGAGCGGTATATGGAGCGAGTGATTATATCTGAGAATGTAAGGAGCGTATGAAAGAAATTTGAGAGCTTTTTCTTGAATTAAAATGTATACACGGCTTGAGCGCTTAATGAAGACTTAATTCAAGCTAGGGGGTCTTATTCTGAAAGTTCAGCGGCAATAGGTGCAACAGATGGGAAATGAAAGCTTCGGCCCAGACGGTCCACCGGCCAATCAAATTATGCCATTTACGGCGATGACTTCATTCTCCTTGGTGATGATACTCAACGTATCATTAACTTCCAGTGTTTATAGATTCGAGTAGACTAGCTATCCCTTCCCTCGTATCGAAGAGTAGTCTTCCAAGAGAAACCTCGTTATCTCCTTTGCTCAGAGATGAGGGTCACTCCATATCAACTGAACCACGCCATGCAACCCATCAGCTCGGATATTTATGAAACTTGTCGCACATGGTCAGTCAACATTTTTAATGACTGCTTTTAAATTTCAGACCTCTATTTTAAACAATTCCAGAACTAAAGAATCCTGGTTTTCTGCTTAAAACGTAAAAAAAAACGTATCCGCGGTTGTAGCGACTACAGTTATTGCTTAAAAACTAATTTGATTTATCCTAAAATTAAGTTAAATTAAAAATATAAATGAAAATGAGGTATTAGTGGGTGAAAACTTCTTCTCTTAGCCACACTTTATTATTTGCTGGTATTCTTTTTTTTTAATGTTGCATCGCAGTTCCATTAAGTGGATTTTCGACCAGTGCATTTATGCTCATTATAGCTTATCAGACGTAGATAGTTGTTATGATTATTTCATTTTCTTGCTTGTATCCTTGCCTCATGATCGCTTTACTAGCTCCTGTTTTTAGAAAGTGCCGCGAATAATCTCAGAGTGAAACAGAGAATCTGTAATTAAGCGCCCTTTGATCCGCGCCTTTGTTGACAGATATCATCGTCATCTCAAGTCGTAAAGACTCAATTAACGGATTGTGTATCCAAGCCGCTTACTGACGGCCAATTAAGGATCGCCTTTACGTCTGTACCCGTTTCATTTCATTGAAGTTGCAATGGAAGCGCATACTTCAATACCCTCGTTCTATAGAGCTTTTTGAGGTTTACTTGTTGCAGATAAAGTACTGCGAAGCAATTTTTTTAAATACCTTCGCTTTTGAACTCAATGAAGAGCGTGTGTTGCTTGTTGACCCTGCGAGCTATTGCGCCCTAAAATATTCGCATTAAATACGTCCATGTAAGCCTCGAGCTGCCATCTTGGGGAATATCTTTACTGTCTCTCTTCCATAGGTGGTGGTTTTTACTAGGCAAGCGCTATCGTTGTGGTTATTTCAATTTTACTTTTGCTAAAGAAAAAAAGCATAGTATTGCGCTGTATTTGAAAGTCTGCGACCAAAGAAAAGGGAAAACTGTGGTTATTTTGCGACCATACGTGCATTATAAGTACAGGTTAAGGTACTTATTTCCATTAAGGATATTTCTTGTGCATCCCAGATTTTCAAATTTTTATTAACGATATATTTTGTGTAATGGAGTGATATTTTTATTGCTAATTTTTAATTTCTATGTTCTCTTCTATGCTAATCTAATCTAATACAACATGGAGTAAATTCTATGCTAATTTAATTAGCATAGAATGTACTCCCTGTCGTGAAGTTTGCAATGCGTTGAATATGTAAATGATGAGGTTGGAAAATGGATGGGGTGGGATTGGCGTTGAAAAAGGGAAACTTGAGGTATAAGGTGAAGCTTCCTTCTTCCTGACGACCTAAATAAATGGTGATTCATCGGTGTTGCGGTAAAGTTGTAGTGCGTTTTGTTTAATATCCGTATACATTTCGGTGTTTGAAAATGAAAAGCAAAATGAAATGTTTTGCTGAAGGAGAAAATCATACTCAATTCTGTTGCCTCGGATAATATGGGACTCTTTATGGTATTATAATATGGGATTCAAGGGATTATAATATGGGATTCAAGGTATGCATGTCTATCGCGATAAACAAATTTAAACTTAGCTATTGCTTGGAAGCCTATCACTTCAGTATCACTATCACACTTCACTTCAGGTGGCCCATTCACTTTCTGGTGCAAGAAACATCTTAGCACGCATAAAATGGCGATTGTTCACAAATGAACATAACTTAAAAGTGAAATACAGGATTTTGTGATTGAAATCGCTTTTTTTTCAGAAAACTACTGCCAGATTGATTCAAAATGATACCTATACAATACGGAAAGTATTTCTTTGTGAAATACTTTTGACTTGTTTTAAAGCAATTGTGTGGCCAAGTAATGTTTAGCCAGAGAACTTATGACTGTGGACCGTGTGCGTTTCCAGCGATCACTATAGATCCTTATCGTTCCAAAGGGAACCAACAACAAGGAGTTGTAAAATTATATTTCTTTTAACCAAAAGAAATGGAGAAAGCTCCATCGTTATAGGCAAAAACATTTCTGACTTGTTCAGCATCGATTATGTTGACTTAGCGCTTTTTCCTTTACAATGATATTTGCCATCTCATATCCGTATCGTTGGCAAATCAGCATCTGTACGAGGAGAGCTAGAGAAACATTTTTTTATTTAGCTGCCTATTCATATCTCTTGAAGTGCCATTAGAAATATGCCACGTCATTTTCCCAAAACCTTGTATTTGCATTACGTTAGCTTTCTAATCTGGAAAATTTTCCGTGCTATCCTGAGAATTTAAACTATCATTATTGGGAACATTTCGTTACAGATACGTATGGTTTCGGCGTATGTTTTGTCTTGCACCTGTTTGCTCTTGAGGACAGCAACAATAGATCAAGCCACTCTCAGAGACTCTGTAAATTTTAAGTAATATATTAAATTAAATTCGACAAATTATGATTAGTTGTGTGATAATAAATTCTTTTCGTTGAAACTACACTGATCAATGTACAATGAAATTACCTCAGTGAGCACAATTTCTCGAGAAATAACAGTAATTAATAGTTCTGAATTTCGTGAATATTATCGTTTGTTCCATCTGTTAATTACTGAGGTAATTTTTGATTTTACCCGCACCTTTACCCTCCGTTACCGATTGTATCATCATTTTCCCAGTTCATTGCGATTATTCTCTCGTAAGAAGCATTAAATCCCTATTGATTTTTAACATGAGGTTAAGTACATGTAATTTGGATTCTCGAGATTTTATTGAGTTGATATTTTTTCATATACGAATTTTTGTCCAAACTAGGGCTGGTGGCGACCTATTGTTTCCTTCTCTTGAGAGTTATATAGCCGAATGCAATGATGAGTGATTAGAGAATTTAGAAAAACATGCAATATCCTGTTGATATTTTTCTCAAATGCTTTTTGGGTAATTACTTCTTCCTCTATTTGCTTCTTAATCGAATATATTTAATAGAAATGTCTACTATCTGTCTTCCTGTTTTCGCCTTCCTTCTCCATCAGTCAACATAGGCTATTCATTTTCATTTTTTGGTGAGACTGAAAATCTTCGGAATATTCGTACAAATATTCAATACGGACGACTCAGCAACTTTACGATTTTCAGCTCACTACAACAATTGGTGCCGAATCAGTTAGCCTACAATTTCCTTTATGTTTTGCGTTTACAGCCACAAAATCCTATATGCCACTTCGAAGTTATATTCATGTGTGAGCCAACACCATTTTTCACCTCCTGAGATTTGAGAGAGGAAGAAGGTTGTGTTTGAGATGAAAATGAGATTCGTGCCAGCTTCCACAATAGTGAAGTTTTTCTATTTAATTATACCGGGACTAGCACAAGTTTTTCTATCTTTTGAACGTGTCTTTATCCTCTCGTATTCAAATTTGTTTGCCCAATTCGTTTCCTCTCCTTAGTGTACCTTCTGCCACTAACCAGTTTCCTTGGCTGTCGCCTATTTCTGTGTATTCATTGAGAGCTGACGTATTGTTATGGGTAAATAATGGAGAGTCGTCTTCAAAGTACCACTAAATCTGTTGTTGAATCTTGCATTACGCTGATTCGCTCTTAACGACACCAGTCTAAACTCCCCATTTAATGGCATTTACACTCTGCGTTGGTTTCCCGTGTGGCGCCCGCTTACCCTGGACTCCTGAATGCCAGGTTACTTTCAGCATTGCTGCTAAGAAAGGTTGGGCCCGAGGAGGCTGGGATATTCTGGACGGAGCACGACATCCAACGAAATTATCGATGGATTTTTCTCCTAATTGAAAAATCTGCCAATTTCTTTGGCAAATCAAGTAATGGTCTCGCTTGTAGTGGGCCCCATGGTAACGCGGGTTTGTCCCTATACCCTTCCTTCCACTCCTATCCTCTCTCGGCGTCGACGGGCTCCTTCCTCCTCCCCGGGTGACTGGGAGTGTCAATAGGGTGGTTTCCTATTATTTTTCTATTGCCTAAATCGAAAGATTTCTTCCTGGAGTTCGTATTTCACGCATTTAGATTTTTAAATGACGATATCTATTTTTCGCGATTAAATGAAAAGTGAAAATTTTCAAGCGCGCGAAAACGCGACGGCTAAGTATGAATGCCGGGAAAACTCCGTGTGACATCGTTCTGGTTCCCGCTGCCGCAAGTGAGGTGACCTTGGGGCAAGGCTTTGAGTGCTGATACGACGCAGGATGCTAGCAGGTAGCGGAGTACCCTGCTAGCTGGTAGCGCTTGGCGTAAATAAGGATTATTAATACCTTATCAAACGAAGAAAACTTTCCGACCTTAGCCAGTTTTAATAAGTAATTATTAAGAGATGTTTCCCTGAGGTCTGTGACTCATTCATGCATTGGTAATCTCAGACGATGTAAAACTCCTATCTACTCGTATAGAAACTAGGTCCTTGTGACGTTACGTGGAGTGGCATCGCATGGGCGTCAATCTGGCCTTTTTCAAATGAGGTTAAAAATTGACCAATTCCATTCGTATAAACCGGTATTTCTAAAACCAAATAATTTGTATATTATGAATACACTAACGGTGGCTAACGAATCGCAATCAATGCCTTTCGTTTTCTTTGATGAAGGAAACTACCCTATTGGATTATCGGGTCTCGGCTCCGGTGTGTTTTATCTGTCAAAGAGCTCCCCTTGGGCCCTCTTTCTTGGGAGGGAGCACCACTGGTTCCGAGCGCGGTGCAGCGTGTAGTAGGAATGGGGGTACTTGGGTAGGATAAGCCATACCTAATTTAACCATAACATTGGCAATCTCATAAGGCTCAATGCATAATTTTTAGTGAAATTTTTTTGCCATAACTCATTAAAATACACTATCGAGCGCATAGTGTAAACATTTTTACTTGGTTTATTGGTTGGCTTCGCGAAGTTATGTCCCTAACATTTTTTCCCTGGGAAAAATTATTATCCATCGCCAGGGTTACGTTGTACAACTGGCTCAGCTGAAAATAAAATTTTACAAGTGTAAAATAGACATTTCCCTGCACTACTACTAGTGTTTAATTCGATTACAGACAATGTAAATCTAACGATCACGCCCCGGTCATAATTATAGTACAAAAGTATGTTCACGACGATATCCCCACCAGTGAAATGGTTAATAGGACAGTTTTTTTTCCAATTTATAGTTGTATTACGAATGATCCGAAAAATCCGATGAGTATCATCGGCTGAATGCGAGTGAATATGGCAGGCGTTCTCATTTAAAATAGTGCATTGGCAGAGCAAAACTTCTGGTTAGCCAACTCAAAATATCAGTCGGGGACTAAGTCCAAAAATTATCAAAATAAGTTTGCAGATTTCATGGTATTATATTTAAGATTTTATTTGTTTTATCGTCAGTTTTTCTCCTGTATCCCAAAAATAATTCCTCTTATCCGGATATAGGATGCATTTCCTTACCCCCCAAACGTAATTATTTTGGTTTCTAACTCCGTGAAATGATGCCATATCTGCTATAACTACTCAATATTTTATGTGTTGAATCTTTTTAGTTTCCACTTCATTGGCAGCCACTGTACTTAGTTTTCATATTGAAAATTTGTATTGGAACTTGTATTTGTATTAAATGTAATGCTCAGAAAGATGGAGAAGTATTAGAATTTTTTATAAAATCTATGTATTTGTATTCATCAGCTCACTTTTTCCAAAATCCTTTAGTAATATTAGGGAGCGTGGTGGCACAGCGGGTGGAGCATTGGACCGCTGATCGTAGGTTACCGGGTTCAAATCTCGGGTTAAGCCAACACCACTCTAGGTGGTGTTGGTTAAGCCAATCGGACACCTCAAAGAAAAATCCATGTTTGAGTGAATGTAATTTAGAGATGAAAAATGAAAAGGAGAGATGGTCGAGGGGAAGGAATGGCCTCTCCCCCCTGACTGTGTGATATTCTTACGCCTGTGGCTTAGTCTGAGGTGAACTCTACCCTCACCTAACGTTACCAATCCCGGGGTTGAGTCACTGAGTGAGAATGATAATACTGAAGTTGATGTTTGTATGTTTTCCTCGGCATTTTTGGTTTTATGGTAGCCTTCTTTTTCTCATTGGTCATTCTTCCGTCTTGGCGAGTCGTGCCGTATGGAAGGGATTCCTGCCTCGGCTAGGGTAACCTCGTGCACGTTATGGAAAAAATGGGACAGTTGAAGTGATTAGGAGAGCGCTGAGGAGCGTGCGGTGAGAACGCGCCTCTATGAAAGCGAGGTGAAAGTTGAGAACGACTCTAATCAAACAGAGATTACGTGCTTTTATTGACGTGGATGTCTTCTACCACGCCCGAGTGATATAGCATCAGCGATTTCGAAAAAATAGCGATTGCAGGACGAAAAAACCGTTATTTTTTTTGTTTTTTGAAATAATTTTTTGTGAGATATGAATCGGTTGCTACGCAATATTCCATCAATTTAATTTTGCCGTCCGTCGCTCTAATAATGTCACAAAAAGTCTCGATGCAGTGATGATAGTGGGTTGCTTTTTATGAATACTTTTTTACGAGGTTATTTTCAGCCCATGCTATTAAATAACAAATCTTTGACATAGTTATTGATGTATTATTGTTTCATCATTCATTTTATCCGTATAATTGGATATATTTTTACATTTACGCTAAATGTAGTAAATTTACCGAAAATGTAAAAATTGAATTAAAGTTAAATTTAGAGAAAGGGAAGTTATAATCGAACCTATGATAAAATCAGATGAATACGAAAAATAGGATTACTAATTTGGGGCCTAAGGACGCACATAGACAGATTTATTTTTTGGGATGCAAGTGAAATTATCTCCCCCGTATACTAGGGAAATGTTGTGTTTTAATAAATAATTTTGATGGTGAAACTTTTTATACGCGTGAATGTTAACACTTATGATAATTTTGAAAATTGATGTAATCTTCGATTCAAAGACATTTAAAAACCGGCGGGGGTTCGATAAGTTCATTCTGCGCTAAATATTTACGGCTCAGGAATTGTGAGATATGAAGAAATAGATGATTAGCATCTATTTTAGGCGCTTGATTTGATGACTGAAAATAAAGGTCACCCCAAAATTGGAGGTTGATTTGCGAATGTCGTACAATCGTTGCAAGGGGCGGTGTAACTTTCCTCCACCACCTCCTGAATTCTATCAAAAATTTATTAAATCAGAAGCTCTTATCCTTAAATTTTAAATGGGGATTCACAAAGGCGTATTCCTAATTTGACCCTTAGATCCTGATAACATACGCTAAGAGAGAAGGCAGTGAACCCCTTCTTGAACCCGTTATTTTTCGAATGAAAATGCCCCGAAAAGAATGGCTTGGAGACGCTTCGGGCAAACATTTATCGATTATTTTCGATCAAATTCTCGTTTAAGTACGTGTTATCCACCTTGCATCCAATCGTCTTCTATTTGAAATATTATTCACCAGGTTCTGTGAAGTAAATTTAGTCGTAGCGACGAGGCGAAATCTGTTGTGATCGCCAAAATTCAGATAAGAACTGGTTTCGTGTGCACAGTAAAGTGATACAAAGATGAACCGAAATGGATTTAAAATTCTCTTTGGTGGATTTATCCCAAGGGGGTGAATTTAGAATGAAAGTTTAGAAATCAGGGGACTCTTATTATAAATTTTACTTTCTAATGTGAGGAGCCATTTTATATGGAAAACGTTTGAGAAATACCGTGAGGAGTGAATCTCAAAGAGAGGGTATTTCCGAATATAAATATTGAAATTCAGTGTCGCAACTTCAGTCCGCTATGTGATCCCGATCAGATTTCTTCACTTTCGCCATCATAACCGAATCTGACTCTCCGAATTTACTTGATATCGAATTTTGTATGTATCGAGTATTGCGATCTGTGCATATATCACGTGACTATTGAATTTATAGTGTAAATATTGAGATTTTTGAGAAATATTGAAAAAAATCATGAACGTGCTATTGATGAAAGTGAAAGCTTGTATAAACACAAAAAGTTTTTGCGCTCCATTGTCGCAATGAATTTTATGAAAATACCGATTTTCTCAATGGTCGGCAGAGCTGCTGTTGTCCTGCGCTTTATTTTGAGGTGGTCGATTTCATGACCAGATACAAAGTCGAAGACCGTAAAAAAAATACTAAATTCACAATTGTTGTAGGACAAACTTCTACTTTTCAACCTATTCCCTATGTGTATAGAGTGCATATAATCTATTCAATCTATAATAAAAATTATTTTATTCTGAAGCTGACCCAATGTAAATAATACTGCTTATTTTTTAGACTATCCTTTGGAATTAGTAAAAAAGATCCTTAAGCAATATTTTTTTAAGTTTACATTTTCATCTTGAAGCTTTTGGAGGGTGTGTCAATTAAAGCTTTCTTTCGGATGGTGAATCAAGCCGTTTTTTCGGCGCCTTTTATGAAGGGTACAAATATAGCTTCAGCAGATTTTTTACAGTACATATATCTTCATTTTTCCCATTTGTCATTCAAATATTCCTTGGCCTACCCAATTTAGTTGGCGGAAGTGACCTTTTGGTCGATGTTATCCGTTTGAAATGGCAACCAAGCAGTTAATAGTGAGAAATGAGGTGAGATTTTTGGATCGTTTGAAAATCGTACTTGACAAGTGGTAGGCCTAGATTGTGTCGATTATTGCAATGGTCTCAAGTGATGATGAAATGAATCCCCTAACCAGTGGGAATAATGTAAGTTTGAAGTTACACCTGAGGCTTGTCTGGCGGAGTTTACTGTCTCCTATCTCAATTTATGTGTCTGTTTATGACGCATTCATGTTTTATTAGCATAAACACATTTGTTGAAACATCTACCATCTCACGAGTTTGACTGCTTTCTCCTCACTTCTCATTAGAATTGTATTACTATGTTATGGGCTTAGCTTATTTTAAAAACATTTCTGCCCTTAAGTCATGCTTTTGACTCGATGAGAATCGTCTTTTCCACATGTAGCGTAAGATCGTGGTGCTTAAATCATTGACTCTTCGTCTTGGAGTAAGCTTTTCTTTAATATTGGTGATAATTCATTTGACTACCGTCAAAAGTATTATTTTGGTAATCTTAAAGTCTCTCGTTTCCATGCATGGTTGGATGTATTAATTCTAAATGGATTTTCTTTCATCAAGGTTGGTTACCCATCGCCCTCCGAAAAATGTAAAAGCATTTTCGTTTTTGAGCCTTAACCAATAATTACGTTTCCTTTTTCACGATTTAGTTGTGTTTGCGCTTAAATTTTATGAAAGGGAGCCGTGTTTTGAAATATTGAAGTTGACGGTGCTAAAAAGAGGTTGCTGAGCTCATTGAGCAATGAAGAGCCTACGTGCTTGAGGTCCCGTCCACATGGTTCTCCTTTCGGCATCGCCTCTACAGTTAGGCACCAGTCGCCTTATAAGTGGTCGGACTGGATGAATGAGATCGCCTTTCCCACTAATGTGGAGAATGGCCATCGTTTGGAAAAATGCTAAATTTCTCGAGCTTGGTTTGGACTCACACACTTTGGATTATTTATGGCATATTATTGGCTTTCCACTTTTCTGTTTATTGATGTGAATTTAATATTTTAAATTGGCAATTTGGGAGCCTATGAGGGACGATTTTCCCTTAAATTTTTTCAGAAATTGTACCAAATAAGTAGCCTTTATAACTTTTAAAATTTATAATTTAATGTATTAACTTACGATATTACGCACGCAATCAAAAAAGGGTATTTAAGATATCGTTGTATGTATTTATACTGCTCGCATACTGTTTACTGTGCCAGTAAAAATATGATTTAAAATGTATGCATACACTAAATATAAATGTAGGCTCCAGGGATTACAAATAGTCCTTGTTAGATTTGTAGAAAATTTAACCAGCAATACATTACGCATTGCACCAGTAATATTTTCAGGTTGTTATATTGTGTATCTTTGGAACTTTGAAAGTATTGCCCAACAAAATTATTTCCCCAAAGCAGTGACTATTATTGTGAGAGTAGGAGGAGAGGAACTTGGCCCTCTTACCCATTCTGAGTGAAAATGCCAGTCGTTAATTCGTTCACGCTGCCGAGAGCTCCGTAGAGCTACGAAATGACTCGGCCCTCACCTATCAAACCAGTCAGCGGATTGTAACAGCGTGTGGGTGAAGTATGACGATAAGATTATATCAAGGGAACAAGTATGCGAGTATGTTCTCCTGGGTTTCAAGTTAATGTCCCATTAAGTGAAAAGTTCTGTACTGCATAAACTGTTGACAAAAATCAATTGCTATGGTATCATCCTGTGGTTGTATCCCGATATGCCTGTCGCTACAGAAGTAGAAAAAAAGAAGTCTGAGCACCTTTCGTGCTTAGACATGACCTTAATTTGTCCTCGTTTACTTTCTTTTTCTTCTCATTGCTTCTTATGACACTTTCACTCTCAATTATTCAAAATAAGGTAGAAAAGGGTATTCTGCTAATGTTGAAGCTGTTTCGGGTTTCCCACCGGGTGAGGTTCTCCATCTCTGCCGACGTTTCGATGGCCGAGTCGTCCATCGTCATCGGGGCTGATGACGATGGACGACTCGGCCATCGAAACGTCGGCAGATATGGAGAAACTCACCCGGTGGGAAACCCGAAACAACTTCAAAATCATCATTCGCCGGGAAAACCTCAGATCGGTGTTCTCCTATTTTCCGCCATGCAGTCCCTATTATCCAAAGATGAATTGCCCTTATTGCCTCGGTATCCTTTTATTCCTAAATGCTTAAGTATCATATTTTGCTGAGTTATTTTTATATCTTACGGGTAATTTCAGAGCATTTAAAAAAATCAAGAAATCTCTCATGCTTTCTCAACGCACTGTGAATGCGGTTTAAGAAGAGAGGAAAGACGTGACTTTTTCCGGCAGGGATGGGCTTGAGTGCACATTGTTGCGTCGTCCTGGCCGACGAAAATTCAATCCTTTCGTAACAATGGACGCGTTTTATTGGAGCGGCGACAAAGGAGTGTGCAGTTGCGTCAACCGCGCGATATCGCTCACTTTCGTAAAATGCCCTAAAAAGGATCGCAAGGTTAGATCTAATCTAAATCAGTGGGTTTGATTCAACACTTCAAAGTTTTTAGAAGCGGATCGCTACACTTTCGTAGCCCTCTTTTGTCCTCTTCTGTGCTAACATCCTCTTTTGTGATAGCATTTAACTTCCTTTTGAACTCCTCACACACCTTTTGTAATCTGCGACATGAATCTCAAACATAGGTGGTCCTACTAGAAACGAGTAGATATCACTATTATGGAAATTTCATAATGTAGCCTTCTGTTTTTCTACCGATTACCATTTGAAAAACGGGTCTTATTTTATAATTCGGAAATGTCGCCTCGCTAATTCAATTTAATCGTCTCTAGTGGCGATACCTAACTTCACGTTGACGAATTTCGATTTTAAATAAAATATGCATGCAGAAAAGTTTTGCGGGTTTTCCACCGACTGATGTTCTCCATATCTCCCAGACAAGGAGATCATCAACCCATGTCAGGGAAACATGGAAAACATCAACCGGTGGAACACCCGAGAAAATGTTCTGCACCTGGTACGCCGGGAAAATCTAAGAGCGTACAAAATGTGAATAGCTTGAAAAAAATTGAATCATACAAGATAAGCCAGAAAATCATACACAAGCTATCGTTGGAATCTTTGTGTAGTAAAATTGAGATTATAAGAGAATCAAAATTCATTAATTACATAAATATTGTGCTACAGTTGTCCGTCGCGGATGGAAGAGATTCATGGATTTAATTACGTTCAGTATATTCTATTTTTGCCTCGATATCAGAGGATGCGTTATATGGGAGCAGGATTTTTGAACAGTGTATGCATAAAACATTTTTTTTTAAATTTTATATCCACAGTGGATTAATTCATTTTAACATTTCATTTTCTGGTAGTTCTTATTGAAAACTCTTAGGTTTTGAATACGGCATATTTTTTTCCTTTATTCTGGCGATTTTCGCTCAAATTTAGACAAGTTCAGGGCATTTTTTATGTTCTCACAACTTGGAATCGGCCGTGGTGCTCCATCGTAGTCCATTCTCTTTCCATAAGTGTGATACATCGATAATACAATCATTTATACCCACTTCATGTTCTTTGTAACTTTATTTGTAGAGTGTATTCGTAGCTGTCGTCATGATCTTATGTTGACTTACGTGTCGCAATTTCTTCGGATGGGAAGCTCATATTTTTTTTGCGGCTCGCCGATGCGTATATCTTTTGAGTCCCCGTTGCCTGTGCGAGTCCACGCCTTAGAAAAACTTTCTCCCTCGCCTAATTATTTCTACGCCTTTTTCTATTGCCTCCTTACGAGAGATTTAAGATTCTAGAACAGTATGGTATGTTTCACCATTATTCATCTCGCCTTGTATCATTTTGTGAATGGTGGAAACTTAATCTCATGTGCAGCATAGGTTTGGAGTCTTGTGATAGTATAGGTTTTCCCCTGTCTTAAGGCTAGTATGCGTTGGTATTTTGTTGGAAACAGGATATTTGCCAAGGCTTATTAAGTTCCCTTGTATTTCTCGTGATATTTTTATGGTTTATGCCTCTCATTTTTAAGGTGTTTCCTTAAACAATGTCGCGTGAATGCCTGTCGTATGTGTCTGTCGTCGATATCGTGGATAAATGTAATCCTCCGCATGAATCCTTTAAGTGTGCACTCTGCATTGGTGGATAGTGGCTCAGTAACTCCCTTTAAATTTGAGAAATGCTACTTTGAACTTCAGGCAAGGAGGTTTATTTTTCCAATCGAAATATTTATGCCTTTGTGATGGTTTATTTCATTTACATGCGTGTTAAATTTTTCAGCTTTCTGTACAAGATGTCGGAGGGAACTATGTAGGATTATATAGCCGCGTCGCATTTCGTGTGTGAGAAAATTTTCTTCGAGCATGTGGGGCGATTGTCTCGTATGGGACGTCCCGCTGGGAACCAACTATTTTCTCGAAGACTTCTTACTCCATCTTTGCCCCTTTCCCCTATGAAGTTGACAGCTTTCCTTCCCATTGTTCGTCCTTACAATGAAGCAGAGATGACATTTTTTCCAACGCGGATCGTTTGATTCGACCCGTTACTAACGAAGAGCACCTTCATCTTTGCTGAGTTGTTTTGCCCATCTTCAAGATTTCTTATGAGTTTTGCGTCCGTACGCAGGAGGAATATATTTTGAGAATGAGATATCGAGAGCAGCAGCCTTTTATGTCGTAATTTTCTCACCATAACAGGGAAGGAGTGGAAAAATTGCGCAAGTGAGGCACTTCATTTACCCAGGCAATGGCATCGCAAATGATGGAAGGGTTTAAGTATACTGTGGGAAGATTCACCCGAGCAGTGAAGGAATTGAATCGGATGGAAATTATCCTTATAAAGTATTTCATTATGGACAAGTTATTGATGTACATTAACTGGCGTGCGTGCTGCTAAATGTTTTTGTTGTTTAGTCTAGTGTAATCACAAGTGCAATTAGAGTAGTCACAATTAGTGCAAGATTTTAGGACCTTCACTTTAATCGTAAATAAATGGTCATCACGTATTAATAAGATGTATTTAAGAGTTGTTAAGTTGAATTTTTGCGTGCACTTCCTATTGTTGATAAACATGGCCACGTTTAGCAACTCATAACCTTGATTGAGAATAGCTAGAATGGTATGGTAATATCTTTTGAGTTGTTTCATGGTCTTTAGTCACAAGTAATTATGGAATATGAGGAATTTGAAAGACAAATCTTTCAGTTTTAATGAAACGCGTACGCCCCCATGAAAGTAATTACGTAATGATTAGTAGAGCGGAGAAGTTGCGAATTGCTATTTTAAATATCATCTACATTTGGTATCCCTTCATTTAGCAAGAAATGAATGCGCTAAATGCATTTTAATAAGTTTTGCAATATGGACTCTTATTCCCCGCCTAAAATATTTTTTTCTCTTTTCAGGTAATTGTATTCGTGAAATCTGCTTTAGTGTTGGAGAACTTCCTTTAGATAAGAGAAATGACGGAGCACCAGTATTTGGATGAATCGGATCTTCAGTGATGTGGTATTTCAGAATCAATTATGTGTAAATAGTATTAATCATTGGTTAGATTTGATGATTCAAAGTGTTACGCTTCGTGTTCGAAATCCGAATTCAATTCATAATAATTGTCGTGAGTCCTACATTATTTTCTCCTTTGGAAGTATCCAGCGTCTGAACTTGGTTATTCTTCAGTTTGATTACTAATTAATGCATGAATAGATTTATATATTTTTTGATTCTGCAATTGAAAATACCATGTGCCAAAAATATTTCAAAATTTTAGCTGTGCATTGCTTTTTTTCTTTGTAGTTGTTAAATTTTACTGGTAAGGTAATACTTGCTCATTTTTTTTATTTGCATTATTTGTATTTTGATATTAATGAGTTTGATGGTGCCTGAGCGTTACCATTACGCAGTGGCGAATCCAGAATAGGGACGGGGAGGGGGCCTAAGTAAGGGGTACCTCCCAGAAATACTGGGGGTCTGAACAAAATTACCATTCTATCTAGTATAAATTGGATATCCAAGGGGGGTCTATAGCCCTCTTAGCCCCCGCCCCCATGGATCCGCCACTGCCATTCCGTATTAAATTCATACAATGTGACCCTGTGCTCACAACCTCTGGTCAACTTCTTATTGTTGTTTGAGGTTTTAGTTTTTCAGTGGGTTTTCTTATCGATCGATGCTGAATTAGTTCGATATTGAATGTTATGTTTATTCGTTATCGGTTAGTTTTAATGCTATTCGAGTGCCATTTTCCTTAATAAAATGTGAATGAAAAGTTATTTTCTATTTGAAATCCATCCTGGATATTTTACTAATCCTTATTTCATCATCAATTTTTTTTGTCTTTTGTCGTATTTCAACGCCTTATCAGTGAAATTACAACTTCAAATGGAACAGTATCGTCATTTTTTGATCTTTCCTTCGGTCAATCTCTCCTTTTTGCTTGAATGTTTTTCACGAACGCGCAACTCTTTTGTTCTGCACATCTGTTGCTGGAGAAATTTTTGCAATAATTTGCTTTACCCTTTTTTTTCAAGTATTCATTGGTCTGGTACGAGGGAATTTAATCATCTTGTGGCTTAAATCTTGCCTTCGATTTATGCTACGTTCTTTAAAGGCCGTTTTACACGGTACACGGAATTGCGCAATCTGGCGTACGTGCGAAGGCGGAATCAAAATAGATTCGTGTGAAGCGGTGAATTGCTAGAACACATGCGAGAATGCGTGGATGCGATACGGCGAAATAGCCCTTGTTCTAATTTCGTTCATGCATTCGCGCAATTCCACGCCATTTTAGAAATCAATGCAGCTCTAACCTGCGCAATTCCGTGCCCCGTGTAAAACGGCCTTAATAATGCTGGCATAATATCTTCCGAATACTTACGAAGGCACTGTCTCAGGTTTTGCTTTTATAAACGGCGAACTATGAGAGTGACTCTGTAACATGGCCATTCAATAGTAAGTGTTGTTTTTATAGCCAAGAAGTATGGTTTTAAACGAATGTGTGACGTCACTCACATTATGAGAATTAATATGTTCTACTTTACGATTAAATCAGTGGCCAGGAATTACCATTGCATCACTTTAATATGTCTTCTGTTTCATGTGGTACTTTCTCTATCGTTGATATATTTTTTCGCATGCATACTGAGCAAGCTATTCTTCCGTGCTCATCTCTGCGTCTCACCGTGAATCTATAATTAATTGGTGAAAGTGATTGAGAAGACAGTACGTAGTTACTTTTTATACTACTAGGAATAACCAAATTCATGAGTCATTGAGCAGTCGGCTAACCTATTGTCGTTCACCAGCCCTGACGTCGTTTCGTATAAAAAAGGCCAAAAAATCTCTTAGTCCTCTGGTACGCTTTATACATACGGACATTTACGAATTATTAAGTGCTAGAAATGCGTATAATTTGTTAAAATCAGTAATTCTAACGGCAGTGACATGTCTATTGCGCCTGAAAGCTCAGAAGCGGGTATCGAACGTTAGGGTCTTTCCGTCAGGAAATGATATTTCTTTATTTCTTAATAACGCCACTAGTTTCAACGAATTTATTTTTATTTATTCACTAAAAACTTTCATCGTGAATAATAGGAAAAAAACTAAGGACAAAACCACAGTTAATATGGCAATCGTTGAAAGTTTTATGGTATGAACAAAGCACAATGAAAACTAGTAGAAATTCAAGCAGCAATACGAAATGCTCATTCTCAATGGAAAATTCTCACAAAAGTTCGATGGTTCTCTATCGATCAGTGTCCTTCGCGGAAAGTCAAACATTCCCAAATGCTCCATGTCTCGTTTAGGTGAGATTTTTCTCTTGAATGGAAAATTTTAGCTTTTTTCCCAAGTATGATGCAGAAATTCCTTATATATACCCTGGTATTGCAGTGAGAGCCCATGAAAATGAGTCGGTCGCACACCGGAAGGATAAAAACACGTTGCCCGGAATGACCCCCGTTTCGCTTTCGATTTGATCGCGTCTTCCTGTCGCCCGCTTGGAGGTCGAGGTGAGCGCTTTTTCCTCGGCCGAATCCGGGCGCACTCCTCACTTTCCCCGCCGCCCTCTTTGGACGCGCAGCGAACGACTCTTACTACCCTCCACCCACTCCCCGTGCGTGACGCCCGCCACGCGTTCGAATCTCCTCGTCCGGCTGATGAGTATCGAGCCAAACAACTCCCCATTTTCTTCCCTTTTTGGTGGAGAGCGAGAGGGCTATCCGACCGAATGCAAGTCACGGCCAAGGGCATGCCCCAACAGATAACCACGTCCGATTCGCGCGTTGCTCTCAGACGCCCATGCAACGTTGCGTGGCACCCTCCCTGAGACGAAATCCACGGAAGAGAGTGCACATGTCAGTCCACTCATACAGATTTTCATGCCTTCGCTTCCACTAGTCGTGTATTATTTATTGGTGTAGTTTTTTTTACTCTTTGAGGAATTTTATCCCAGAACAATACATTAATTTTCCTCTTATTATTATCATTTTTATTTTCTTCTTTTCTCTGACTGGTGACCTCGGTATGCATGATCAGATGATAGCTTATGTTTCCATCTAATGATGCTTTTTTAAGGTTAATTAATGGATCAATAAGTTTCGAAATATTTAAAAACCGTCTTTTGAATATTTAGTCAGGCTCTATTGTTCCCAGCTCTGTTTATATTTATTAAAGTATTCTACCGATTGAGGTAGGTTTCCATTGTGTACTTTAGAAATATTCTGGCAACCTCCTTTCGTCATTAACTTCCCTCTTCAATTCACTATGAGGCCTACTCCCTTTCATTCTGTCTAAAATTGTTATTATCTTCCTTCCTTTCCCTCGTTTATCCTACATTATACCCTCTTTACACTTTTCAGTATCTCCTCCCCGCTGAGTATTCGCTCCATCCATACTCTCTGTCTACTGTAATAATTTATTATTTTGATTAATAATTTACTCTTCCTAGAACTCAATGCGTGAATACAGCTGTCAATGTGAAAATGTATTTTGGATATCCATAATTTATGAGTAAATAAATCCGAATTGCATGGACTGGTGATTTCATCGTCGCTATATTATGCTCGTGTGGGAATACTCGTGTGACCCTATCCTTTCCTAAGCGTTTCCTCATTTTCATGATTCCTGTTTAGATTTCGTGTGCAAGTATAAGGTTAACTTTCATTTTCTTAAAAGAAATTTTGGCGTTTCTAACGGGAGGAAGCAAGGTGAGGGCGTGAGGATATAGTAGGTGGAGCTATAAATCGACAACTCTCACCCATACATTTAGATCATTTTCCGTTTCCGAATTTGATCGGTGTCCCGCGGGGGAAATTCTGAAGTCCAGGCCGGAACTTTGATCGTCACAGGCACCCGCCTCTTCGGCAGAACCTCAACCCCTCCGCGTGCTTCCATATCCACGGAGGCAGCGGTCAGATAAACTTCCCCACGCTCTCTTCTCCTTGGCGACTTTCTCCCACGTCCGCGTGAAACATTCATTTCATATCTCCGCGTTCCTCTCCTGAATCTGCCACGGTCTCTTTCGAATTCCGTACTATTTTTTTCAAAATATTGTGTCAGATTCGTTTATGATATTAAATAGATATTAAAACTCGTTTGTTAACGGCCTTGTAATTAATTGTTGTACAAAATAGTGCGTTCCTTTATTGAAAGGCCTGGTTACGCGATCCATTAATACCTACGAGTTAATGTGTAAATACATAATCGCTAGAGGGCACCGTAAAACCTTCCAACTTGCCGAGTGCGTGAACAGAAAATAAAACGTGCTCTGGTATTGTTCATGCATTCATTCACGTTCAATTGCGGTCCACCAAAATCGTTCATGTACTGTACTTCATGTATTGGATTGTATTTCACAAATTAACTCCTCTGTGTTAATATACTCTGTAAACGGGCCTGTCCCTTCTAGTAGGTATGCGTAAGAGTGATGTGTTTTCTTTGAAAAAACACCTTGCTGATATGAAATTAAAGGAAATCAAGTGTTCACTAATTCCTTCTTTTCGGTATTTAATTGGCTAAAATTTCAAATATTCTATCTCCTGATTTAAGCATGATTTCGTATTACAATTTTTTCAACACTTACAATTTCATTGCTATTTTGTTTCATATATATTTCTTAAATTGAAGGGAAAAATCAGCCGTGGTATGAAAGAGAGGAAGAGGAATAGACCTGTCTAAATGGCTGCCAGTACTCTATTTTATTCCTTATGTATTACTTAATTTTTTCCACCTGCATTTTTATTTGCCGCAATTACCTGTTACATAAGGGCAGTTTCCGCCAAAGAAACTGCAATTCATGAGCGTGAGGTTGTTGAATCCTGTCCAGCCCGTCATGGAATCTCAATGGGGCCATTTGAGTGACTGCTCCGAGGAATACTCATTGCTTCTGAAACTGAAACTCTTTCTCACGTAAGAGGCACTCTTATATAACTCTATGGTACTCATGAAGATATCAATTGTGAAGGGCATGAAAGCCGCAGTCTTCTAGAACGCACAGTGAGTAGCATTTGATCGAGGGAGGTTAACGCCTCCTGAGGATTAATGCTGCTGGATTTGTAATTGTGTAGGTATTTTATGTACATACATTCATTTGATTTATTGCGAATAATTGTTATTTTCTTAATGATTAACATTAAATTTTATATGCGGCAATTCATAAAAAATCAAAATCATTATTTCCTGTGAGGTTTGTGACCTATGTCATTTTAAATTGTCAATTGCGTTCCTTTAGAAACTGGAAAATTTCCAGTTTTTTGTTTTTACTGCATTTTCTCTCGTCGATTTTCAGCAGTATTTGGTGCTAATGGAGATGTATTTATCTGTATGCGGTCACCGAGATTATTGATTTTTTAAGACATTTTTTGTGTGATTAACTTTTCATGGAGCAGATTTCCCAAGCATGCGGTAAGTTAGGGCATTTCATATGTGGCGAGGATAATCCAAGGGGAGTGTTATTATTTATCTGTGCGCCATGCTTAAGCTTTTTAGCGTAATTGGATTCAACAATAATCGACAGTAACCACTTCAATCAGAGTGGGCGCCTGATGAAGAATAAAATACTATCATCTCAGATCACGTGTATCAGTCATTTGATGACCTAATATTTATCCAAATGCAATAATCATTGCTCTTCACTTTTCACCAAGTTTAATATTCCACGGTTGTGTGAGTACTTTTTTACATGACGTCTGCAAACATTCTGAAAGTATGAAAGGTGTAACTATGGGAAGGTGAAATTGTAATACGAAATACGGGCTGCTCTCGTTAAGCATCACCAATGAGCCTCACAAAGTCTATTTTCTGGAAATTTTCATCATGGAAAGGATTCGAATAATTAACCTGAAGTAATCAGAAATTGTATGAAAAATTGTTTAAAGTTTCGGTTAAGTTTTGTTGTCAATATTAGTTGCGTTATTGCCAATACGGGGATTGAACTGGGCTGATAAATGATACTTCGGGTGAAGAGAGGCGATGTGAATGAAGAAATTGGGAAAGCGAGATTAAAGTGGAAGTTCGTGTTATCGAAGTTGCTTTCTGGGGAATACAAATCATGGCTGTGGGTCGTCCGTGAATTTTAACGTTGTGACTCCAGACCGTGAACTAAAAAATAAAGTTAAACGTTGAGTGAATTTTATAAATTTATTTTAAGGGAGAATAATTTGTATTTATGACATTGATATTCTATTGCTTTCATGTAATTTGGGAACCTTTAAATCACATTCAGCATGCGGCCGAAAAAATAATTATCTGGTACCTATATATTGGACTCGCTTTGCTCGCTGGGGGGGCTCTGCCCCCCCCCCTAAGCCCCCCCGAAAAAGGCCTGCGGCCTGTTATGCTCACTGTGGGAGGTCTTACACTTTTTGTTTGCTATTTGTTACTTAGGGATCGTTTACTTTTAAGCTGGCTAGCTTAGGTATAAGCAATATTTCCACTTTCACGTAAAACGAGCGCATGGTACGTAGGCTACAATATGAATGCAAATATTTATAAAGAGAAACGTTTTTCTGAGGGGCTAAAAAAGTAAAATAAATTTCTAATAGTTTCTCTTACTTATTCAATTCAAATACAAAAAACGTTGAGACCACGTTCCACTGTGACACCCAATGCATACGTAATATCATAACATAACGACTTTACGTATTACAATGAAAAACACGTTTATTAATTATTTTCCACAAAACTCAACCAAATTCTTGACATAAGAATAACATGTAACAGCTGTTCCCCTTTCTAAGCGAATTACGTAGGGACTGAATATCAATATCTAGAACAAATGCGCCTTAGTATGAATTGTGGCTAGAATGACGAATTTTATCGAAATATTATTTATCGTGATCGCGAATGATTTCACTTCAGAAATACCTCTATTTAAAGTTTTAATGAATGGGGATACACAAATATCTCAGCTTTAATATCCAACGCAATCCGCAATAAATCTGGTGAGTGACGGATCACAGCCTTTGGTGTACAAGACATTGTGAATGTTAAGATTTCGATAATTTTCACAGTTGAATAACTTAGTCACTCAAGGAAACGTGATTTTCGCAAGACAAATAATTGAATAAGAAATACCTTTATTTGCACTTATATTCCATATTGTATTATTCACTGCCTATTCACTCCTGCAGCTCACGGATAACATTGTACATTAAAAAGGACATTAACGGAAAAAGGAACGTAAACAAAAATAAAAAGTTATCACCATCACAAAAAATGAATATATAATAATTTTTACCAACCTTTATTATGTAAGACTTGTTTAAAAGTCTTTCTACTACAATCGTGTATCGCCAACAAGATACGAACTATAGTCAACAGCATGAATCATATTTCTAAAATGGCATTTAGTGCACTTGTTAACTTTGAAATTAATAACCACCACACTTTCGATGTAATTTACCAAAAACAACAACTAACTTCCTACCTTATATTCCTCAGCTTTTGATTTGAATGCGCTTTCATTTAAACAGATGTTTGTTCTTGCGGAAAGAAGACGCAAAAAAAATAGAGACTTCCAATATTATTTTCCTTATTTCCTTCCTTAAATTTATCAGTTTTTCGTTTTAATTCCTTTATCTTCTTTCCCAATTTAGCTCCTATTGTTTGCATAAACAAATATGTTGCTATGATAGTTCGTTTGTATGACTGCCGCGCCGCCATTGGAATTTGGTGGCCATTTTTTGAACTAATCCCTATACTCACTTTTAATTGAATAGACGGATAAATAATTGTAAATTTAGTGTTTTCATAATTTTTCCTGGGGTTTCAGACAATTTTAGAGGGGGTCTTCATTAGACTTTTTGCCGTATCTCGTCTCGTTCACCCCAAACATTTGTATAGGTGAGTGAATGAATGAGTGGTCGTTAAGGGGCTTCATGATATATAGATTATTGAAATAAAATGTTTTAAAAAGGTATTAAAAACTCTTGTGGAACATACAAAAGTGTATCTTCATTATGTTTCAAAATAAAATGTAGTTAAACGCTTCCACAATTATTATGGAAAAGTATGGATAATATTGTGGACATTTCAAAAATGTTGGAAATGTGTAACTAACTTTGATTTCAACATGTGGAACTTCCACTATATCACGCCTGAATCGGTTTAACTTATCTATTGGATTATTTAAATGAAGGGTCGAAAATTCATCGCCCATGGGCTTCGGGCTGACAAATGACCAGAACTATATTAATCAATGCATTAGGTACTGACGTTCTCGCGCAAGTTTCGAGGAAACGTCTTCGATGCGAATTTTGTTTTTTCTTTCCATTTTGCTAGGGTTAATTTCGCCCTGATTGGTTGACTGTTCTCAATTTAAGATCCGCAACGTCACCGGATTTGTGGTCGCATCGAGGCGTCATTTGGGCCCGCGGTGGCTTGAGCGACCGCTGCCCGCGGTTTCCCGGATGGGCCGTGTGCTGTATGCCCAAGGAATTACATAACTTGTCATCATCAATGCAGGGGGTGAGAAGCCAAGTGTTGCAAGTGATTTTTTTCTAAACGGACCTAGGTACAGAGATTAGGTAAAGAAAACAAACGAGATCAAGCAGATGTTAAGTAGCGCCTTCGATTTTCCACTCCATTTCAGCACAAAGCAGCTACTCTCTCGTATCCCTTGGCCACCAAGTTTTTGCATAGTGATTCTATCAATTTCTGTGTTTAACTGTGTTTATAAAAAATCACTCGAACCTCTGACTTCTCACCTCCTCAATTGATTTTTCAAGGGATGAGACTGGTTTATGCGCTAATTGAGATCTAAGGGTTATCTAAAGGGAGGCAGTGATGTTATTCATTGCATGCACTATCGAAGTTAATTCGGTATATATTACTTATCATAATTAATTTATTGATGTAAGGTTTCACTTTTTTATCAAATAGTAATTTATTTAAACATTTTCAATTAGCATCAGTGAATAAATTTGTTAATAATTTTTCAGAGCGATTTGGGTTCGAGAAAGACTTTCTGTAGAACAAATGCCCATATTTCGAGCTACGAACTAAATAAGCCTTTCCAAAATGCAGCGTAGGCCAGAAAATTATAAATCGGGCAAAAATAAATGTTCATTTTTAATTCCTAGTAATGACACTAACTCATTTTTGTATACCTGAGAGTAGGCTATCTTTTTCTTGTCTATGCTTTTTTATTATAAATGCTTTCAAATTCTGCGTGTTTTTTGTCTATTTTTCTGAAGCATCTTCGATTATTATTTCATCATTTATTTACCTTCAGTTAATATCAACTGTGTAGTTGCGATTAACCTTTGTGCATCAACTGTGTAGTATTTATCTCCTCCTCGTATACTGGGAGTGTAAACTTATTGCTTTAATTCATTGAATGACCCGAGGCGAACCTTACTTGAAATTCAGTTACAACGAAAGCTAATATCAGTAGCAACTTCATAATTTTTGTACGACTACCGATGGAAACGACTGACCGTCAGCGATTCCTGCAGATAATGTCTAGGTAATTTAACCGTGACTCACTGGAATAGTTCGTCTTTTGCTAGTGTGAATGTATTTTCAATTTACTACTACAAAATTCTACTCGCAACGAAAACATCTCGTTGGAATTTGGCAAGTATAACGAGGAATATTTTGCTGAGTTCCTTACTATATTTTATTATACTTCAATCATTATCACTTATTAACGGTCTTAATAATTACTGTTATCTCTTTTTCTAATGGCTTCCTCTTATTTTGGGATAGCTGCACAACATTGCTAAAACAACTCAACAAAAACAAGCTAAACATTGTGTGAGTATTATTATAAATCGGTTCAAATTGCCATTATAATTTCTATAACAGTTTTTTAATGGATTCATCATCATCAATACTTGTCAGCAATGCTAAGATTGGCTTGACGCAGCTCTCCACTCAATTCTCCTTTTACCTAATCTTTTCACACCAACGTATTTCTTCTATTTCACATTCTACTTTACCTGTTCCATATACTTTGTTCGGGGTTTTCCTTTTCCATTTTTGCCATCCACTTGTCCCCGGGCGATTGGATTTTATGGATTAGTGTGCTGTAAAGCTATACATGATAATTGCTACATTAATAAATTTTTACAGGCGTGGGACTCTTTTTTAATGTGATGTTTCGAAGCTCTCTCGTTTTCCATTTCAAATTTCTCATCGCTCGTTGAATTCGGAGTGTGTTCCTCACTTATCTTTAGCGCCTTTAATTTTAGAGCGTGAACTGAAATGGATGGAGAAACTCAGGTTTTCGCTCGTGGGGACACCTGTTGCTCAAAGATGGAACTTTGTGATCGTCGCAAAGTTCTGCTCTCTTTCGTCTTTTGCGGAACGCTCACACGGTGGCTCCGGCGATCAATGATTATCGATGCGATGGCGGGAAATATATGTCCTATGTTTTTTGAGCGCCAATCGGTGGAGGTTTCTCCTTGCCAACTATGCAGATATGCGTTTAGTTTTATATCCGTTACTTCCTTTCTGTTAAAGAAAACTCGGTTGGAATCTTGCAATACTTATGAATTTGCGAAATGACTTTATATGATGTGTATTACGATTTTTGTCATTTGATTTCGTGGTGGTCGTCATTTAGCATTTTTAAATAGAAAATGGAAGATGAAATGTATTTTAGTATATTTACGTGTGAAAGTTAATTTGTTCGCATACTGTGGAACGTATTTAGGGAAAGATAATATATCTTCCTGGTATATCATCATACAATAATATAACATTCCGTTGATATTCTTCCTGGACTTTCGAATTCTGTTGCGTTTTTCGTCGCTCATTGCTTATAATATCAGCTGCTTCCGATCTATTTGTATCCGTTAAATAACATTAATGATTATTGTAATTGACTTTAATGGCGTGTTTCATCACTAGATGGCAATTCATGCATGATTCTACCATCTGATATGACTTACACGTTTAAAATCACCACCATTTAAATTATACGTATGTTTATAAAAAATCCAGTGTTTCATTATAATCGTCGTGATGGCATTTCTGTGTTCTCAATCTTTTACTATTCAGGAAATATTTTTATGATATTTTTTAAAAGTTTAGTCCACCCTTAAAGGTGTTCCAATCACCGAAGATGCGCATATCTGAGTGTTTGTACCTGTGAGATAAGTGCCGAAAGTAGTTAATTTAATAGCTCTACCCTGCATCTTAAATTATTTATCATAGAAACGACAATCTTTTTTATTAGATTTTGCCTTGTTAAAACTAATAAAAAATGTATTTAATTCTCGGTAGTTTTATGTGTGGCTTCTACTGTTGTTGTAACCAGCGCCGTCTCCAAGATGTTTCTCAGGGGCACAAGCAGTGGAGATGGACTCTTTTCGTTGGTTAGAATCTCTCTATTCTTCTTTCTTACCTGACAAAATATGGTCTCTATTGGACTATTTGGTGCATAAACTCACCTGTGTAGATCCATCGTGGCCTCATGGGTTCCTTGCATTCTTCCTCATGATGCATGGATTGTGTAACCTTAGACCTCAGAAATATCTTTTTGTGCTATGAGTCCAATATAATTTGCCTTTACCTTTAAAAATTGTGAACATCACAGCAATAATTAAAAAAAATTCTTCCTTAGACAGGGAGTGATTGATTTAGGTGCATGGTATTAAAAGTAGTTCAGGCAATAATAATTTATTTGCTTTTTAGATTTACCCTGAATTGTAAAATTTGGACACATTATCCTTTGCAAGGCTAGGAAAGATAAAACTCTTACAAGCAATGCGCCTTTCTTACCGAAAAATGCGAATATTATTTTCAGATTTTCGTTAGCGCATTCATTTCTACCTGCGGCATGGCGAGAAAAGTATTAAAGTTAAGGAGTACTTTATCTATCTCAAATATGGCCTTTGCATTTAGCTGAATGTCATAATGGTAAATTATTAAAAACTCGAATGGAGAATCTTCAAGTGCATTTGCTTAGAAATTTTATATTTTTGCACCTTCATTGAATTACTCTCTCAAAATTGTACGTATCTAGGAATTATTTACTTTATTTCTTTGATGATAAATGGAACGTCTCACTAGCACCGCTTACACTTGCCGCTGAATA
This sequence comes from Ischnura elegans, assembly GCF_921293095.1. Lineage (NCBI taxonomy): Eukaryota > Metazoa > Arthropoda > Insecta > Odonata > Coenagrionidae > Ischnura > Ischnura elegans. Next base: position 116,915,530 of record NC_060248.1, on the reverse strand, counting down.
TTAAGTCCCAGGATGTCCACCCACTTACTCCCGCACCATCCTGGGATGACTGCACGTTTTAATGGCGTTTATGCATAGAAATGATAAATGCTGATCTGTTTGTGAAGGTATAGACATTAATTAATATTTAGAAATCTTTTCCTTCGATGTGTTATTCACCATGGCTCTCGCTGCTAGTAGCAGTGACTTAAGATATTATTTCGGAGCTAACATGGTATGGATGTATCGCAGTTGAGTCATAGTTTTGTGGAAGTAAATTTTTAATAATGATACGAATATGTAATTGGTGAACCATGCATGAATAATTTGCATCAGGTCATTTCAGAAAATTTTAAATCTTTAACAGTCTTTCCCGATTTCTCTGAGAGAGTGGTGATTAATGTTTGAACTATCGCATTAATAATTCAATTTTATACAGAGTTATTCGTCATCAATCTCATCGTTTTATAATTTTTTACCGTATAATATGAAGCCCACTTAGTAGCCCGTATGCTATTTCTGTTTGCTAAATATTAGTGCTGCTGGTGTCACATCGAAATCGTAACTTAGGCGCTAACTATCGTTGTACGACTGAAAAAAGTGAATCCCTCCCGTTGGATTTCACCGCTGTCTTTGTAGCTGGCCGGCCCTTTTTTTGTGCCATTGTTCGTGCTTTCTCCGTCTAAATTCCTTCGTCCATATGGATCCGTGACTAAGCTCAGGAAATATTTTTTGCGCCACCTTTTGAGATTTATGTCCCTCGTCTTGACAGTGACGCTCCATTGAGCAACGCAAATCATGGTCTTTTGAAGGAAAACGGAAAAAATGCCTCTAAAACCGCCGCCGTGACTTGTTTCACGACTTGTCCATTCAACTTCGGAACTGAAGATCGAAAGAAAAATCTTTTCACTCCAGTAAGGTGTAGTAATATATCTGCTTCTAAGCGATTTTGGTAGTCGAATTTTGAATGGTTATGTTTCTATTGTAAAATGAACTACCTAAATTCAATAGGAAATCAACTTCTACGTCTACATACCACCACCCCGCTAACTGCCTCATTAAGCGTAGGCGGGAGGCGGCAGTTTTTACGACGCCAGCCTGTTATAGAAAATTAAGGTGCAAAGGTATAGAATGAAACCAGGCGCGTGTTGTGTGAGAATCGAGTACCGAGTTTCGACCTGGTGTTTAATTTACATTTTAATTGTTCGAGGGAAAATAAGTTCCTGCACTAATCTTGTTGGCAGAAATATTAAATACTTTAAATGGGTACTCTCACTCTCTGCTCCTTCCTTGGTATACTTTGTGTACATGTTTTTAAGTTTCTTATGTTCCCTTTTTTCTTCGTCATTAGTGAGCTGTTACTTCTGGCTGGATGGACCAAGATCTTTTCGTCACAAATCGCGTAACCAAATTGATCTCGCTCCATTTATTTTGGTGGCCTAGCTTCCTATCGAAGTTTGCTGGGGCGCGAAGAGTCCGTGCCTCTTGCGTTAACATCTATTCTTTCCCCCTGGATTAAGTCACATTTGAGCAGACATCTCCAACCAATAATAATTGCTCCAGAACTCGGGATATGAATAATGTTTAAATATTAAGAGTAATGAAAATTTTTTCAGCAACTCTAAATACTAATAACATGTATTCGTATCCTTCATTTCACGGTAAGTTATTGCTTACTTTTTAACATACATTTTCTGATACCAATGCAATGATTCACATGATAACATTAATCTAATTAGGGTTTTCCTTGTCTCCTTTAGAAAAGAGACTTGGGTTGGATAAAGGTCTGCGTCATTAATTATAGAATGTATTCAGAATAACCTTTTTAGTCATTGGGTGGGAGTTCTAACTTCGGCAAAATGGGGACAGATTTCTAGAACTCTTTGGGGCTTAGCAAATGTATACATTGGAAACACCTTAGTATATGCTAAGAAAACGGAGTGTTATTTTATTTTCTTCTTTGCCACATGGGAAATGTAATGCTAGTAGACTAGAATGAATTAACGACTAAGGGAAACTTACCTTGAAGTATGGATGGCTGTAGGAAAATTCCCGTATCACTACTATATTGTGTGTTTTATTTATTTTTTTAATTACTCAATTTATCTATTGAAGCCTATTGGGGAATAATTGGTTTTCATTTTTCGTTTGAAATGATCTTAGATCAATGTAAAAACTTTGCGACTAGGTTAGTCTCCAAGTGTATAAAATTTCGCATTAAATTAGCTGACTCACGTGAAATTTGGACCATTTTTGAGCGCGGTTTACTGGAGTCAAATACGTGTACTATGTTATCAATAATTTTAATTTAATCACTGCTTCATATTGAATCACACGAAAAAAACTTAAATAATTTAATTGAGGTAATTAATTATCTTATATCTATGTCACATTACCTCCCATTTCGTCAACTTCTCTATTATTATTTACAGAGAAAGTAATTTTGATTTGTTTAATGACTTAATCTCTCTCCCGTAAATTTAATAGCCCGTGATTGTTCCTGTGCATTTCCCCTGAGGAACTATGTATTTCATAGCGTGGAGGAAAGAAAACCTTAGCCAACATTTATTATTATGGCATACTTTTGACAAAATGGACAGGCTTGATGACATACACCCAAAGCTCTTGCTCAGGTGCGAAATACTTATCCCATTCCATTGGTGCATTACAGTTTCTTACGTTGTCCACCTTAGATGAATTCAAGTGATGAAATCGAAGAGATGATGATATGAATGCGATTATGAGGGGGCTGCGAATTTGAGCACTCAAAAAACCTCTCGTTATAGTCTTTTACATAAAAGTCTCAGAAAACTGTTTTCGAAATAAGTTGATTAATACATACGGAAAAATGAAAACCACGAGGTGCTGTCGGGACTGTGTCCTGTCGAGTGATACCAGTTTCCGTTATTCACAGTTTTTTCACCACCACCGAATCCAAATCCTGAGAAATCCGAAAGATCAAAAGAAGATGAGAAGAACGTGCCTTGGTCCTTCGGATGCCCACTGGCTTGATGCCCGTGACCAACTACATCCGCTCCGACTGCATTTCCGTGTCCTGCACCGCCGGTTCCGATGGAATTACCCTGCCCGCCACCTTCCTGCTGATTTATACCCGTACTTCCTCCCGCCTCTCCTCCTTCATGCTTTAGCCAATCTTCCTTGATCATGTCCGAGCCCTTCTCGCCGATCATGATCGTCGGAGCGTTCGTGTTTCCCCGCACTATCTTCGGCATGATGGACGCGTCGATGACCCTGAGTCCCTCAACTCCGTATACCCTTAGTCTGGGATCTACCACGGCCTCCTTGTCCCAGTACGGCCCCATCTTGCACGTACCCACCGGGTGATAGATGGTGGTCGTGTAGGACTGCGCCACGCACGCGTAGTACTCGTCCGAGCCGAATTGGTACTCTTGGCACGCCGGCAGTGGGACTTCCAAGAGGGTCACCCCTGCGTGTTTCATGGCCGGCGTCTCAGCAAGCCTGGCACCCATCTGCATCCCAGCCACCATAACGTCGAGATCGTAAGGATCGGTGAAGTAACCTGAACGGAACCTGGCTGGTTCCAGAGGGTCGTGGGACGCCAGGTAAACCCTTCCCCTACTCTTGGGACGTAGTAGGACTGGACGCACCGTTATCCCGTCGTAGTAGGCTAGGGCTTCCGTGGCCGCCTCGGACACGTTGACTGGATCTAAGAGGATGTTCTTGATGCTCATCCCGTCGAAGGTGTACTGTACATCGGGGATATCCGGTGGCAGGTGATACTCGGCCAGAGGGGTTCTAGCGAACACGCCGGCCTGTAGGGCTCCGGTTGAAGCCAGCGGCCCTTCCCTCTCCTCCAAGTATTGGTAGACGTCCTTTGTCTTTTGCTCGTTGTTCGTCTGAGTCGCAGTTTTCGATAGAACCAGCACGACACCACTTGTTGTGACGTGGTCCTGGAGATTGTATCCCACAGGCAGGTCCTGTATTATCTTCCTCACCCCGACTTGCCGTAGGTGTTTAGCGGGACCGACTCCGGAGAGCATGAGCAACTGCGCGGAATTCAGAGAACCTGCGCTGAGTATCACTTCTTTCGAAGCAAACGCCCTTTGCGATCCTCCGTACTGTCCCCGCTGCTGGAACTCCACTCCGTAGGCGCGTTTGGTTTTCTCATCGATCAGTACCCTAGTCACGTGAGCCTCGGTCACCACGTGGAGGTTCGGCCTCTTCCTCGCCGGACCGATGAAGGCCTGGTTGGTGGATTGCCTCTCCCCGTCGCACAGCGTGGCCTGCAGCCTCATCACCCCAACCTGCTGCTCGCCGTTGACGTCGGTATCCCGCAGACCCATCTCCCTGAAACCCTGCATGATGAGCTCCGCGTTCGGGTCCACGTACGGGTACCTCTCGACACCTAGGTAACCCCCAGTGGAATGGTATGGATCGTGCAGGAACTCGTGGTCCCTGTTGTCTTCGGACTTTTTAAAGTAGTAGAGCGCCTCCTTGTAGCCCCAACCCTCGTTCCCCATCTCCTCCCACTCGTCGTAATCCCTCCTGTTGCCCCTGGAGTAGATGAGCCAGTTGATGCTGCTGGAGCCGCCCATGACTTTCCCCCTGGCCCAGGCGCAAGAGCTGCCGGCCCTGGCCCTGCAGTTCGTTTTCTCCGGCTCGGTCCGGTACTTCCAGTCGATGCTGCTTCCTAAGAGCAGGGGAGACAGGGCCGGCACCTCCACCACGAGAGGCTCTTCAGGGCCCGCCTCCAGCAGGAGGACGTTCCAGTGGGGTACCTCCGATAGGCGGTTGGCGACGACGCAGCCAGCCGAGCCGGCGCCCACCACTATGAAGTCGTACTGGTCGAGGAGGTGGAATGCGGGCGGTGGTGGAGGGTATGTGCCAACGTGGTGCGGTCCTTTGTGCAGGTGGTAGGGGGCGGGGCTGCTGAAGAGGCTGAGGATGAATGAGAGGAACATCATGGCGGGGGTGTCGCACAGCGTGGACTGCAGGCCGTTGTAGCACATCTCCCGAATGGGAGGCGGCTCCCATTCCATCGCCGACACTGTCATGATCGGGGAGGTAGTCGATCAGCCAACTGAAATTAAAACAGAACACATTAGGATGAGAGAATAGCCCGTTGAATTGCATCGTAAAGGCCTTACGATTAGTTGAGAAATGATGTTATTGTTGGAATTTAATATTTTACATGTATGAATTCTCTGTCAGAATTATAATTTCAAGAAAAATCATAGGAAAAGAAAAAAGTTGCGTTTAGTAAGATTCAATTTTTATGTTAATAGGGCCGAATGAGCTCGAGTAAGTCACTACGTTATGACACTCAGGTTGTGCAAAAAAAATCACATGAGAACCTTATGAAGTTTAATTTTTTATATTTTCCTTAAGGGAGGGGCTGAAGTTAACAGTGAAAGCGTAAGAGTTTTTGAATAGCTCTTTCAAACTCTTTATTCTTTTTTGTACAGCTTTTATGGAATATTTTGTTTTGAAATGGAGCATGAATTACAAACAATCGCACAATGGATACAATTTCGTGACATCAGTCTAGAGTTATTGTGAATAAATGAGAACAAGCAATAGAAATATTTTTGAAGTTGAGGCGTGAGTTTTTTGAGCTTCCGGTTGGAAACCAGGGGGATATTTATTGCACTTCATTTTTAAATTTGATATAATGCTGATAATTAATGCGGTTTGCTGAAAAAGTTATTCTATTGCTTTAGAGTTTTCCTTGCGTCATGTTAGCAGTTAAATTTAAGGGAACACTTTTTTCCGTCTATCCATGTCATGGAACAGAACGTTCTGAGAAAAGATTGAAGAAATAATCCTCTCCATGTCATTCATAAGTGGGTCTTATTTTTTATTTACATGAGGCAAATTACTCTCTTTAGCCTGAGTTCCTCTCTCATTTTGCGGTCTACCTCACTTGCTTATATACATTGATCCGTGAAACCTTGGAATATCGTTCGTACTTTATTGCACCGTTTACTTTTTAATTTCCGGAATGCCTTTCACCTTTGTGCGTAACTTTTTTGTCCCGTGGCCGTTAGGACGGCCAGTGATAGACTAACGATCTGTAATCGCGGGAACGGGTGAGTTTACTAAGGCTCACCTGGGCAATAGTCATTTATACTGCTTATCAATTAATTCATAGCAAATGTGCTATATACAACGAATTCAATATGAAATGATCATATCATTGCTACATCGCAATATACTTTTTATTTATCATAAATAAAATTCTTCAGTTTCTTTCTGATCGAAATGGCAATAGCTCTCGTAGATCAACCCAATTGCTAGTATATGGTCATCATTATAGGGTCACAATATGTTCTAAATTTATGGTTTGTCGCTTGAATGCCCTAACCATTATTTTCTTGAAAGCAGAATATAATTGATTCATGCCTCTAGGTTTTATTTTGAAATTACGACGATATCATTACGTTGCTCTGTATCTAACTTTAAAAAGATTCTGCCTTTCTTTACAATTGGCCTTTCCATCCTTAATATTGCCAAATATTGATGGCACATTGATTTTTATTCTGAAGTGTCTTATATTTCACAATCTTTGCGCTTGAAGTTCCCAAGTTTACAAAAATGATAAAATTCTTCAGCCTGCACTCCAATGGTTTTCATCCGAGCCTCCTGTTACTCGTCTTTGCACTCCCGATGATGAAGCAAGGTTTCTCGTTTTTGTGCTTTGGTGTCTTCGCCGTAGGCATAGTACTGGATCCACCGTGGACGATGCACTCGAAATTATTCTCAAGAATCAGTTAATTCTATGTTATTGCCGCTCTGCGGTTTTCTCTGCTTCGTTGAAATGGGAAAGGAATAGGAAGGAAATTGTATCTTTTAGGGTAGGTTTTTTCTTACTGGAAGTAGGCTTACCATGCTGTTGTAACGGTGGAGCCGAGCATAGCAATTGCATTTCTTCTTAAAGTCTACGCTTTCTCCTCGTTTTTATAATGAGGAAAGGAATGCATTCAATGAACTTATATGACTACTTTGAGGTAAGTTGGACGAAATCGCTCCGCCAAATGTTATTCCTAGATCGTCAATATCTGGTATTTCTGTTAAGATTTAGAGAGTGGCATTTATATGCATCAAGTTTGTAGCGTGTCAGTCTGTCTGCGTTTTAAACAGCCACACTCTAGGGTCTATGTCAGTCGTATCAAGTGCTACTGGGATAGGGTTTGGTGCATTCGACGCAGAAACTCTTTTTACTCAGTTTATCAGAATTTTAGATTTGGTCCCGGCGCTGTAGCTTGACATTGCGTACGGTTGCGGGCAAAAAACGTGCAAAGATGGATCAAAATAAGCCTGCTCACATAACGAGAGATAAGTGGCAAGCCACAGTTAATTCCTGTCTCCCCACTCCTCCACTGTCTTCTTAGCTAAACTCTAGCGAAGGAAAGGCAGGCACTGGCATGCCACAACACCTCCACGTCCCCCAAACCCTTGTGACCATTTATCGCATTTGGCTCATGATTTTCGCGATTGGGCCATGATATGGGCGTACTTGTTATGACCTACCCATAAGGGCATGCAGAACTTCGTTCTCCGTTTTGGAAATTATCTCTTCTATCTAACTTCCATTAGGCTTACCTTTCCACCATGTGTAGTTGGATTATTTAAGTATCGGTTTTCCCCATATGTTTATTATTCAGCTAAAATTTCCTTGGGAGAGTTTTTCCCTTCCCTACGAAATTTATTTCCATTCCCTAAGAAATTTCATAGCTTTCTCAAAATAATGTTTACTATCAGAAATAGGTTGAATATGTGTCGTTTAGGGAATTGATATGAAACGTTTGTTTTACATTTTCTTCGTTTATTTTCACTCTTTGAATGAAGCAATCTTCCTGGTTTCCATCATCTTTGATTTGTTGCCGAAATTCTGGCTTTTCGTGAAGAATCGTCACGAGAAATATACGCGTGAAGCGGAAAACGACTCACGGAGCTTAGGTTTTCCACGGCGTCGCGCAGACCGATACGCTATCCCGCTTGCCTGGCTTCCGTGTACTAATGGCAAATTTAATGGAAGTCTCCGAGCAAAGCATCTTTGGATCTATTCCCAAGCCAATTGGATTAACATGTGGAACTTCATTATTGCTCCATAGTATGATTTTTCCGGAGTTTTTACTTTTTAATGATATGAGAAGTAAGGAAACGTAGAAATAATGGTCTTGTAGTCCTCTTCCTTCAATGTCTAATCAGGGTGTCACGTTGAAGTCCTTGGGCCAATACTCTAGCGTTAAAGTCAAGTAAAGACTATAAGCCGATGTCCACTAGCATTGCAGTTAAGTCCCTGGAAATTCATGTGATTGGTAGGGGGCTATTTTCCCCCAACCTTTGGCTGGATTTTTTGGGCACTACTTAAATTACATATTAATGGTTACTTCGTCTTTTACTCCTTACCGTGTACGCAGTATTCAGGATATATTACAACGCTGTGGGTTTACGGAAGTTGGGCACATTTTGCAACTAAATTCACTACATTAATTGCCAACTTGATTTGCAAAACACCACAATCGACAAGAACGTATGGAAATGGCAGAGAAAAATCGAAAGTGGTAACTTGGGAATTAGATAAAAATACTTCCAGAATTAAATCTATTATTTTTCTCAGTTGGTTGATCAAAGTGGGTGTACGGTAGTTTCTCATGAAATACTCACTTATTTGCTAATCTTCTCCGATTTAATGATAAAATGAAATGCTGATTATAATCTTCTATCTTTTATTAAGTCATTAACCCTGTTCTCTTACTCATCCTCTTATCCTACGTCTTTCCCTGTGTATCGTTTTTTTTGCAGCCCCTCTCACACGCTCCATCCTCACCCTCTGAAACCTGCATATTTCTGCATTTCTTATGTGAAATCATCTGTATTGGAGATGAGTCTAATAAAATTAATCCTATGTAGTCCGAAAATAGTCTACTTTTATATACTTATTAAATAACTCGTGTGTTATAGATCGCGCAAGGATAATTTGTCAGTATTCCTCCCGTTGCTACGTGGCCATGCTGCTTTGCTGTGTCTTCGTTTTCGATCTCTTTTGTAATATATTCGTTAAAAAATATCGACTGTTTGTCGCCGGTTTGTGTTTGTGCCCTCATATGAATCGTCCTGTGTAGCCCTGAAGATGGAAGTCATTGAATTCGGAAGCTTTGGCGAAGCATGATTAATTCATATTCACCCAAAATGACCTACACTCGGTATTTTAATGGACATGCTGGACATAATGTATAATAATGCTTTGTTTATGGTGATAGCTCTGCTATAATTATATGTCTTCTCCCCACACTCCTACGCCAATTCTCCGACCAGTTTTCCTCCTTGAAGGCCCAATCATGGTGTCATAGCCTTGTTCATCAGCCCATACCTATTCTATTTTTTTAAGTCAAGTGAAGACTATCAGCCGATGGCCACTAGCCTTGCAGCTTGGCCTCAGGTGGAGAAATCAAGCAAGCTCCACTCCCGTCGTAAAATTATTATTCATTGTCTTCATACGATACGCCCGCCAAGTATATGGAATGGAGTTTGGTGACTTTCGGAAGGGAAGGGATTTTGATATGGCCTAGGTCATACGGATTTTATTAGGGGAGTGGGTTTTATGTACTGAAAGTGAGTGTGCAGTCTTCAGGAACCTCGCACTGGGTGGTGTTCCCCACCCCGGTGCGGCGTTGGGGGTCTGCGTCGCGTGGCTTGCATCACCCCCCTTCTGTTTGCCGTTCCCTTTTTTGTCCGAATACTGCCCGGCATGCACTCCGTCTGGCTTTTCCCGCGGTCAGCCGCGTTCGCTTTCGCGGGCCCCGCCGAGTGGGACCCCTCCCGGCGTCCCCGCTCTTTTTTGGTCGCCCTCGTAAGAATATCGAATCTCATCGAGTCATGCCTTTCGCCACAATTCTTTTAATTGTTTTTGTCTGCCTACTCGGACCGCCCGTTCACTTAAATTCACTCATCTGTGGAAGGACCTTTATTGATCACATTTACCACTGAAAGCGTGTGGTAAATCGGGAGAAATCACCTTGTGGGACCGTGTAAAGGCGGTTTCACACTGTCAAATTCCGTTCAAGACTCGTTGATCAGGCTCCCTCGAATGGATATGACGTCATGTCAATCGTCATGACTGCGGACATTTCGTCTAGAATGCTCTTAAACCCCTTTGTCCCCATCAAATTCGTCTTGTCTTGAATGGTTCTAATTTCTGTTGAATCTCGAATGATGCTGAAGCTATTCGACCAATCAGTGAAGGTTTTATAGCCTTTCTAGCGTTCCCTTGGAGATGGGATAGTTATAAATATTGGCATCATGGCCGCTCTGATTAAATTTTACTAGGGGCAAAGGTGTTTGTATTTAGTGAACTACCAAATGAAGCAGAAGAGAAGTTCGACACTGCATGAAATTAACATAAATTTGTTGCCCATGCGTAAAATTTTGATTTTATTTCTCTCTCGGTCTCGCTTTTCGTGATGCCTTTGTCAATCATGTTTGCTATCGTCATTCAAGTGGATTCAAGCTTTCTACAACAGTGTGATAGACCTTTCAACTCTTTTCAGGATATGTTGAACATATTTTCTTGAAAGACCGTCTCGAATGGTATTGAAATTCATTTTAGCGTTCAATACGACTTGTTCCACGTTCCTTGTTCAAGACATCTCGAGTGGTGTGAAAGATGCTTAAGTAGTTTTCTTTACTTCGGTATTTCATTTCGTGCGCATTTAGGTAACCAATGGAAAGACTACATCGGTCTCCTTCTTGATTGTTCTTGTTAATGTGTTGTTGTTTTTATCTCTTATAATAATTGATCATAAACCTTAATTGTATCCCGGGGGCCTTGTAACTAGGTTTACATACTGTCATTCTATGTCGTAGTCATAAGCGTTGTTGTTTGTTTTACTTAATAGGGAGCCGATCATATCTGCATCTACATACCACTCTGCAAGCCGCATCAATAGGCGTGTGGCGGGGGTTGTTAGGACACTAGTCGTTTACAAATAAAAGGAATACTCCGACGAAGTTCTATCTAGCAATTATTAAATTCCTATATCGTTGTGGGGAAAACGAATTCCCATTCCTCTCCGTTCGGCAAAATATTTCCTTCAATTTATCGCTTTTGTCAGACCTGGGAAAATAGTGGGGGTCTAATATGATGTTCTTCGTGTCGATCTGAAAGATATGTATTCTCAATTGCACAAGCAATCTAATCCTAGTGCGCAGCCTCCGAGTCTGTAGCGGATCCCAGCCATATTTGTTTGACATCTGTGTATCACAAGCCAGTCAGCCGAAGTATATACTTCTTGAATATTAATAGAGCAAAGGTCTTTTGTAATCTTTGATATTTCATTTGACAGTGCCTTTTCGCGGTACGACATCAATCGTCGGTCAAGTTGGTATATTTTGCCCTAAGGCCAAAGTTTTAAATTCTTACTCTTTATCTGTGGCTACAGTGGCCGTATACGATGTTCTCTGCCCCTGGATAACACTTCTTTGATTTAACCTATAAAATATTTCAATGCGTTTTTTACATCGTAGAATGTACAAATTATTATTTTCTAACGTCAAAACCCGGTTTCTCATTATTTCATATGTTAGCTGTATGCTTACTAGATAGTTTGTCTCTTGCTATTCACATAAAATAATCTGCGTGTGCGAAAAATTATGGATTTTTTTACAAAATGATGATTTTGTAGCTAGTTTTTCATGCCGAAGCCTCTTATGAAGTTTGTAGGTTAAGAGTGAAAAAGGTGTGGTTTTATGCTCGCAAAAATTTGCCTTCCGATGGTAATGATGTATTTAAATTTTTTTCGGCTTGGCATAGATCATCTTTCAAAAGAGGCCAAAGAGAAAATATGGGGTGTCAAGAGTGACGCTCTCGGACTATAATTAACGTTACCATTTGCAAGTGTAATAGTATTACAAGTCTAGTAGTTGCAGTATTTTCGATTCTTTGAGCGCCCCGAAGGTATGGCCTGCTGAATACATTTGAATCCGATAAGTATGTGATGGAAAACCGCAACTTAATTCATGAATTCCACCCATGAGGTGCTCGAAAATTTCCAAGTCCTAGATTCAGAAGCTCGAGGACTTTAACCCACTACTAACGAGGCAAGCATATCTGATATCTGTCGGAATCAATTGTGCGTTTGCCTTCAATTCAAGACAGGGGAAGACAGAAATGGTTTTCCCATGTTGATTTGAGGTATCCCTCGCTACGATGAGTCGGCGAAAGTCTTGAGCTGTTTCTTAACCAGGCGCGCCTTGTTCTCTGCCAGAATTCATTCCGTTTTTTTTTTTCATAATTTCTCTGCCTTGCGTGTGTGTTTGCGGAAAGTTTTTCGCGGGAAGTTCGTGTCATACCGCCATACCGCCGTTAATACACTGTTGCAACACCACTAACCGTCAACACTTTAACGGTCGATTGGCGCTGCGGTTAAATACCCATTCGTATTTTTCTGAACTAGAAAATGTGAATTTTCTTCCGAAATTCATTGTCCTAGTACGTTGTGTAGATTGCATTGGGTTCTGTTTTATTTGTCGGCAAATTCCAATGGGAGAGGATTTTTACGCGCGCTCTTGCATTTAGCCATACGTGCATGATAGTGCGTAAAATTTAGTAAATGTAATCGTGAAAATCGTTATACAATCCATGAACGGTGATTGTGGAAGTCCAGAGGGATTTAGTTTTGTACCTTTTTCAGTTCTGTTGGAATTATTTGGCATCTATTATCTCCACGGTGCTCTTGAGCTAAATGAATTGTTTATGTATTTTATGACGGTTTCTCGGATATTCTTGCGGATTAATTGCTTCATCTTCTTCCAAATATTCGACAACCAAATCTACGAAACATGGGAAGTCTGAGCTTCTGAGCGAGGAGGCTACCCGAGAATGTTTTATCTGCATAATTTTACAGGAAAGGTTTAAAGCATTCATGTTTTGTTTTTGCAATACGCTAATTACCTGGGTGTTCATGGTCTAACTCATTGAAACATATGCCTTTTGTAAGATGATAAAATGATACTTATAATTAACTTATTGTTTTTGAGTAATATCAGGAAGGGATATTCATCCTGGAAGTAATCCATCATGGAAATAGGAAAGATGTTTTTCAGGTCAAAAAATAGCATATTTAGGAAAACTCTGGCTTGAACTTAGCCTGAAGACGTTTGATCGTGATTTGGAATGTCAATGCCTTGGCGATATCATTGAAATTCTCTTGGAACTTGTAAATTTTTACTCTTCCAGCACAAGTTTAGTGATACTTATCCCCGTTTGTTTCCTTTCGCGATTAGATTCCTTACTGTTGGTACCTTCCGTTATTCTGTTCTAACCCTTGTCCTCCGCATTGGTCTGTGGGCAAAGCTTATTCCGTTTATGTCTGTGCTTAGTTTTTTTTCGCTTCCGTGTATTATCTATCCCGTCATATTTTCTGCCAAATGCCGTAAAAACATTCGAATGTATCAACAATTAACTTTTATTGCCCATTGTCTGCTCGGCCCATTATTCCTTTAGTTAGTATTGAAGTTATTTATTTCATCCTTTTCCGGTTCAATTTTAATTCTAACCTTTTCTTATTATGTGTCTTATGTTAATTTGCATTTTAACTGTTTTTGAAAGATTTAGTAGGATATGTATCTCATTCCAACATTATTCAGTATGGAAATACGACGATGTACGTGCCTAAGCCTGAGTGAATGGTCAATGTTTAATTTCTCATGAAGTTATTGCGATTAACTAGTCAAAAAGACCTTTTGTGATTACTGATGCCTATGAGTTTGATGCCATCGGAATGCTTTTCATGTTTCTGTAGAAATAGTTTTTTTATAAAATGATAGGTGTAACTCGATTCTGCTTGTGGTCGGGTTAATAGTTACGGTTTAACTTCCTGCCCGCTATGAAATGACCTCCTTTGAACATGTTGGAGTACTATAATAGGAGTTCGTTACACATCACTGCGTCTTGAAAACTGCGTCTCTGGTCTTGAAAAATTCAGATTAGCAGGATCCTTTCAGTGAAGGAAGACAATTTTTCCCTGTCCCTTTTCCACTTCTGGAATGGCGCGATCACGACCCCTCCCCTTTGCAGAAGTTGTTATTAGAAGAGGTCCTCGGAGAATGTAACACCGATTGCTCCATACTTATCATTATTCTTTATAGTGTCTACCTCGTACCAACTTTCGCGCGAACTTTAAATAGCCTTTGTCGGTCAGTTTGTTCTAGAGGAGCAGATAACCTGTGAGATTTCAAAATGCAAAGGTTGTGTCGTGAAAGGGTCAACGATGATTTTCTAAAATTTTGCACAGATAATTGAGGTGATTATCGATTGGTGGCGGTTAATCCTTGATGATCTGAATATGGTCGTTATTAGCTGCGCGCACTTTCATCTCTCTCCCTCTCTCTCGCGGTCACCTCGTAGCACCGCAGCACCGCATTATGTTCCGGCGAGCGAACGCTTGTGCTCACGACTTGGATCCAATCGCCGTGATATCGCAGTCAACCGGGCTTTCTTCTCCTTAGTTGGCCTTTTTCGTTTGTCGCCTATAGAGGTTTACATGTTCCGATGCTATCTTCGAGCCAAGGCCGAGTTTAAAGAGGACTGGCGGGCAAACATTCCGTTCTTTCAGATCGGCTTGCGCCCCCGGAGGCTCAGGCGAGGCAATCGCTTTAATGCTCGGGCGAAAGTATCCCGTCACGCTGCTGTTTGAACGCCTTCCTTGCAGTTCCTCCTGTAAGCGTCCTTCGATCGCCCGGAGGCGAATAATTGAATGGATTTGCCGATAGTCGGATTCAGGAGCAATATTTATTTGCCGGATGCCTGAAAGATCTTGGGTGACTGAAAAGAAAACTATAGGTGGAGCAATCATTCGCAGATTTAGTCGAATTGTATCGTATTCTATTCGTCTATTCTAATTCATGTATTCCATTCAATCGTGAGTTAAAACCGCGTAAGTTATTTATGCCAATCGTTGAGATGTAATCATCTAATGCTAATGTTAGAACGTAGGTTTCCGCGGCGATGGTCTGATCTTTGCATTTCTTCAGGGTTTTCTTCCGCGTCAGCTTGTTTATAGACAAGTTTCGCTGGCTATCCTGCCAGCGTCTTCAGGTCGAAGGTGTCGGCTGTTGGTTTCTGCATCGCTTCTCTACGGGATTTTATGTTTGGATTCGAAGAAGAGAAAGTATTCCTATTCAATTTTGAAATCATTTGGATTCGATAAAAAATTGTGAAGCTTTACAAATAAATAATATGTAACTTTGATTGGGAGTGCTATATACGTTAAAGAAGTCAGAGATGATTGGAGAACCTTCATCCCTTATTCGTATAAGCCGTGGTATGTTAATCGCGACCTATATAAGGACTTCAAGAATTGAAGTATAATGTCCCCTGTGAAGTAAAATAAAGTTGAGTAAAAGTTCGTAATTTGGTGGACACCAAAAAATGTTTACGCTGCTTCAAATCCATTCTTACCGTCATTTCTGCCTTTTAATGAATGAGAGAACAAAATAATCGCTCGAAAATGTAAACTTTTTACTCGTGTTTCCATTTGAAGCACTCTTACTTCCTGCTTCTTTGTTCTTCCCCTGCCTCGTTAGGCAAATTATACATGAAACATAAAGTAATACGTGTTTGAAGATTATTATAAATTATTTATGGTAGCGCGTTATAATTTAGGATAATCAAATGGCATATTTATTATAAAATGAGATTTAAATTCCCTAAGTAAAGAAACATAAGTTGTGTCCTGAAACAAACCCTGAACTAAATTTGTGAAAACTGTGAAACAAAAAAACCAGTCTAGAGAAACAAATGCAGGTATACCTTAAGATCAACGGTGGAGACCAAGAAATCATGACCGTCACTGGTTATGCAATGTACTCACAACGGAATTATTAATAATTGATATTGCAGGTAAATAAATACATCTTCCGGTATTTCTTGTTCTATACAATATGAATTTCTTATCTGAAATGTATTAATAGCGTCATTAGTGTGGGCTCATACACTATTTCATTAAATAAACGAAGTGTGATGATCATTGACCGTAACAGAAAGCGGATTAGGATATAGACAGCCAGATGTGAGTGGAGAATCTTTATCCGTTATTCGTAGAAGCTGTGGTATTTTAATCACGTTCTATATAAAGACATCAAGAATTGAACTATAATGTCACCATATAGAAGTACCACATATATTGAATACAAGTTGGCGATTTGGCGGGTATTTAGACACCTAATCATTTTTTATCTCTTTTTTACTGTGATTGCTGCGTTGAAATGAATGAGGAAAGAAAAAAAAACGTTTGAAAACGATGTAGAGTCGATTCGATTTATTTTTCAAGGATACCTCGCGAAATAATTTCTTTTCGTTACTATTCTCCCAATGGAGGCATGTTATTATTAGTAGCGGTACGGAGGGGAAAAATATTTCATGCTTAAAACTTTACCACCGTCTAGACTCATCTAACTCTTTCATCGCTGAAACATGATTGGTGCTGCCTCGCTAAAATCAATGCACCCATTTCATGAAGATACACGTAATATCTATGTCTATTGATAAATTAGTCTTGTCGGACATTAACGTTTACGGTTGGTAGGGGTTATTGCGTTTGGTTTTTCGATGAAACTTTTGATTTTGGGTCAATAGAAGTTTATATTGTTTATGCCTGGATAATATAAATAAATTTTGTTGAATATTTTATGTAATTAAATATGTATTTTATCTTCCGTTACACCTTTAAAAATTTGTTTAGCTTGGGGTCATTCATCATCCATTCATGAAGTCAATCCACACCCTACTTCGATGGAAATCTCTCTTATTCATTTCATTGTGGCCACCGTTAAGGTCCATTTCATTCGGTATCTCTTTAGCCTCCTTCATCATTGGAAATATGTAGGATGCCATGCTTCGGTGTAATGACTTCATTTTATAGGTTTCTCACATTTATTTTTTACTAACGCGAAAGCTTCCTTTAAAGATATTTTTAGTATTTTAACTTCTCGCTCTTTAAATAAATAAAAAACTCTCCCACGATTAAAAAAATATCGTTCTCTTATTATTTAAGGCGATTCACTTGGTGTATTTGTTACGAAAGTTGATGTTATTCGTCATTTTTCGCTCGATTGGAAATGACCATATGAGGTTGCACAACTTCCGCTGTAAGGTGTCATGCCAGATTTCTCTGAATTCTGTGAGAAATTTTCAGAAGGTGACTTGAAAAATTATTTGTCCACGGGAAAAAAATACGAAAGTCGGAAATTATTCCTGAAAAATGGCTACACAATTTTTTTGCGTTAGAAATCCTGGGTATTAAGTTTAATGATTTAGACAATTTTTTATTGTATTTCAGCGACAGAATGTTGTCGCATTTGGTGTTGTAATCGGTTGAAAATGTGTTTGAAGTTGCATTCAATTAGTCGATACGGTACTAGTCACTTGACATAATGCACTTGTAACAGTGTCATTGC
This sequence comes from Ischnura elegans, assembly GCF_921293095.1. Taxonomy (NCBI): domain Eukaryota; kingdom Metazoa; phylum Arthropoda; class Insecta; order Odonata; family Coenagrionidae; genus Ischnura; species Ischnura elegans. The sequence continues at coordinate 116,898,109 of NC_060248.1, read as the reverse complement.
AATGTTTCCGTCGTGCTATTTTTTTCCTCTCCACTTTAATGATGTTATCTTCCTGGGGCGTTCCGTTCATGTGATCATTTTGCGCCGGGCAGGCACGTACCACCACGTTTTCGTTTCCGCAGGGTTAGTTTTTTTTCTTACGCTTGAGGAAAGCCGGCCAGCAGAAAATGACCGCGACACGTGCATACTTGCCTCCTCGTAGTACGGTGCAAGGGATTGTGTTGATGCGTGTCTCACACACTTTTACCGTAACTAGAAAGACTCGCGTGTATGCAATATACTTTTCAACCACCCTCTTTCTATAGGCTTAAGGCGCTTTAAGTACCTATTTAACTATCCGGTGAACTTGTCTCGGGCTATTTCGTGACACAGCCGTGACTTCATGTCCCATTTATGCCAACTTCCCCTATTTATTTAGTGTTTGTGACACTTTATCATGTATGGCATGTTATTATGCATTGTGCAGTTTTTGGTTTTATTCCGCTTTGATTTTTTTAGACTCGCATACGCGATATTGTCTTCAATCTTTTTTCCGCTTTGTTTCCCTCCGCATACGGCGAGGTCGAGTGACATATTTCATTGTTTCATCCCCTGCCTATCTGTCTTTAAACGTTCTTTTCTATTCAGACTTCCTTCTTCCATTTTCTCCTATGCCAAGTGTGTTCCAAATTTTGATCCTTTTTTTCATCCCTCAAGCATCTTAATCCATCACTATCGTAATTTTCCCCCTATTCCTCGCCACACCCGATGAAATTTACTATCGTTTGTTATTTATTTGTAAACACTGTTGACTATTTTTTGTTCATTATCGGTTACGTTGCTGAATATTATTAAATTGTTTCTCCTGTCATTGTGAGTCCTCTGTAATTGGCCTCGTGCTGTTTTTGGACTGGATTAAATAAATAAATAAAATTTCACCTTAACAATAGGGCTCAAAACGTTTTAGATTGCTCAATGGATTATAGATCTATGTGGTGAACTTTTCTCTTGATATTTGGTGGCGCAGCCGTGTATTCATGTCCTGTTTATACTTCTTCCTAACTTCCCGTATCTATTGCTTATTTATGACACTGCAACATGCATGTTATTGTGCATTGTTCCGTTTTTGGTCGGTGCCTATATCATTATTTTTTAGTGTACTTATATTTTGCATTGTTAAATATTTTGGTAGTGGTTTAGACATGCTAGCGTTATGAATATAAAATGTATCGATTACATGTAAATATTTCGTCCCTCTTAAATTAGCCTGTAATGTGCTATAAGTATCCATGCTGATTAAAGTCCACGTGATTAATTTTTTCTTAAATAATCAAGATATTGCCTAATATTATACCCGTCAGTAATAATAATAATGATAACGGTGATAATTTTATGAGCTCAGACCAAACACATCACAGCACAAAATAATATGGTAAACATGATGTAGTAATATTAATTAGTAATAATAATGGGAAATAAATGTGGCTAAAATGATTGAAATAAAAATTATTTAGGAAAAAATAAAGCATTATTAAAAAAGTGTGTTTAAACTTCACGTGATGAAATTTTTACCTTAAATTATCAAGGTATTATGTAATGTTTCGCCGGAAACAATGAACTTCAACCATATATCATCACTCATTAACTTAAAGTTCTTTTTTCTTTATTCTTACTTATTATTGCTTACTCTTGGTTTTAATAATATTTTAATTGGGAAAATAATTTTTATCCGCTATTACTTTCGATTTGGGCTCTTCACCAATATGATAAATAAATCCTATTCATCTACCAAAGAGCAGAAGTAGTTGACGTGTTCATTCCCCCCTATTAATAATAATAGTAATAACGATGATGAAGATAATATTTAGATGGGCACATACCAAACGCGGCACTATGCATAAAAGTATGGTAAACTTGGTGTAGTGTCATAAGTTGGAGCCGCTGTTGCTGGCTTTTAGCCGGCTGAGGAATTTATAATACTCCGTAACGAGCCGCTGGAGACACGGAAGATGCGCGCTAGGCTTAGATTTCTTGAACAATTGAGGATGGATATCTTTGAGAGCGACACACAAAACATATTATTAGAGCCACACTATATTTCCAGGTCCGATAGAAGCGAAAAATAAAGAGAGATGTTTTGCAGAACGGATAGATATGGGAATTCGTTTTCCCCCGAGCCATAAAGGACTTTAATAAATGCTAGTCCCAACTTCGTAGAGCACTTAATTTTCTTTGCGTAGACGGCTGGTATCCTAACACCCCCTGCCACACGCCTTTTAGGTGGCTTGCGGGGTATTATGTAGATGTAGATGAAGTTACCAATAAAAGCGGAAAATCAAATGGGCCAAAATTATTCGAAGGAAGATTATTTAGGAAAAAATATAACATTAGTAAAAAATAATGGAATGGAAAGTTATTGTTTGACGGAGGGGAGCCGGATCGGTTGGTTGACATTGGTGTTCCTTTCAGGCTGGCGCCTCGTTGATTTCGGTGTCCCAAAATGCTTTCTCCATCCGACCGCGCCTCCGTCCGTACCAATCTCCCGTCCCTCGCGAAAGAAAGGGCGGGAGAAGAAAATCTCTACGTGACGCTTTTTATCCCTGCCGCTTCTCCGAAAGCCTTTTCTCAATCTTCGTTCAAAAGGATTCCGTTCTGGTTGGCCTAAATGCACTTCCTGCCTCCATAGTAATCATTCCGCAGTTCTAGGAATGGTTCTTCGTATTCATTTTCTCTAGAGTTTCGGAAAGCATAAGAATAAATAAAGATATAGCTGTAAGGTGTAATTTGGTTTAAAAAGATCTTGTTAAAAAATTCCAAAACTTTCAACTGCAACGAATATTCCATTGCGTTATCAGCGTGATATTAACTCTATTCCGTTGATTTTATAATAATCAAATTGCTCCTGTGGATTTCTTTTGAGATTTTTCTTCTTCTTGACCGAATTGGTTGTAATTATTGTTAATAATCTGCGGCTGGAATTATTCTGGTTTCGCTGGTTCTTGTAATACGTTGGTCTTATTTATGTGCCTTGGTATATGGATCGATTTAATGAAAGAAGCGTTTATAAATCTATAATTGGTTCTTAATTTACACGAATTAAGTCGTTGTGTCACTATTTTATTTTGGTTTAAGTTGAAACATTGTCAATTATGATTGTCGTGTGCAGACATCTCGCTATTCTCTCTTTGAATGCAAAAGAAGTAAAATTGGAGTTCAGTAATTATTTAAAAAATGGTAAGTTCATCCTTGTTGCTTTTTCCGTATATTTTCTCGTAGAAGTAATCTTAAATCTCACGACTGATATTGCTCAGATCGTTTGGCGTTATGTTCAACTAAGCTGTTGCATGCTCACGCAGCATGTAGATTTTTTCCATTCTCTCCGTGAATTGAGTGTTGCGGGGAGCCTAGGATAAACGGAATGTTATCAATGTCGTTTTAATGTACCGTCACTCATAGAAATCGATATTTCACCACCAGCAAGTGAGTTCAAGCGATTATCCTATATTCCTCTTCATTCTTCATGAAGTGCACAATCGAGCAGCGATCTCGAGGATGAAAGCACTGCGATGAGATTCGGTACCTTATGCAGTTAACCGTAAATACGGCGTTTTGGAAATTCTCAGCTTTCTTCGTTTTTATACTCTGCATTATCGATATTTTCGATCGATATATATTTTTATAAATATATATGGATATATATAAGATATGGATATATATTTTTGTAAATAAATGAGTGATGAATTATCCGTAGTTGAATATAGCTTTCACCAGAAATGCCTATTTATTATTCCACCGATTGTGTCTACCGATAGAATCGCGTACAAACATTTGCATCCATCGCGCAGATATTTTCGCGAAAATCGTCCATAAAGCCTGTCGTTACAGTTGCACTATAATATTGAGTAGTATAACGAGATTGTAATTTGAGTGGCGCAGGCTTACACCCATGAATTGAAGCATTATCTCGTCAATTATACCTTTCCCTTTCGAATCACGGAATCTGCATGCATTTAGACTCTGAATAGACAAAGCAATTTCATTCGAATCGTACTTGTGAGTAGATGATATAGCACCATTTTATGTTCACACGTTGTACACACCTGCTTTTTGTATCCGGAGAATGCATATTTTCACATTCCCGTTTCGTCTTTACTAGACTGAGGGGGTCACTTACCTCGTTATAGTGGTAGTTCCCTTTGTCGATGCCGTTGAGGCGATGGAGGAGCACAAAACCGTCCCCTGCTGTCGTCTCCAAGTGTCGGACTGTTTCCTCGCCACTTTGTGCTCCCTCTCTCGTCCGTCACGCTTCGAGGGTGATTAGCGAGTGCCTTAGCCCTCCGTCCAACTGCCTCGCCCTCCTCCGACTATCCACCTTTTACTCCGACCGCAACCCTTCCCACCCAACACTCCCTCTCCCCCCCTTAACAACACTCCTGACCCCTCCTCCGCAGCCTTTTCAATAGCACGCACTCACACACGCACATGCCTAAATAACATTATTCAAAATTCCACTCGAAAACAGTCCTCCATGATACATTTAAGTTGGGATGCAACTATACTCCTATTCTAATCAATTGGGAGTTTTACATAGGAACACACGCAATCAATGGTGAATACGTAGGATAAATTCAGAATTCAGCCCAAAAATGGTCTTCCATGGTACATTTAATTTGAAATGCAAGTGCTTACGATGATCCTCTCCGAAGTAAGAGGAAGTTTTACCAAAGCGCACTCGAAATAAATGGTGAATACCCTAAAAAGATTCAGAATTGAATTCGAAAAAAGGTATTCTCTGATAAATTAAATGTGAAATGCAAGCTTTTACTGTGCACCCCTCCTAGAAATTCGTCGTAAGTGTTACCATAGCACACACGCAATCAATGGTGAACTTAATGGAAAAAATGTCACGAAATAAGTTGGAAATATGGTTTCTTAATGCATTCATTTGAGTCGTAGCCTGGTGTGAAGAGAGTTGGGCTGTTAACCGAAAGTTTCGGGTTTCAAATCCCAGGTGATGCCTTTTGAACACGGAAGACAAATTGTCTTAGCGTTGGTTCACGGAAAGGAACGAGCGTCTCTACCCTGAATATTTGTCTTTCACACGCCTGTGGCTTAGTTAGGGGTGACCACTACCCTTACCTATTCGCACTAACATTTGGGTTGCACCACTGACTGAATGAATCGCCAAGGGAGTGCATTGGAGACGATGCTCCCATTCTGATCAGCCTGAAGAAATGCAATGTAAAATCAATGCAAAAAAAGTGAAATCACGGCCTTTGAAAATTATTCAAAAGGTAATATAATGCTCTCAACTCATAATGGAGGACGTACTCCATCTTATAATGCCATAATATAGCCAACTTTAGAGATAACCTCTGGATTCTTCTGATTATTTCTCTCGTCACTTTCGTTTATGGAAATTGCTCGTCAAATCACAGATATATTCTCGGCGCTTTTTTCGGTTGTGAGCTAATTGAAATCGATGTCAGAATATTCCTATTTCGGTGCACTTCCTCCACGTCCTGGTGTTTTCTCTGGTCCTCTTCTCCTTCCGACTGGACAATGGTCCTCTCCGCTGAAACGCACCGTTTGAATGTCGTGCCTCCTGCGTGCTAGCGCCCTTTTCTACGTCCTTTCTCACGGCCTTCTGCGCTCCCCTTCCCCCTAAGTGCGCCCCTGTTTTGCTCTAGCCTTTCCTAGTCCCTCACGGTGATTGGCGAATAATCTCCATTGTAATGTTCTTTCCCTTCTCTCCAGTAGTTCCACACCTGTTGAAATTAGCCCCTCCGCGGTGCTATTAATGATTACGCGCCTTTGTTTAAGAAATCGCTTACCCGCTTTAAGCTTTTTTTGCCAGAGACTGTCGGATTAATATTTTATCCCAAGTATCTTGATATTTGAAAATAGAACGCTTGTATTCTGAACGGAGGGTTTCGAGTTCGAAGCCAGAGTGAAGCTTTTGGATATCCCCGAACAAAAATTCTCGAAGTTTAAGATGGCTCAGGGAACTCAACAGGCCCCCATACTTAGATGAGTGAAGTTCACTCTCTCGTGGCTCTACGCTCACCTGTCTCTGTCTACCGTGGGTTTAATTACTCAGTGACTATAGAGAAAGATCATCGGTAATCTAGAAAGGGGTTGGAAGAGGATTATTAGTCATGGGTGGAATGAAATAGAAAAGGTCTATTTATTACTAATAGTAATGCAATACAGTTTATCATGCCGATATGAATGAATAAATATAAATGAGAAGAGCCAAAAAATGCTCTGGTTGTCGAAATGTCCTAAAACAAACCTATCGTAATCGGTAGAATACAATATAATAGTATAATTTTTTGTATTCTATTATTCATTTATTCTAGTCTTCCTACGCGACTATTGCCATGGTAAGTATAGGATTGTATCAGCGTACACGAGGCCCCCAAGACGTCCTACCAGAAAATTTAATCGAGTGTTCTACTAGAAGGGTGGAAAACAACCTCAGGAGGTTAATTTTGAAGGGTTACGTTATAGCGAATACTTATATTCCAAATATTTCCGGAATGAGGGTTTGGTATTCATGTGGTGGGTGGATACTCGTTTTAACCCCCAAGCTAGGCCGTTGGCGTGTAATATTCGCTCATTCAATATTGGAAACTAATTTCTTCCTGTTTACGAATTGCGATATCCATCTAAATTCTGACCTCCAGGAAAATGCACCGCGAGGAATTTTTTTGGGTCCTAGTGTTCGCTGTCTTTGAACCTAGTACTTCTACTTGCAACCTTTGGTTTCTATTTTATGTATCTCAGTTTTTTGCTGCGAAAGTTTATGTGAATTAGAAACATTATTGTGAATGGGAAAGTGACTGTTACAAAAATTGATGCGAATTTTTACCGCGGCGTTGTCTAGATGACGTCTCCATGATTCTGGGTTTCACCGCGCTCCCACAACCCGTGGAAGAGAGTCATACGAGAAAAAAGGAGGTGGACCAATCAGCCTCCAGCATGAAAAATTGGCGCCAAGAATGCACTATACAAGTCACCAAAATTGAATCCCGACATCGACCTGAAGACGCCGGTTGGAATACCGGAGAAACTGTCGTCGCAAAGAAAATCCACGCGGTGAAACCCAGAAACATGGTCACAAAAATTATTTGCGACCTAGTTTGTGATTATTATAGAATTACCTGATGAATTTTTTTGTGATACTTCTATTCTTTACATTCACATTATTCATTTAATTTATTCACGTTACTTAGCAGTGCTAGCCGAGCAGGTCTAATCGTCTTCGTCGAGAGTTTGGTCTTTACTTTTTAGCGATTGAGATAGCGTTGAGCAAAGTTGTCTCTGACAGTTAAATTGGAGCTGCAATTGTTTCCTCGCTTGAATACTTTCTGTCAAGTCGATCTGGTCAGTAGACATTTTGCCTTGATAGTTTGTCGCGCGTTGCCTCTCTAAAGTGATTCGGCATGGAATCTTGCGCGGTAGGATAAGTAGGTCTTTCAACAAATCGCTTCTGTGTATTTTTTACTAAGCTTCGAATTGAAGACGAATGGGAAAGCGACCGTAAGTGAATTAAGTGGTTTTACTGCTCCCCTTTTAAGCGATATTTATCTTCTCGAGAAGTGCGTATTGTCTCTGGGTCAGTGATTGCGTTTCATTACATGCTACTTCGTTTTACCGTGTATCCGTAATAATTGCAAGCTCATTCCATCCTGAAAATGGTGGCGAAGGGGAGATCCGTGTTTATGTCGTAATTCAGTTTGCATCTCTGAAAATTTTCAGGTGCGTTGAGGAAGTCTTTCGGTGAGGGCTCTAACGTTTCTGCAGCTTTCATAAATTGAGCCGAAATTCGGCTACTTTCACTGATTCATTGGCCAACCCGTGAGAGTGGAGATTATCGAGAACACGTTGTAACGGAAGGAGAGCACATTTTAAGGGTAAAATTTTCATGGCGAAATGTGAGAAGGTTGATGCGGTCAACCACTGGTATTAGCTCGCCTTTAAATGGAAAGTCCTGAGTCACGTTTCCCTAAACGTAGAGGAAATAGTAATTGTGAATGAGCTATAAAATCTGTTTTATCTAATTTATCTAAAATCTGTTTGAATTAATCGTTATGTCTTCCTGTATCCTCAATATGTATTTTTTGACCTGGGTCAGTAATGTTTTTTGTATTTATATGAGGTTCCAAAGGGGGTGTTCGACGACACTTTCATTATATAGGTAGTGTATCAGGAAATAACCCTTACTACTTTTAATGGGTCTTCCTTTAATATAGTCTTATTCCTGTTTCCATAGGCTTTCATATTTTAACAAATTGTAATAAAAAGTGGTTAGATGGAAATTAATTACTGTGATGGATGAAATGGGACTGGGCTTCGCATTTAATATACAAAGTAAAAGAAAGCCTCATATTTGTGTATTCTGACCTCAAACGACTTAAGTCCTTCTACCCTTTAGGAAGGATGTGTGGGAGGTATGCTGTTGTGCAGTTTGCGATTCTCCGCCATCAAACTTCCACACTGCCGCCATTCCTAGAAGACTCGCCCCCGCCCGCCTATTTTCCGTATATCAGCTCCAGTTGATTAATGTCACTTGCGCTTGATTCTGCTTAAGGAAAAGGTCTCGGCAGCGTTCTTTTGGGGCTTTCACCTTGTGCGGACCTCGCTTGGATGACCGAACCGTTGTTGGAGCGATCAAAAGTCTTCCAATTGCCAGAAATCGAACGCATTCGTCCGAGGAATTTCATAGGCCAGTGCGCGGCGTTAAGCATCTGTTTCGGCTGCCAAATCTCGTGGGCATTTCTCGCTTCCCTCCATTGTTGCATTTTATGCTTGTTTATTTCGACCTTGAGTCTCCTGATTTTTTGAAGCGATTGATTTAAAAATTCCGTGCCTCCTCTCACGTCTCTTTTTCACGAAACTTAAGGGAATTTCAGTCTTTTGAGCTGAAATACGGCTTCAGAAAATTGTATTCTTTTCCTCTAGATATTGCCAAATATTTCATATCCCGTGAATCGTTACTAATATTGCCTCATTGTTTGCTTTTTTGCTCTCGCGCGAGAGTATTACAGAGTGTAAGTCCATTTTTCTTTTTAATATCCTTGCGGCTTCTCCTCTTCCTCTCTAATCAAATTATATCGCAATATACTTCATACGCTCTGCTACACTCCTTTTTGCACTGAAATGCGTGCTACCCCGGGAAAATATTTAAGCATGGTCAGAGAGGTTGATTTGCCCTAGCTGCTTAGTGACCACCGATTTTAATTATTGAATGCCCTCCAGATAATATCCCGTATTAGTTGGGAACGTTGCCTTGATTTCATTTATTATATTATCGAACTATCTTTTTATTAGCTCAGAAGAGGAAATTTAATATCACGACCATGGTTTATTTTATGTAACTCGATTGGCGATTTTCATATATGAAATCGTTGTACATAGTTCCGAATTGCTATAATGCTTGGCTTGACCTAGTTACGTTATAGTAAGTGTACGTATAGGAAAATATTGATGTCCCGCTAGATTTTTCTCGTATAATATTAATTAATGGAATTTTTGAGGACGATTGTTAATTATTTTTCTGTATCTCCTATGAGGAAGTTGATTTTCACATATTTGACATGGATCGGATTATTTGGTCGTGAGGACCTCGATTATTTTAATTTATTTCCCCAATAGATAAATAGCCGTCGACACTGGTCGAAAAAATGAACGGATTTTTATTTCAGCGGGTATATATTATATTCATCATCGGGAGAGGGGTGCGCTTAGGAGTACATTATTTCCTTTTTCTAGCGAAATCAAGATTTCTTTCAAAAATCTTCTGTTCGTTATAGCCCAAAGTCATTTTTATTTAACGATCTTCAATTCTTTGGCCACTTTTTCTCAGTAGACTTAAATGCCCGCGTAAATTTGGCCACGTAAATCAAGTAAGAGGAAATTTTGTAATGGCCAAATAAAAAGTGGATACTTTTCAACGTCCGTTTTCATGCCAGGGTCATGGAATGTTCACTGGAGGTTGTCCCAAAAGCAGCCGCGTCTACTACAAAGTTAAGACAAATTAGCGTGGAGAATATAATTGAATTCAGCCACCCACATCGAAAGGAGCTTGGTTGATTGGATGGTACAATCAAAGTTTGTGGTGCTTTTTTTTATCTCTGCGCTTATCTCCATCCAATTGGGCAGGTATTTTTTAGTTTCATTGAAAATTTTCGGCATTTGCATGGAATGAGTTACAGTTCATAATTGATTTAATTTAGTTGTAATTAATGCAATACAGTTAATAATATGAAGTAATTGTAATATTGTCTCTTTTGAATGCTCGAGGCTTAATCCACGTGGCCCGTAAGAGGGGCTTAAGAGGCTATAAAAATGTTTAATAAAAGTAAAGTTGCTGAAGATAACGATTAATATACCCACAAAAAATCAATAATGGCGGTTATTAATGTGAGAGTGTTGTAATATTTCTTTCAATTGCCTTAAGTAGTAGATTTTGGACTAAAATGAAGTGTAATTATTTCATTTATTTTTTCAGCCCTTTTTCTAAAGATTTTCAGGAGCTGTGTACTAGTGTTCACCATTTGCTCCTATTTGAATTTCAGCTCTAAATAACTTCAAGTTATTTGGTTTCATTGTAACGTTGGAATTTGGTAATCTCAAGTGTATCGGAAATACTCATTCTGTAGAAGTACAAGAATAATCATTTACGTTCCCTTCGGGATATACATCCTACCGGCTAACATCTTCTTTCAATGGGGCACATGCCGGGGAACCCAGCATTCCGAGTGTAACTAGCGCTCGGACCGTTGCGATAATATTTTTTGCTTAAGTATAGGAATTTATTCTTTTGTTGCGGGCGCGAGAGATTTTCTTCGTGATTTATGCGGTAGGTCTTGCGCCCTAGTTAGCGAGGTGTTTTCATTGCGTTAATTTTCGTTGGCTGCTGTGTGATCGTGGTACGTATTTTCTCTCTAGATATCCGCCTGTTTTCAGCAGTTCTTGAATAGGTTTTGCTTTGAGTGAGCATGAATTCATGTCAATACCCTTAATCTCTGGATAGGCTATCGTAGTGAAAGACTTATTACGTACATATATTTCTCATTCTACCTTCGGATTAGGTACCTCGTTGGTTGCGTCTCAAGGAAACAATTTTACTGCTGGTATCGGCTCATACCCTCTATTAATACTCTGCTCTTGTAATGATTCCATTATTGTAGTATTTTTTAATCCTTATGCCAACAGTCGTTTTTTTTATAGATTTTATACTTAAAGGTGCTAGCAAAATTTGGGTGTTCATTATTTATAATAGAACTTTTGTAAATATATACCGACTTATTACTATACGGACTTAGGTTTCGGGTTATTTTATTTATAATAATAAATTAATTGCTATTTAGCGATGCTGTATGCCTTGTAAATGGCAGTTAACTGTACAAAAACTAGTTCTGTCAAATGAGGCATCTGTGAATATTTGCATTAATTTTTTTGAATCATAATTAACGAACAATTGTCGTCTGCGCATTCATATACATTCTCTCATACTATATGGTGCTGCTGACCTTAGGATTATGGCATCTCGTTCGTTTTATCTCAATCAAGAAAACTCGTTTCGCTAACTTGCCTCTGTGGACGGCATTGACGCGTGTGTTACCCGATTTACGCCACGGTCCCGTATCATTCTTAGGTGCCTATACTATATAGCACCAGACAATTCCCACGCGCAACACACCTCCGCTCAGGCACAAATATTTGTCCTTTGCGGGTCGACTGGCGTGTGATTTACAAGTCTGTGCTTTTGCGAAGCCTTTCCCTTAGCCGGCAGTCTCCTCTTTCCCTCACCCTTTATTCCTTCGCAAGCCTCCGCGATGCAAGCAATCACTTAACAATCCCCTTTGCTCGGTGCGTTCACTTTCAACAGCAGGCGTGCAACAAGTCCGGCTTTATCGAACGTTCGTCTATCGCCTACTGTGAACTTCGCCTGGGGCGCTTCGTCGCTTGCATTCTGAGCAAAGCGTCAAGGCGGTAGGATCGCGACCGGGAGATGAAAAAAAATTTCGTTTTATTGGTTTAAATAAAGTTTAGTAAAACCACTTGTCTGTTTCCACACACTTTTATTTAAACCGACCATGGTTTCGGCAACTCGTGCCATTATCAAGGTACATAGCCTTAGGTGACAGCCTTTTTATATTGGTAGAGTTTTTCAGGAGGGGGAGGGTTATTGGGTTGTGTTCATTCCAAGGTTAATGATGACGTCAATGGGCGATGGGTGGGAGGTAGGGTAATTTTCAAGAGGGGTGAGTTGAATAGGAACATATGGTCGTTACATAATTTAAAATTACGTGGCAGTTAACAATTTCAAACTGTTCTAAGAAATCAAGTTTCCGCCCCTTGTCATGTACATGTAAAACTTTTGCATCAAAATTGCACCAGTGGTGTTCGTCATTCAAATGTCTTGCAATTTCTGATGAGTCGTCGTTATTTAAAAAACATCGTCTATGTTCTCTCATTCTCGTTTTAAACTCCTCCCAGTCTGGCCAATATATTTGGTTTCACAATCGTCACAAATCAGTTCATACACTCCACTTTTATTATCATTACAATATGCGTCTTTAGAGTTAAGCAATAATTTACCTAAAGTCAATGGATTATAAAAAGCCACTTTCGTTTTGTCATTTGAAATAATCTTGTCAAGTTTAAAAGAAATTTTGAATAAATGGTATCTTTCGCCAGTTAGATGGTTTGTCTCTATTCTCTGGTTTGCGGGCTATCATATTGAGGGATTTCTTCCGTCTAGAACATTCTCAGAGTCTGTTTATTAAATGTGTGTCAAATCCTTTACTAAGCTGAATATCAAAGATTTGCGCCGTATCACGTCGGACACTGTATCTTTTATTTAAATAAAGTGTTTTCATCATAGACGACGTCCGCCGTGTTCGAAAAGTAAAATTATGATGTGTGGCATTCAGATAATCCAATCCTTATATATTTATGTTAACAGCTTGACTATGTGACCACAGTGATTTGGTTTCGATCGCAGAATTCGTCCAGCCCTGAGGGCGATGGAGGACTCTGCTCGAGGAGAAGCGTTAACCGGCTCCAAACCTGACAGCATTCATTTGCTGTTAACCTAAATTGTAGTACGGTTCCGTGCCTAAAATTTTATTTTTATCAAAATTATTATGGTTTCACCTGCATCACATCAATTATTTGTCAAAATGACATTGGTAATGTGGCTGTGAGCAAGATTTAATATGCTTACACAAGCAGTAACACAATATAATACATCCATAAAAGCCTGTGTAAGTTGCCGCTTTTCACTTGCAATTTCTCAGAATTGTTGTACGGAAATCCTGTTGTTTTAGCCACCGGTCGCTGAAGTACACTATGAACATTATATTTTTGCCTTTTCATGAAAATGAAGTACACTTCGTTTCTCGCTACTCCCTCATGAAGTAGTTAAGAGGACATGTCTCTTTTACCCAACCTTGAATCTTGAGATAGTGACGCCGCTAATTTCGTTTTTCAGGCGTTCGGTGTACTCCACCAAGCTGGCTTAATTATATCTCTTTCATTCCCTCCCTTACGCCAAGTAAGCTCATTGGTCAGGAATGAGACACCATTGCCATGTTTTTAAGGTACCATTTTTCCCCAAATTGTCATCAGTGGACGTATTGGAGCAACTGTGTGTCTTGGGGTGGTCGGATATGCTGCATCATGGTGAAACGGAATTTCGCATGCTTATCAACTGCGTTTCGCTTACTTACCTCGGAAATTCGAAATGAGTGAATTTGCTGCCTTGCATTTTTTCCATGTAAGTGGTGAGCAATGGATTCAGAGGGTCCGGTGTCCATTGTGTGTCGTGTAGTCGCCGCCTTCCCTTTTTCGAAAGCCACTTTGAATCGAGTGCGTATTTTTTTTTCGTCGGTTGGCTGGCCATAATGCACCTCTGGGTGAAGTCACGCCCGAGCGAATGTCGGTTTTGCCCGCTCTTGATTCTCGGCTCAAAACTGAAATTGCTGCATCTGCGGTCGAAATTTGGGTTTTCTAAGTATAGAAACGACGTGGGCGGATATCAGGAAATCGTAGAGTTGGATGCGTAGTGTTAGATGGTGTTTGGGCTTGGATCTAGAAGCCTCCAAATCCCAAAAACTATAATGTAACTGAAGAAAGATTTGGTGCTTTCCCGGCGAATGCTGTTGATAAAGTCTTCACGGGAAATCAGCCGGGTAAGGATGGGAATTGCTGTCAACGTTTCAATGGCCTTCTCTGCAATCGTCTTTAGGGCGAATGATGGACCTGAATCAGAGACGACTTGACCTCCCCAACGGTGTATATAAGCCCGGCACTAACCAGGTTCATCATTCGCCCTGAAGACGATGGCAGAGAAGGCCATTGAAACGTTGGCAGCAATGTCCATCCTTACCCGGCTGATTTCCCGTGAAGACTTTATCAATATAAATTATAATGTAACTGATGTTAGTTCACTAGCATTATGCTTTAAAACTTCCATTTGTCTGAAGCTTGCTCTGAAAATTGCGAGCTATTTCACACATGTGCCCATATTTCTTTTGCCGCTCTCCGCGGTTCGTGCTAACCTACCTAATACTCTCTTGCCAACATATTGATTGGAACTTCGAATACCAGCTATATGGGTTTTTTCGCCGCTTAGACATGAGTTTAATGTGCGTTATAATATGACAGGAGTAGTTCGTGGTGAATTTTTTGGGGCCAAGATGGAAAGCCAACTTAGTCGGGTCCGAGATCGAAGTGAAACCTTTCTTAGAGCTCCGTGGGTTAATCCGGGTCTAAGAGAGACATCCGTTACTGTGTGAAGAACAATCTTTAGTGTAAGTAGTAATTCTTGTAATTAGTGGCAAATCAAGGTATCAAAAAATTCCTTACGGGGGTTAGATGAACCAAAGTCTTTTGATCGAGGTTCTGCGATGAAAAATTGACTCGGGAAAGTTTTCGGTCTACAACTTCCATAACTTTGGTTATCCTAGCTTTATTCGACGTGGTATTATAATTGTGTCAGAGGTGGATGTCGTTCCAGAGTCCTATATCCTGTAAAGAAAGGCCATGGAAGGAAGGAACTTCCTAAGCATGCTGGAAAATTCTTTGAACTTATCGCTTTTCCATGGCATTCCTATCTTTTGAGGGAGTACTGATATATTTTTTAGACTTAGTATAAGTCTAAAGATTTGAAAACTGTTAATTTTAGATCTTCTCACGTTTGTGTCCAAATCTAACAACCTCAGATTGCCGGGTTTTCTATTAGATTTTTCAGGTCTGTAATTTCTCATTTCTCTTTATAGCTCTGTTTGAGGATGCAATTCCTTTGCGCGTAACTCATTTAAAATTTCCAATCGCCATTCTTAGATTTCAATATTCTGAACATTACAGGTGGATAGTGGCGTGTCGATTTTTTGCCGAATTCGCCGTGCCCGAACATATTAAACCTAAGAATTGGGGTGGGTGGGTGTGAGGTAAAAATCAAGAAGAAATTGGGCTTGTGGTTACAGCAAATTATTTGAGGCAGCTGTGTCTCGAAGGTCTTCTTGGATTGCTGGGAAAAAGTTGCAAAAATGGAGGTAAGAAAATGAATGGAGTGGGAGGAGAGTGTCGAATTTGTCAAAGAATGAAAACTAAGGGGAAGTTTCAGTCAATGGAGCATAAAGCGTATAGTATACGTGAATGGCTGCTGTTCTTGACGATGTTAGGGGGCGGTATTAGTATGGTGATCATTCATGCCGACAGTAATGCCAATCAATGCAAGACGAAAAATCCAAATAGACTAATAATGGGTACTTGATTTTTCTGCTTCAGCTCCTTTAGTTTTGTATTCTCCAGGCGGCCCAGCGTTAAGTGTGGCATCTACCTGTACATATTACCCCGTAAGCCATATCGATAATCATGTGGCGTTATGTGTTAGATTGCCTGTCGTTTATCTGAGTACGTCCAAAATATGAATATGTGCGTAAACCTGGTGGTATAACTGTGGCCGTGCATTTATCAATCCATTAATGCCAAATGAGTCCTTGGTGAACCACTTTGTACAACATTACTTTAAAAAATAGGCTTTTTTATTCCTTGGATGATTTTTTTAGTTTTTAGAACACCGTCCTAAATTTTACAGCAGCTAAATACATCGATAAAAATTCTGGTAGAAAATAATTTTTTAAATGTCATATTTAACAGTCGTATTGTGTAAATCTCAATCTACAGTTTAAAAAGTAATTTTATCTGTTTATATACTGTTTCAAATATATTGTTTCAATGGTTGTTTGTTATCAATATCATTAGACATCAATCTGAATAATGCTTTGACTAAGATCTTCCCTCGACTCTCCAATATGCTAACCTATTTATATTTACGCATTTCTCATTTTTTATGCCTTTAATCACTTGCTCGTCAATAACTCATTCACATTTCCTTTGTCCATCGTTCCGTCCACTAGTCCTAGTGCGACTGCCTTCATCTAGCCATAGTGCTTCATGATTCGGCCGGTTAAGTTTTCCCATCTTTTCTAATGGATTTTAGAAGACATCTAACGAACGAGCAATTCTGGAGAAAAAATAATTTTCCGGCAGAAATATAACGTAATTATTTTCTTCCCATGTGGAGTAGGTGTAATATTTCTAAATTTAGATTTGCGCGTGGCGTTGCATATTCGGAAATGGCCCATGCGTGAAACAATTTGTAGTATGCCTTGCGGGATAGCATTTTATTTGCATCAATTCACGTTCTGCAGGAAGACTGGTTTCACCTCAATGACGAGAGCGCCTCCATCACTCCATGCATAAAATTATGCACTTGCGTCTCTGGTGATGGAGGCGACATCGCCGTGCCGTGACGGGCCGGACGTGCAAGTGGATTTCGAAGGGAATGTGGCGTGGTTTCGGCTCTGTGAGCACGAAGTTGCGAACGATAAAAAAAACGTACATAATGCTCCAGCGAATTGCGTGATTGGAAACTTTTGTAGATTCATTGTATTTCATTTTCGCACTCTTGGCTCTGCGTCTTATGCCGTAGTATTTCCTCTTTTTTTCTTAGTGGTGAAATTCGATTTTTTTTTTGAAAACCCCCATTAGAAGAGAATGATCATCAATATCGCCCTCTAACCTTTTGTAGGTCTAATGGAAAGTAATGTAGTATTCTATATATTCTCCTTTTTATGTGCACCTAGCGATTTTGCTCTCCTTCCGGTGATGTGTCGGGCACACAACTATCAGTTATGTCTTGGGAAAATCTTAATTAGCCAACAGTAATTACCTTCCCGACGAAGGGTCTTAAAATTATTGGTTTCCCAGGTTCCTGTACGGGTCTCAACCCCTGTGCGTGTACGTCTATTCGGGAGGTTCTGGGTTCGAGTACCAATCTAGCCACATATTTACCCTGCCTACCACTATCTTCCACATCACCGTTGTCTTTTTACATTTTTTGTTCCTATCCCTTTCTATTCGATGTACATATATTGCTTAGTTTTCTCGCTTGTGATATGAGTGGATTAATGGCTTCATGGCCGCATTGACTCATTTCCTTCCAATTTAGCGTATCTGTGAATGCATGCTCATTTAATGTGCCCTTCCCTACTTAGGGTCTGAAAATTGTTGGGTTCCCAGGTTCTTTCAGCTTCTCGACCCAATTGATTTTTTGCCCGTCAATGGATATTTCATCCTTAGGTAACATTTTTCTCCGATGATTTGCACAGTTTGTGCTCATTTGCATCTTTGAAGTACTTTCTCGTCTTACGCTCCACCCGTTAAACTATGCGTAACGAGATTGTTACGCATTATTTAAGAAGCGACATATACTCGAGGGGATAAATACCTTTATGCTGGTGAGGCATTTTCATATAAAGGTATGAAACCGAAATTATTTTACTTTCTAAATTTTATCAATTCAAATTGTACTTAACTTCTTTCCGTTCGTTTATTTAAGCACTTGCGCAGCCGTTAATCCCATGTGCAGTTCAGGCGCGGCACAGTTTGCCTCGCGTACGTGTTCATGGTTCACGGTAGACGGTGTGTGCAAATGTCTTTATCGCCGGAAATGGCAATATTGATGGGTATGATAAACTTGGTGTGAAGTATACACAAGACATGTAATTCTATAGTGAAACATACTTGCAACTAGCCAAGTACCTGAAGACGGGACGCTTACCCAGAGGAAAACTGATTGAAAGAAGCGCCCTAGAGATAACACTTGACAAATGAACATGATGCATATTTACGAGATATCAAGTAAGGATGAGTAGGGAATGATTTGGAGTATAGAATTATTTTAAAGATTAATTTAAGTTTAATGATACATTTTGTAATGAAATCCAATTAATAATGCTCTAAAATTTGTAGGACTTGTGTTTAGAATTTTATAGGCAGGATTTTTCTTGTCTCTCTGTTTTTTCATATCCTAAGGTCCAACCAAAAAATGTTGATAGTTTGAGGCGTAACTTGGTGAAATTTCTTCATGTTGAATGAAAAGCCTTCTAAATTTCATATAATTGAATTTAATAACGACCAATTTCATCGCCCTGAGGACGTCGCACAGTGACGAAACTGGTATTTATTAAATTCATTTTTGTGAAATTTACAAGGTTTTTTATTCAGACTTATACTTGTTTTTAATTATTTGACCATCGATCATACAATGTTTTCGAAAATATTGTTAAATAAAGCCGTATATTAAGCTAGATGCATGTATTATTAAGGAATTTTCAACCCATTTTATACTATCCATTTGTCACGGTACTTTGCTGCAACTTAGATTTGAAATGCTTTGAGGCTACTTAAAATTACTGAAGAGGTTCTTTTCCCCATTCTATCTTTCTTAGAAAGATTGTTGGAACAGTGCCTGTACTATTTTAAACAATTCATATGATTGATTAATTTAATTTTCATCTCATCTCATTCATAATTTTTTCTCATTCTCACAAGCTGTGTGGGTGATAGAAATGAGCTCGTATAATAAGAGAATAACTGCTTTGGAAGGAACGGAATCACGCTTCGTTTGCATTCCAGTAATTGCGCCAAAGAAGTAGTTTACCCACCTATTCGTGCCTTCGTTCATAAATTTTTGATTGGCGTGAAATAAGTCTTCTGCGGTCTGTCTCCGCTTGACTGTGTTTGCTCGCCGGAATACTACTAGGCGTGTCGCCTTTTCTTGCGGCCCTTGCCCGCAGGAAAGCAGGAAAATTTTCCCGGGCAGGTCTTTTGAATGTTTATCGCTGCTTCATTCTAATTATTTCGTGACTCGTTGCTTTTGATATGTTCGAAATTGAGTGTATGTTGCTCAATTTTGTGAAACTTCACATAGGTGAACTTGAATAAAAAAATTTAGCTTTCACAGATTTCAGTTTAATTCATTCTACGCTCTGATAAGTGTTAGATCATGGCTATTCCACTTATTTCGAGTTTCCCGTCTGTTTTTGGTAAATTTTCATGGGGAGTTATTTTTTTGCTTCTAAAGCTTTACCGCAAAGTTTCCTCATGAGGTAGAGTAGGTAAAAGTCCCGAAATTATAGCCTCAGCCGGCCTATTCCTATTGACTCCTGCCTAGATTTCTCGACTATTTCTTGCGTTGTTTTTTATTGCCGTGAGAGAAATGACATATCCGATGTATGTGTATTGGAATCATTCAACGACTGACGTGTACCTTTCTACCAATAGTATTTTTTTCATTATAATGGAGTCATAGTAGCTACTATATATGGTGTACCTGAAAGGAATACCAGATTAGATGTTACCTAATACTTAATTAACTTTTACAATATGTATATTATTGTCTGTGTTATGATATTTTATAAAGAATTGTTTGCTTTGTAATTGGGCCTTGGCCCGTTAATGAATAAATATGAAAAATATGAATATATATAGTCAACAGTGTTTTTTATATGGAACAAGTAAAGAGAGATGTGAAAGAGAAGAAATACGTAGGAGTGAAAAGATTAGCTGATAGGAGAACTGAGTGGAGAGCTGCGTCAAACCAATCCTAGGATTGTTGACCAGTGATGATGATGATGATGATGATGAGTGTTTTTTGTGAGGGATAAGATATGTGAGTGAAATGGGAGAATTTAGACCGGATAAGTAATAATTAGAAATTGCATGTTTATAATAAGAAATCGCATTGAACACACAAGGAATATTTGCGGCATAGCGCTGAAGAAATTAGGATTCGTTAAGCGTATTGTGGGAAGATTTTCGGATGAGAAAATAAAAGAAAGGTGCTATTTCGCACTCGTCCGACCGCACCTTGAATATGCAGCGAGCGCATGGGATCCGATGCAAAAAGACTTAATCCGCGAACTGAATAAAATACAGAGGAAGGCTGCGCGGTTCGTCAAAAACTTCTACGGGCGTACAATCGTACATGCAGCGTTACCCAGATGTTAAACGAATTAGGCTGGGAGCCGCTGGAGACTCGGAAGCTGCGCGCTAGGCTTAGATTACTATAACAGTTGAGAATGGATATCTTTAAGAACGACACGGAGAACATAATATTAAAGCCACGCTATATTTCTATGTCCGATAGAAGCGATAAATTAAGAGAGGTTTTTTGCCGAACGGATAGATATGGGAAATCGTTGTTCCCCCGAAACATAAAGGACTTAAATAAACGCTAGTCCCAACTTTGTTAGAGCACTTCATTTTTATGTGTAAACGGCTGGTGTCCTAACACCCCCTGCCACACGCCTTTTAGGCGGCTAGCGCGGTATTTTGTAGATGTAGATGATAGAAGAAATGCCAGGTGCGTGAAAAGTCGTTACGATAGTCTGGTAAGTGTAACTTACCTCTTAGATAAACTCGGATGGGAATCTCTGTCAGACCGTTGAGAGAAAAATAGACTGAACCTATAGTGGAAGACACGTTCTCCGGCGTTACTTAGTGGAACTGTTTCATGTTAAAAATAAAAAAAATACTTTATTAAATACGTTATATTCCATACTTTATTTCAGACCTGATGATGGCATGATTTCCCCCGAACCATTTAGGACTCGAATAAATGCCAGTCGTAATTTCGTTAGAGCATTTCCTTTTTATGAGCATATAGCCGGTTTCCTAACACCCTCTGCCACACGCCTTTTAGGCGGCTTACGGGGTAGTTTGTAGATGTCGATGTAGCTTATGAAAATCGATAGACGATTTATTTATGAATGCTAATAAAAAAACTTTGGCTAGGAAAAATATCCTCCTCCGTTTTCATTGTATTTCTAATTCAAAGGTATTGCTAAAATAATGTTCCTGGCATCCCTTGTTTTAGGTTCATGTACTGGCCATGTATGTGGGCCGTTTTTATCAGGTATGAAGCTGTGGAACCGTTATTTTTGCCTCGAGTGAAAATTTTGTGGAATGATGTGTCGTTATTGAATGGAAAATTCATTTCAAGGGCACAAATATCTAGTAATAATAAAAACATTCATTCAAATGAAAAAATTTAAAATTTTGGCCTAGTTAAACCAGAATACCGCCGCTCAGACAAATGCTTCATTAACTTCCGAAATATTCACTTCATCTGACGAGTATAAAGGTTTATTTCTGATAGAAATGTGATGTACATTCATGTTTTCGTTGAAATTTAATTTAGTGTTCCTGTTGCATGAATTTTTTGCTATAGAAATATTCATTTCCTTGCTTAACAATGAATTATTTGGCTGAAATAGCCGAGTTGTTGTAATGTAAAGCGTTTTATAGCTACAATTATTAGTTGGATGGATGAGGCAGATACTTTGTGGAGATCCATTATGAGATATGAAGTGAAACACTTTGCACTTTCCACATAAAATATTTTTATTACACTAGAGTCGACATGTTTCGCTGCACTGCAGCATTAACAAGACAACCAAGAAATTAACCATACCAATATAGATACACAAATTACACACTCGCAAACATTTGAGAAATAGGGGGTGGAAGGTGAGGTGGAGGGTTGGGAATTTTAAACTGACCCTAGACCAACGGTCCACCCGGCCTCCACATCACCTTCCACCCCCAATTTCTCAAATTGCAAGTGTGTGTATATATATAGGTATGGTTAATGTCTTGGTTTAGTCTTGATAATGCTGCAGTGCAGCGAAACATGTCGACTGTAGTTTAATAAATTTTTATGTGGAAAGTGCAAAGTGTTTCACTTCATATCTACAATTATTAGGTCTATATTGCATAATCTTCCATTACAATCCATAATTTTGTCTATTAAGAGCATTGTGCTAGCGTGATAGTCAAGTTTGTTAAGCGCTTGGCTATCGCGGGTCAATATTCAAATCCTAGATTAGCCCTTATCACACCCTCGCACAAAAATCTCCGAGGTGCGGGGTGGCCCAGGAAACTGGCCATCTCTCTTAAATGTGCAGAATTTAGCCGCCCTTTGATAATTCTGGGGAGAACTCTACAAAAATAACTTCTGGTTGAATCACTGAGTGTGGGAGTTGATATATAGGTAAATGAACGATCTACGGCCATTTATGAGTTGAAAGAAAATAAATTCTCCAAGGTCTTACTTTTTGCTGGGAAGAAAAAGGGGGTGTTTGAGAAGTTAGAAGGAAAACAGTCGGGTGATAAAAACAATTTAAACTGAAGCACAATAAAATAACAACCGCGCAAGCTCACTCACATATTTAGAAGATTTGCCATTGGGAACAAATTCCGCGTAAGTCTCAATCAGATAGAGTAGAGATACGGAGTAGATATCCTGTTCTCCTACCGTGCGTATGCGACTCACATTTTTCATTGCATTAGTCACCCATAACAGTTCATACTGGTCTCTCACTGGTTTAACTACGATGTTAACGTGTAGAAAGATTTCATTTCATAACTTCCAATCTTACGTTATCATTTTATTGAATAATCGCTCTGACCTACCGTTCACTTCGTCTTCAATACTGCATCGTGATATTTAGTTCACTTATCATTTTTATCTTTCATGGACGTACTGTCTCCGCATTGCCTCATTTTTCGCATTCCTCTTTCATTTTTGGCTTGTGATGTCTTATGTCGGAGAACGCATTTCACGAGCAATTGTCATTGATGGAGTACATGGCAGTGTGGAGTGTGAAACTCAAACAGAGATGCTCATTCGTGGAATGATAATTGCCGTCTTAAATGTGTTTCAAAGCGGCGTTTACTGAAGTGAGAATTGAGTGTCTGTAAAATGTTGCCTATAAGCTACTAATATGATTAGCTCCGAGCTATTAAAACAGTATTTCACTGACAAATGGTGATGATTTATTAATGCAAATTAAATTGTTCGAATGCTTCAATATTTTGGTATGTTTTAAGTAAATGTTTTTAATTGCTTTTTTTCTTTTTTCGTAGGTATGAAAATGGAGTCTGGCAGCTGGATCGATGGGAAAAGGGATTGTGAAAGGTTTTGAAACCGCTTTGATTAGCCTTTGAATTCTAATGCCTGTATGGAGTCATTTGAGTTTATCAGGAGGCAAGTTCCTCGCTAGGATTGGTTTAGTAGTTAGTGTATAACCATGAGCAGGTTTGGATGCTCTTTTAAGAAATAACGCCGAATTTGTAGCAGTGCACATATATATTTTTAATAGTGATTTCTTTGTGCGAAAAGTGATTTCTTTGGAAATAATTGAGTTCCTTACATACCAACGCTGCACAATCCTTTTTTTGTGTTTTCATAGTTTTATATATTTAATTTTAATCTCGGATTATTATGACCTGTTAGAGTAACTTGAGGACGAAGTGAAAATAGATTTTATCGCATGCAATTGATTACATCTTGAAATCATAGTTTTAACCAAGTACAAAATCGTGTAACTTTGGGTCTAGTGCTTTTTTTATTCCTCACCCTTTCGGCGTAACCTTTTTAACCAATTGGGCTCACGTTACCCTGAGTGGGTCCAAGCAGTCAAGTTGTTACGGTATGTGCATAAAAAATCCGATAATTTACTAATGTCATCGGTGGAAGGTCAGCGAGAGAATGTAATTTGAATGCCTCCGTGAGTATTATCTATTACAAAATATCTTATCACGCTTAACGGAGCAAATGAATTGAAGCGGAAGGTGAAATGTAGTTGCAGGCGACACGCACGAACAGACGTACACAGCGCTTATTTAGGAATGGATGGAAAATCGTGGTAGAAGTTTCAGCAGTGAAAGTTTTATATGTGTTTTATTAAATACAAAAATAAATTCAGAGGTAAGGAAAGAAAGGGATAGGAACATATTTTATTAAATATAAGTGCGTTTGAATAAAAATGAATTTTTCAGTGGAAATATTTAGCTCCTAAAGCCTGTTTTTTTCTATTTTTGAAGATTTAAAACAATTATCAGTATAAAATGCACAACAATGGCTATTATAGTTCATGCAACCGTATATCGATGGCTAACAACACGTATCTCAAATTCGGCCGGTTTGAGTCAGGAATATTATACGAAGTGTAATAACATTAAAAAAATAAAATACAAGCAAAGAACAACTCTTTATTTACAAATTAATGCTTCTTTTTCAGTTTTATGAACTTTTAGTCTTTAATTTCAGCGTGCAACTAAAAGAAATTAATCGTTTTTTATGCTCTCCTGAAAAGTTGCTAATTTTGAGATACGTGTTGTTAGAACTTAGCCATCGATATAGTCGTTGATTCCTTTACTTACATGACATTACTGTGCGTATAATGTAGACCGGTAACAAAACATATTCGTCGCAAAATAAAATCCAGCAAACGGCGAGTATTTCTTTTGAAAGGAATAAATGTTCTCGCTCTGTACTGTGCGGGGAATTCCCTTTAAGAGTGAAAATTCCTTTGCTATGCTATGAATATATCGGCGGGTGATTGGAGGGTTGACTAATAGAATAGCGTCGCTCAGTGTCACAACTTCCGGAACGCCTACGGTTCGTACTCGGCTTGGAAGGTGCGTGCAAGGCGGTTTCAGTCACTCGCCGATAATTCTTCGCGACTGACCTGTGATTGAATGTGTGAAGCCCTTCCCCGTGTAAAAATAAGTAATTGTGTTGAGGTCAACTTTTTAGTCGCCAATTGTGCAATGTATTATTTCTTTCCCACGAGTTGAAACAGGGAGCATAATAGAAATTGTCTTACCTGCGTTTTGTAGAATTTTTATGTACCAGTGATAAGAAAATAATCGGGCAGTTGTGCATGTATTGTTTTATTTTTAATGGAATTTACGACGTGTTGGTTATTGTTTTCCAACATTTACATTGTGCGATCCTAATTGGTTGGTTCTGTGTTCTTTTTGCTCATTGTTCGCCGGCCTCGGAGGCGGAGGGGTAAAGCCATCGCCAGCCAAGCTAGAGGTCGCCGGGGTGGGTTACCCCCATCCAGGGGATGGTCCCTTGTGCACGTAAAATTGTTAAATCTGTTGAAAACCCCGATTGTAAAAAGCCAGTGAGAGCTGTTTTCGATGGTATGGGAACAAACAATATGAAATGAACAAATAGAAATATAATAAAAGTAAACTGGGTGTAACGTATTGCAAACGTCCTCTATCTTGATCGACAGTCCCTGTAAGCAGGGGCGGATCCAGGATTTCTTCCTGGGGGGTGGGGGGCACAAGCAAGGCCGTATCCAGGATTTTGTTCTGGGGGGGAAGGATACCTCGTAATACAAAACGAACGCAGTGATAATGGGACTGTATTAAAAATCTTGCATATTTTTAAGGGTCTGGGGGGGGGGGGGGGTGGCACGTGCCCCCGTGATCCTCCTATGCTTGTAGGCATATAAATTATTTAGTGTCGTTCGTAAGAGTTTCAAATTTTTCACGTCCTTTTAAATCTAGCAGCTCTGGAGTTATATATGTTTGGCTGTTGTCCTAGCACACCCTGCCACTCACCTATTGAGGCGGCTTGCGGGGTAGCATGTACATGTAAATGAAAATATTTGGTGTTTACACAAGGTGTAACTGAGGAGAAATTTTCTCAGGTTTTCCATCACGTTCAGCAGTCATTTGCGGCCAAAACGTCAGATGCTAACTCTACCTCCATCTTAAAGGGCATGGTCACATTTTTCATTGCATGCCTTGTAGGTGGCGTTGGCCGGTCACTTCGGCGATAAATCGTTGTTTAGCTTGGCTAGAAGCTCAGGAACAGTACACTCTGTATACAACGTTCAGATTTCTCTTCCTCAATTTTATATTTACAGTATAAATCTGTTTTATTTATTTTTATGATTTGACGGAATCAGTGGAAATCCTGTTACCGCCTATTTAATCATAGTTTTTTTTATCTGTACTCGCATAGTTGTTCTTCATTAGTTGAATGGTTCTCCGCTATCTAATAGTATACAAAGGTTCTAATTTTGTACTGAATAGCACTGATAGCCTCATGTCAGGATTTATGATGGAGAGAACGTTGCAATAGTAAAAGTGCCTACTCGTATAGTTGAACCCGTGAGAAGAAATAGTTTGTCACGAAGGAATCGAGAGAATGAAAATTTTGAAGCAGCCTTTTACATCCCCTTCGGATACATTTCCTGACCTTCAGATTTTCCGACAGGATTGGTGATCGGTTCAGATCATTCAATGGCTGTGGGAGAGGCTTGGCGCCCTTTCGTTGACCTCTCTCGACAACCATGCTCTCTGCGGCGACCTCATTTGCGACGCTCAAGGGCAGCTGCACGCCTGCGGTTCGCGATCGTAGGGTGAATGTGTGTGGTGGCTGGCCCGCTCGCTGCACCCTGTGCAACAGGTGACTTAGAATTCGCAGTGATCGGTGTGGTAAATTTTATTCCAAAGAGAAGTAATGCACTCTGGGCTCCATCATTGTTGATTTTAGATCTAAACTGTGTCAACATAACTCCTTCTTACTCCTTTTTCCGAATGGTATACCTACATCTTTATCTTTAGTGGAAATCTGTTGCAAAACGCGGATAGGTCATATTTATAGCCTAGATCAATGCATCTCTACCTCAGAACTTTCTTTTTCACGTCATTCTGTTATCTGCGATGGTCGCTTTTGAAATAAAAAACAGTTCTCGTTCCGTAAAAATTCATTATTTTATTTGTCGTGGAAAATCAACCGTTTTTGCTTAGAAAAATCGAATGAAATGTTTTAAATTTCTATTTGAGTATTTTTTCGAAAGTTATTATTTTTCCCAAGTAGAATTCTATTTATTTAAACCTCTGTAAGTAAAATTAATTTATTTTCTAACTGCCGACATTTCTCCCAGTCGTTTATCGGAATGCACTCTCAGCCGCTACTCGAATATAATTATTGAGTACGCGTGCTGCTTTATTTGTTTCGCTGTCCACCCCTTCTCAATGATTGCTATCTCTTCCCTCACCTCTTGAGGAAAACTAACTTCTATATCTCTCTATCAACGTATTTGAGCGCCATGCCTGATGGATATAGAAAATCAAGTCGACGCGGTACACAGTTTTTCCAATCATAATGTAAGTACCATGAGTCCATAAACATGTCCAATTTTCATGGCATCATCCTTGAAAAGTGGTCTAAAGAAATCTGGCGAAAAATTAACATATTTAACGCTTTATTGGGCACGTGGGATGCAATCCAAAGTCAAGAAAAAGCACTTATAATTACCATAGGTGAATTTATTTTGAACAGGGATCGTTTCGTACTATAATAAATCGGAAATTAACTATGGATAATTCGATGTATGGGTGAGAAGGAGAGTTCCGACTTCAAAAACCCTCCCTCATTCTGCTGTCAACTCATATAAAATTAAAGCCGCGCGAGACTTGCCACCCTATTTTCATGGGTTGGTGGTGAGTCCGGTTTAGATTACCCGTCTATTAAATCGTTCAAAGAGAACCGCTCATTGTGGGAAGCCATCGTTTACGAAAGGGTAGGCATTAACGAATTTTGCGACGCCAATGCGGAGAATCCGTGACGTCATCAACTTTTCTGCTAAAGGGTTAAGACCGTCGATTTTCCTGCCTTTGCTTAATTATTTGTTAAAGGAAAGGTTATGACATGAGAATACAGTTTATTTTTAAAGCCAAGTTAAATACTGAATTTATCTTTTACCAACGTTAACATAATAATAATAACTACTAATGTCATACTTTTCATCCCCGCGGGATTTAGAATTTTCATAATCATATTTTGAGGTTTTGATAG
The DNA here is from genome assembly GCF_921293095.1 of Ischnura elegans. Taxonomy (NCBI): domain Eukaryota; kingdom Metazoa; phylum Arthropoda; class Insecta; order Odonata; family Coenagrionidae; genus Ischnura; species Ischnura elegans. Next base: position 116,870,091 of record NC_060248.1, on the reverse strand, counting down.
AGTCTTAAGCTCAAAACTGTGCGTAAGGAAACGCTGAACATTAGCTCAATAATTGTGTAACTATAGGTTTTAGGTTTCGACTTCAGATTTCGAGATATTCGTCAAAAAAATTGATTAGGAAGAAAAGAATATTTTTTCTTAAGAACATTCTCTTGAATGCTATGTGCGGGATAAAATGCTTGACACGAATGGGTGGTTATTGTTCGACTGGGGTAAATTTTTAGCTCCAGCTTATTTCTAGGCTAAGATTTCTTCATTGACAAGGAGAACATCGTATTAGAACCCCTCTATATTTTCAGTCCAACTGGTCGACGATAAATTAAGAGGGATGTTTTGGCGATGGGATAGGTACTTTAATTTGTTTATGCCCCGAACAATAAAGTTCTTATATTAATTTCTGGCCTAATTTTATTGGAAAATTTCCTTTATATTTGTTAACTAGTGTCATAACACCACCCGCTACACTGAGATGGCTTGAAGAATAGAATGTAGATGTAGATTCGGTATTAAAGTTGCTTTTCAAAGTAGAAACTAGTCGCAGGGCATAATATTGTCTTTATAAAGTACTCGAGCTAAGGTAGGTTAAAAGTCAAATGGGCCGGGAGAGAAGTCAGCGCTTGCTTAGGATTCTGAACCAGATCAACCCATTTCTCGCGACTACACGCGCTCGCCATAATCGTAAAACGGTTTTCATTCTGCGCCGCGCAACCTGCTGGTCTTTAGGCTCGTGCCCGTGCAGTGAAAAGCATTCCCGCCTACTAAGCAACCCCATTGTTTTCATTTTTTTGCAGCCGTATTCTCACGGAAATGTGCCTGGGCACGCCCCTTCATTGAAATGCTTTTTTGACGGTCGTTTCTGTTCCTCGCTCGCGGGATTTTCCGCGAGCTCCCGGCCGAGAATATTGGCGTCATTGTCTTCCATCTGTCGTCAAACCTTAGATAACCATTTCATTCCCCCGACTAGTTCCCCTCACCTTCGCCGTGCGTTCTCCTTATCCGTCGAAGTGTTTACAGCTCCTTTCGAGGTAATAAGTCATTTGCCATGTAATGGAAGGGAGTAACAGTGCCTCTTGGTTCGGGCTCGAGATTTTCTCCCTCAACAACCGGACGCCATATCTAGTTTTGAATGCTTACGAGGATCAAATTATACGTGTAAATGCTGATTAATAGCTTGTGAACGCGACCTAGTGATACTGCGTGGATAAGCAATATGGAACAGCCGGTTGATTTCAGTTATCGTGGGGGAAAGTAGTCAATCCTCTCCTTTCTATCTTTTATGACACCGAATTTCAGTGACCGGAAGGCATGTTTAAAATTTAATTTCGCCTCGCGTTGTCTATTTTAAGCGGACCTACGTGATGTCAATCCTATCTAGCAAATTATTTTGTACCATTCTGAAGTAAATAGTCATTCTAGGCATGTAATGTGTAATCATTAAAATAATATGTATTTTTTGACGATCCTTATCGGCCTGTAGGAATAAGTTAAATTATGGTAGACATGATAGAGGCTTACTGCAATGGTTTCATTAACGTTTTAGCGTTTTTTATGGTGTACGAATTATCGTTCCCGTTATTTTCAATGCTAGTTAGTCTATTCCTAAGTCGAATACGATCGAATGTCCTTGAATTTCTGAGCTTTTAACTTAACACCTGCGCTTCAGAGTTTTATCGATGGTGGATAGCATTCCGTTGGCATTGTTACGCTATATTTATATCTCAATACCCAATTGCTCGGTTATAATTTTTTGAGGACGGTATTTTTTATCCATAAGAAGTTGATACCACGCAGTGGCTCACAATTGAAAAGCAATAGCTAGGCATAGTTTAAACCATCGCAGATTCCTTCAGCATAGTTTTCAAAAGTGTTTTTAGTCATCTTTCTATATGCGTGAAATATTCAAATTTATTCATCTTTGTTTCATGAAGTTATTACTCTCCAAATCCAGTATCGTTTTCTATTGTAAAAGATTCGGACTTCCCAACGCAGAAAAAAATCTATTTTCCAAAGAGAAATATGGAGGAAAATACAATTATGATGATTATTTCATTGCATTATTTGTCCATACTTGGAAAGTTTTTGTGCATTCCAACAAAAGCTTTCGATTGTTTTTCTCAAAATAATGTTTTTCAGGTCGTGTTAGAGCACCATGTTCATAACTATCCTACTGAATGTCATGCAGTATTACGTGTCCTCTTTCTATCACTCCTTTTCGCTTATTGATTGGTAAACAAGAAATACAAGTCGAAAAAAGAATTATTAAAACCTTAATTTTATATAAATACTGATAAATATCATAAGTAGATGAAAATGAAAAATAAATTCGCAAGGTATTGTAGCTATATAGACATTCGACAGAGTTCGACGCATTATATTTTCAGTTGCTCTCGCCTCTAAGATTAGCCAGTTTCTCTCGCCAGGCAATATTGGAATAAGCGATATCATTGTTTATAATAATTTAATTCACAAAAATATTGCTCGGGCATACTTAATGTAACTAGTACCAATGTGTTTTGAACAATTATTTATCAATGTCAATCGCATGCATGATACCCAAATACCCTCTCCATAGGAAGCCTCCGTAATAATTTACCCTCTCCATATATTGATTCCGCCGTTTTTTGCACTCTGGTTTAAGCTCAATTATTATGTAGTACACCTCAAACTGTAATTATCCTCCTCCTTATCCTTGCTGTATTTATGAATATTGCCGTGAATAGGGTGGTTTCCTATTATTTTTTATTGCCTAAATCGAAAGATTATTACTCCTGGAGTACGTATTTCACCCTTTTAGATTTTTAAATGACGATATCTATTTTCCGTGATTAAATGAAAAGTGAAAATTTGCAAGCGCGCGAAAACGCGATGGCTAAGTATGAATGCTGGGAAAACTCCTTGTGACGTCGTTCTGGTTCCCGCTGCCGCAGGTGAGGTGACCTTGGGGCTAGGCTTTGAGCGCTGATACGACACAGGATGCTAGCAGGTAGCAGAGTACCCTCCTAGCAGGTAGCGCTTGGCTTAAATAAGGATTATTAATACCTTATCAAATGCAGGAAACTTTCCGACCATAGGCAGTTTTAATTCTTAGGTGATTATTAAGGAATGTTTCCCTGAGCTCAGTGCCTCATGCATGAATTGGTAATCTCAGACAATGTAAAACTCCAATCCACTCGTATAGAAACTTGGTCCCTGTGACGTCACGTGGAGTGGAATCGCATGGGCGCCAATCTGGCCTTTTTCAAATGAGGATAAAATTTGACCCTTGCCATTCGTCTAAATCGGTATTTCTAAAACCAAATAATTTGTGTATTATGAAACAGTAATGGTGGGTAACGAATCGCAATCAATGCCTTTCGCTTTCTTTGATGAAGGAAACTACCCCATTGCCTTGGAAGGATGCTATTTTTCGTGAAAACCCTTGTTCCTTGCGCAACCGCTGAGTGGCGGAATATTCCTCCTAGTAACTATCAAATGATCTCGAACGTCTCTCGTAGTATGGCGTTGAAAGCGTTGAAAGACCAATGTGGCCTATCCTTTCATTCTTTTTTACTGATGGTTCTACAGCGCGGAAATGTTGAGGAAAAGTGAATTTACTTTATTCCTAACGCTAACGGTGTAATCCTAATGGAGCTTTTTTCACTGCAATACCTGCATGCTTATAAGAATTGTGACAGCTTGTATACAGCAATGAGGGATTAGGGTCAGGGATACATCTGACGTTTACTTCTCCTCATATCTCTGTACTGAACATTTACACCTGGCCTTATGAGTCTTATTTTGTGTAGCTGTATTATTGTAATTTGGTTCGCATATTAGGGATTTTGTTATCTACGTTTGGTTTTTTTAATATGTGTAGTTGGTTGTTGGCAGCTGAATTTTACTTATGCTCGTCGGCAAGGTTTTCTTTGCGGACCTTACTGTTTTTTTCGCGTGGAGATCATCCTTGTAATTTATTTTTTAAAAAGTTGCGCTCAAGCATGGATTAAGAGGAGAGTATATTCATTGAATCACAATTTCGGTGATCAATTTACTTGACCTAAAGGCCGCGTGTCTGAGTTGAATTTTATGAATTTCCAAATTTGGGGCGGGATGTAAGTCAAGTGCACTGTGCTTGGTAATGATATAGTCTGAAATTGAACGAAGTGAACATGATGTCATGTTTTAAATTTCAGTGTATTGGCGGTGTTACTTATTTTGAATCTCGCCTGATCAATCATTCATTGCTTCATCGCTCATTCCAATTCTTTGCTCGGAAATGCATCGAAAACGTGTTAAGTTACCAATTCCGACCGTTTTAATGCCATATTATTACCTAATGATGCTAAATCCTCCGTGAATATGGTAGCGTTGGCGTAGAGCGTATCTTCCTTGCAATTTGAAGCTTTTTTAAATTGCAGTAGAGTATGGCAGTAAGTGACCTACTATGACCGGTTAAGGAGATCCAATTATTGTACGGTATTTTTAAGGTGGGAAAAAGAATTTTGCAAAGAACATCCCCATATTTCGTAATACACATAGTCTAAGCAATTCGCGCAGCGTGGTTCATCATTTAGTTATTTTGTGATCGTGACTTCGTCCCTTCAAATTTCACCAGCTCACAGCGGAATTCGTGATACCTACCACCACGACTCATTCGTGGCCGAAATGACTTGTCTCTCCTAAATTTCGATTTACGCTCACATTGAAACCAAATAACTGCAGATCTTAATGCAGCCTTGAAGACAACTTCGCCCTCTGTTTTACCTGCTTTCCATTTTTTTGCTTCGCTAGAAAAGGGAAACGAAGCGAATTATGCATTCATATCGACTTTTAGCCAAAGAATAAAATTATCTGCCACTGTAGATGAGGCTTTAAATTAATTTCTTCCATGCACGGCTAATTTGGTTTTTGCAAATTGACGTCATGGCATGGTAGGTACATTTCAGCCGAATGCTTTTTTATCTCACTTTTATTACCGTATTTTAATTTATACTTTTTGTCCATTTAAAAACATGGTTAATTATAGCCTTCCATATTATACTCTCAAGATTTTCATTCTGTAGCAAATGAAACGGAGGAGCTGACTTTTATGACGTTTAACGTAAGGTGTACGAGAGAAATACTCGTTATATGAAGAATTGTGGTGCTCGTGGGGTGATAACTGAAAAGAAATATGTGACTCAATGCATTGAAAGTTTACGATTTAATTCGAACAAGTATTACGAAATTCATCCGATACAATACAGTAGCTTAAACATATTCGTCTTCGTAAGAGTAGTTATCCACGAATTTCCAAAACACAAGCTCACTTCCTTTATTCAAATCAAAGCTTGCCGTCACATAGTGGACGTGAAAGTGATACAGGTAAGATCGTGGTAATGGATAATAGTTATTCCTAGATGGTGTTGGTGAAAATAATGTATGATAGATACTGTTAAAGCATTTCTTTAAAGTCTTTCAAAGTTAAAAGTCTTTCATCGTGTAGCAAGCTAGTAATTAATACCGTTTAAAGAATTTAGCACTTCGCTGGATGTAGTTTTACTAGGTTCTCCTCTTAGTTTGAAGCACTGAGTAAAGTTTAAATGCAAGTGATCACCGATTGCAAAAGTGTGGCAACGTTTTAACGACAAAGAAAGTTTATTCTTAAAAATATTCGTGTGGAGGTGGTGTACAAACTGAAAACAAATATACTTAAGTGAATAAAATCTTGGACTTTCGATTACGGAGCAGGTTCCTCTTGAAATACATTGATGCCGTCAAATTATTTGCGCTTCAGTATCATTACTGATCAAGGACGATAAATGAGTGATAAGAAAATATTTGTTGCCAATTTTTTATGCGGCTCAAATTGCTTACTGGGGAGTAATTGACGTTATTCAGTTCATTAGGTCGGATTCAAGGGGGATTTAAACTTTCCTGGGAATCCGCGGTTGGTGCAAATGGGATGTAGCATTTCCTCCAGAAGGCACCAGGTGGAGCGAGTTGTCCTGCTGTCTTGAGAAATTCCGAGTTTCCTGCTGCGAGCGCCTTTGCTGGTTTGCGGCGTATTCCGAAGACTGTTGTGTATTTCTACCATTGGCGCGATTTATGATCGATTTTACCGGCTTTTTTTTTAAAGGATGGTATTTAGGATTTGGTCTCTCATTACTGAAACTATAACAATGCCGTTTTGGCTATTGGACATTGTTTTAGGAGAAGAGGTTCATTTCTTGCTGCTGAGCCTTGATGGTATGTAATACTTATGAGCGATAATTCTTCGGTTATAATTATGCTTGGACAACCATCGACGCAAAAAAGGTAGAACGCTGAACTTTGAGCAATTGTATACAATTTTGCCGAAGCTCCATAGGGTCGTGTCACATATCGTGGTGCTGATTGTTTATTCGACTAAAACAACGAATCATTAAACATTGTTTAAACGTAAACGTGTCGTTTCTACGGTCGAGGGAGTGAAGAAGAACACGTGATAAACTATGAAAACGGCGAAACTGAATGTCTTCTTCATTTGGTCACGGGCAAAACATTTGATTGGTGAATTTCATTCTATTTTTTATAGAGAGAACGCCACCTTCGCAGTACAAATAGCGTTTTAAAATTAATGTTAACCCATTCCTCGATTTTTAAAATGGCTGAAAGGTAGATTTCAATTTCTGAGGTTTAGAAGAATACATGTATGTGTTGAAATTACATATGCCATAAGTAAAAAAATATTTCCAAACTTTTCATGCAAGAAAATTTTGATATTGTTCCTCTAACTTTAAATAAACAAAAAATACCAAAAGTTCGTAATTTTCGTTGTGTGCATTGCCGCGGGTTAATTTTCGACCCTATATTCCTGATTTTGCTTTGTTTTCCATTTGTTAGAAAATCAGGAATTGAAATCCACGATGAAACAAATGGCTTTAAGTCCTTAATTAAAATCATTACTAATTTTTAACTAAATGCGATGAAGTGCGCTACAAAATGGCTTAAAAATGTAATTTTTCCGACGAACGGCAATGCAATCTTTTATCTTATTGTTTTTTTATTACTCCTTCTTAATGGGTCACATAGCAACATCATGTTTATGAGGATCGTGTTTCCTAGCATGTAATTATTTTAACGTTTATGATTCTTTATGGGCGAAATAATGTAATTTGCCTGCATACAGCATCATGATATGTTTTCAGTTTTGTGATACATCGTCGATGCAATTTTATCTTCATTTAATTAGCCTCACAGAGTATTTATTCCATTTGAAAAGAAATTCTTTTTTCATCGTCATTTGCTATTTGGCTGGAAATCACAGGCCAAGCTATCAGCGAAGTTCCTGTATAAGGGTCACATGCGAGGACTCAAAGTTCTATGTAATTTGCCATTGTACGATTACATTTAATTGTGCTTCAACGTTAATAAGAAGTCATTATGACTCGTTGATAGCCATGCTCAACGGTAATTAATTGTCATCGTAACGAATTAGATTCTTTTAATGGGTTTCAGGTTTAAGTTATTTTAAATTATCATCTCAAATTCATCATCCTAATGATGTATTTATTTTTTCGGAAAACGCTCAGAATCATAATGTGAGGTTATCATAAAAGAATAATGCAAATTTTATGTTCATAGGAAGATAGATGGGATAGGGTGGAAGAGATTTTTCAGCCGATGCTTACTTGAGTGCCTTGAGAAGGGCACTACAAGTATAGCACTCCATCCGTCGGACAGAACGTTAAGCCCTGATCTCCCTAGCGCCTTTCGATAGGAGTCGGCTAATGTTGATGCAGGGATTTTCTCTTGTCGATTGAGTAAGGGTGCACTTATTTAAATTAGTTAATTATGTAAAAAAACTGTTTGAGGCGACCAATTCCAAAAATAAAAAGCGTATACTGTAAATATTTCTGTTTTTATTTAAACCATGTTCAAAACCACACATTTCATTTATGATATACCTGTACTATATTAACATATAATGACGCATCCATTCCGCCAAGTGTGATAGTACTTTACGTTACTGAAAACTGGAGAAACAATCTAAATTTTTAAACATTAAAGTAAAGCACCGTGGGAGGAGGTAACGAGTGAAGTACTTTTCGGTGGTCTGAATGTAAATTCTATAATTCAAAAATAATCTTTAAGATTCGTTAATTTTAAAATAGGGTAGTTTCCTTCGTCAAAGAAAACGAAAGGCATTGATTGCGATTCGTTACCCACCATTAGTGTATTCATAATGTACAAATTATTTGGTTTTAGAAATCCCAGTTTAGACGAATTTTTAATGGTCAATTTTAACCTCACTTGAAAAAGGCCAGATTGGCGGCCATGCAATGCCACTCCACGTGACGTCACAGGGACCTAGATGCTATACGAATAGATAGGATTTTTACATCGCCTGAGATTACCAATGGCATGCATGAGGCATAGAGCTCATGAAACATCTCTTAATAATCACCTATTAAAATTGCCTATTTTCGGAAAGTTTCCTTCGTTTGATAAGGTATTAATAATCCTTATTTAAGCCAAGCGCTATCTGCTAGCATGGCACTCTACGCTACCGCCATACTCGGCAGCAAGCAGCCTGCATCGTAGCGGCGTTCATAGCCTCGCACCCAGGTGGCCTCACACAGCACCAGCCAGACTTTTACGCGGGATTTTCCCAGCAATTACGCTTAGCCGTCGCGTTTTCGCGCGCTCGAAATGTTTCACTTTTAATAAAAACGCGAAAAATAGATATTGTCATTTAAAAATCTAAAAGCGTGGAATACATACTCCAGGAGTAATAATCTTTCGATTTAGGCAATTAAAAAAATAGGACACCACCCTAATGTGGTTTTTATAAATGAAATGCATGATTCTTTTTTTTGCTCTGGTTGATCGATGCTTTTTTGTCGGGCGGCGAGACGGAATGCGTTGAAATGCATTTTCTATTCCAATGAACTACGCCTATTTGCGTGCACCCTCTCTTTTTCCTGGCCAGATGATTTCCGGTAAAAGTAGGAAGCGCGTGCTAGGTGCAATCTAGATTAAGCGACTAGCGCTCGCCACCACTTCCAACGCCGAGAAAGTGATCGGCACGCCCACGTATTAAGAAGTAAAGTGACAGCAATCCACACGTATGATACCCTGCCAGACTTTGTATGCACAAATCCGTTTTGATCTCTCCCTCTCAATCGAAATCCATCTGGAAAGGGTATCGCCAGTGAAGAAATCAAGCAACAGTTTTTGTGACTCAATCGGGGCAATAATTGACTGTAATTTAAGTAGCCGATGAAAAGGAAGTATATGATTGGTTAGTTTTGCTAGAAGCCATGAGATTTTTAAAGTCATTTATGAACCCACATTTTGAACGATGAGTAGGGTTTATCTTAGCATAGACGCCAGGAAAAAAGCATGTTTATTTTATGAGATAGTCCGCCGTATCTATTCTTTGGGTCATTATTTCGAACACTTTTTCAGGTGAAGCTCAACTTTTGTGTTTAAAATATTTTGGATCACACCCGAACTTATAAAAATAGTTCCAGCGTGCTTTTTGTTCTTAAACAATTGCTGTTGACCACCGAAATATACGTGTAAGTCCTGTAACAAGTGTAATATTGTGGTTAAAGTTTTGTAACATCCACTTGGAAAATATCATCAGATATCGGGTTTGGGTTTTCAGGGTGTATTTATTTATTTATTGTAATTGCATCAGGCAATGTATATGCTTGGATACCATTTATATCATTTTTTTAATCAGAAAAGTGTGTAGCAAGTGTGGTTTCACTCTCGAATGCTTTCAATATTTTCCAATGATCTTTTGAAAAGATGCACTTTTCGTAATCGATTCATAGCGTTTCTTAGAAATGGATCGAATGCCTTTACTTTTTCTTTGGTATAATTTTTTTGATATGATGACATTTTAAATAATCGGGAATTACTGATGAATGTATTCCTTTTGTATTTATTCATTTTTTATCGCACGTTTTGTGCAAAGCGATTAATTTTATTTCGGAGCCTGCATTCTACAGTAATATCATATGGCCAACATTTTCTCAATTGTTCGTGTTGATATCGCATTTTTTATTGATTTATTTGCATTCATCTCTCCTCTAAGTTGATAATATTTTAGATAGAATTGCACTCATGTTTTAAAAACTCAATTTTACTTTTACATTTATGGCACGATCGTTTCCGATAGGAAAACCATTCTAAAGGTAAAGAAACATTCTATTAACCTGAATGAATATCTGAGTACTCAACGTAAAATTAAATTCCTCAGTGTTTCCAAGGAATATAGAACATTCTATTCACTTTTATATTAATTTAAAGACTCCATTAAAAAATTGAGCTACGATTCCTACTTTTTTTTGTATCGAATACAAACGTCACCGTAGGTGGAAACCTTCTGAGGCTGTTATCTCAGATACAGCCATTCCCTGTGCCTGTGTTCGTAATAATGTAATTTTTGAAATGACATTTGATAAAATAGTTCCTTTCTCAATAATGAATTCTCCATTTGAATTAAGGAAAATATTCCCCCCCCCCCGTAATCACCACTTAATGTACTATAGTTAGGTACGAGGGACGTTTTTTCAGCCTCCGATGGGCCATGAATGATTGGTAAAAAATTATTTCATAGGTAAATCTTGAGTACACTTGTGGTGTCCTTTCTACATAATCGCCTCGGCGATTGAGGATTTGGTCGTGACAGTGGACAAGCTTTACTATACCTTCTACATGGAATGTTGCCGCCAATGACTTGAATGAATTTAGCCTTTGTTCTGAAGCACGTCGTCCGTTTGAAAACGCTTCCCTCCGAGCCACATCTTCATTTCAGCGTAAAGATGGAAATCACACGGCTCTAGGTTGGCATTGCACGGCAGGTAATCGAGAATTTCCCATTGGAATTGCTCAAGGAACAGTTGGGCTGCATCAGCACCATATGACGGGCGTTGCCGTGGAATTGAACACTTCCAGAAGTCAGCATGTCTCTTCTTTTGTTTTGAATGGAACTGGGCATAATGTTTCACACTGTTTTACACTCTAGCCACAGTGCATGAAGCAAATTCTATTTTATCGGTATAAAGGTCAAGACATGTCAAAGGTGAAGATGTTTGGCGAGTTTTCTGGCTGTCTCTCCGTAGTGCAAACTTGGCGGGAGATTCAATGGAGGCAGTGTTCTTAATGAGATTGCCACTAACCTTAAACTAGCAACTTACGGTCAGAAATGACTTGAGCGTGTAGTGCGGAGGACGCGCAATCGACCTATGCGCGAAGTACCCGCCTGTCGCTTGTATGGTGTTTCTGCTGAGCGATCGGAGGTTGAAAAAAAAGTCCCTCGTATTTATTTGAAAAATAAATATTAGTACCTTTTTGAAGGTCTCATTACCTTTTCATGCATGGTTAACATGCATAGTTGTCAATGTAAGTCGAGGAATAGGAGGAAAAAGAATTAAATGTATAATTTCAATTTTGCTGCATATTTATTTCAACTAAAACTTGCTGCCACAAAATTTGTGGCTGAAATTAACTTAGAAATATATAGAACTATTTACACATTAATACCTTCAAAAATATCTTTTGTAGCAACAGTCTTTCATTCAATTATGGCTATCTCTTAGAAGTGACTCATTTTCATTGGGTTTATAATACAATACTCTTTGATACTGATTTACATCTTGCACTAATAACAAAATATATCTTAGGCAGAGTAAATATTTACAGTTGCTTGGGCGAAAAGTATTTCAATCCATACATAAAACATTTATTAACGTTATTATGACATTTTCATCGGTCTCAATCATATTTCATTAAGCCCCGGCAGGTTCTAAAAATGAGAATTATTTTCGTTGCAAGTTCCACATACTTAATTTTTATGCTTGAATTACACTTAATGCGCTGACCTGTGTGGGAATTAATGGCTTTCATTCTTGGCCTACTGTTTATTTACCTCTTGCGTGTTTTTCCCATATGTTTTTCTGATAGGAGTTAGTCACAGTCAATTGAAATTTGCCGTAAAGTCTAAGCAAGCCTGGCATATATAGTAATTAATTTACTGGACAGTTCTAACGAGAACAATTTTGTTCGCATTTAACTCAGCAGGCCTCTGTTTAGTGACCAAAGATGACCTCGTTTCCCCACCAATATTTGAAATATGGCCATGTAGATTTATTTAGTTATCTTTGTGCTATTCCGTTTTTGTGAGCAATTACTGTTTGATCGCTTATTTTTGAGTGATTATATTGGTCTTATATCTTTTAATGGTGAAGGAACAGAAATGTGACGATATTCAAGATTCTTATTTATGGGCTTGGATGTTGCATAGAAATCAAACGTAGTAAGTGAATATGCTTAGGATTATGGCTGGCTGGGTTTTACTGTGAAATTACCCTCATTTGGTTGGGAAAGTTAAGGACGATGGAGGTCTTTAAAGTGCATATTTGATTTAATATTATATGATTTGTGGTTCCTATATTTAATTTGTCTTTGGTCATTCCGTGGTTTTTCACAGGTGATATGGTATCGCTAATTATACTAAACTGGGTTAGGCTTCAGTAATGGTTTTCTATCTATCTAATGTATGGAATTAGCCTAACTTATGACCTTAGGTGGTGATGTTGAGCCCTTTCTAGCCGGTCTTACTTACATGTTTTATTTAAAGCTTCGCGTCGAAGCTCATCATTAAAATACTTTTAATGGCATCGCATCATATTATCTCTAGAAAAATTACATATTAAATAAAAACATACTATAAGAAACCAAATGAGTGTTTCCAACTCTTTTTGGCATCCCTCCGTAGTAGGTACCAGTCTGTCTTGATCATATCGGCCGCCTTTTCAGCTATCATGATGACTGGGGCGTTTGTGTTGCCGCTCACTATCGTGGGCATTATCGATGCATCCGCTACCCTGAGGCCTCGCACCCCGTAAACCCTCAAGCGGGGATCCACAACCGCCTGTTTGTCCCAGGGGGGCCCCATCTTGCACGTTCCAACCGGGTGGTAGAAAGTCTGCGTGGCAAACGTCAGGGTACAGTTCCAGTACTGGACCGTGCCGAAGGGAATATCGGCACACGCCGGTAGCGGAGTTCTGTCCAACACAATGCGTCTTCTCTGAAAAGCGGGCGTTTCCTCCAACTTAATCGTCCGCAGTATCCCCTCCAACACTACTGCCCTGTCCCTTAGGTCGCTGAAATAGCCAGCTGTTATCACTGGTTGTGCTCCGTTGGCGCGAGCCTCCGCCGAAACGTTTAACCTTATCTGTCCGCGACTGTAGGGTCTAAGAAACACTGGGGAGGAAGATATCCTATTGTAATAGGCGAAGGGAATCATTTGATTTGTGGCGTTTGGCGGCATTGCCACGAAAGAAGCCAGTAAATACTGTATATCCGGGTAGTCAGGGTCGAATTCATAACTTGATTGATCGAAAGCCGTGACCTGGAGAATTCCAGTGGAAGACAAAGGTCCTCTCCTTCTCAGGTAATAATCTCTGAGGTCGCAGGAAAGGTTTTGAGCGGGGTAAGTCGCCGTGTAGTTGAGGATGAAGGCAAGGGCGCTGATGGAATAGTGATCTTGGAGATTATCTCCCACAGGTATGTCGGACACCACCTCTATCCCGGCTTCCATTAGGTGCTCTTTGTGACCGATTCCCGACTGCATTAATATCTGCGGAGACCCTACTGTCCCAGCTGACAATATTACTTCCTTACTGGCTAAAGCCACCCTGCTCCTCCCGCCCTGTCTGTACTCCACTCCGATGGCACGGGTATCGTTCCTGCTGATGATAACTCGACTGACGACCGAGTTCTTGGCCACGAATAGATTTTTCCTCCCTCTGGCGGGAAATAGGAATGCCGTGTTCGTGCTCCACCTCTCTCCAAATCTGGTCGTTGCTTGTCCACGTGTGAACCCGGACTGCTTCTCTCCGTTTATGTCCCAGTTTGGGGTGAAGCCGTACTGAAGAAACGCCTCTTCGAGTGCGATCACGTTGGCGTCTATGGAGGGGAATCTTTCCACCCTAAGGTATCCGCCAGTGGCGTGGTAGTACTCGTTGGACGCGATTTCGGGATTTCCGTTGTCCTCCGACTTCTTGAAGTATGGGAGGACGTCCTCGTAGCTCCATCCGATATTGCCTTGCTTGAACCAACCGTCGTAGTCCTTCTTGTTACCGCGCACGTAGAGCATGGCGTTGAGGCAGCTGGTTCCTCCCAGCACCCTGCCCCTCGGCCAAGGGCAACCTTGTCTGCAGGATTGCTCCTCCGGCTGTGTAACATACTGCCAATCGTAAGCACCTCCCTGAAGGTTGGGTGTCTCAGACGGGACACTAGCCTGGAATTAGAGATGAATTTAATAGTAAACGGAAGTAATGTAAAATGCTTGTAATTATCATGATTATAAAGGAACTGGCAGATAATGTAATGCCTTTAGTTAACCTCAGGGGCGTGTAGGCCGCCTAGAGTGTGTAAGAAAGCAGAGAAAATAAGGAGAGTAACCATAGTAATGGGTAATTAAGCTTTTTAAGTTGGCTTTATGACAATTGAGGTCAATCCACTTGCACACTTTTCTGAAATGCTCCCGGGCTGTGAAATAAGAATTTTTTGCCATCCTCAATGTTAAGAATACTTAATTTTACCATAGTTCTTGCTCTCCATAATCCTTGACTCTGACTCACCGTTTCATTCAGCATTTTTCCCTTGTCTCTCATAATTGCTAAAATAATCGATTCTGTAGACATTTAAGGTAGTGTTTATTCAACCGCATGCTTTACTAATAGCTTGGGATTAAGATTTGAGCCATTAAATTTGTAGAATTCACATTTTTTATGATTAGTAGCAGAATTTTCTTGAAATTACGTTCATACTTCCTCATATCCAGACAATTATGTTAACAGTCCCACCAAAAGCTATGCCTGGAATCCAATAAGTGGTTAGTCGTTAATATTGCTCGAATGCCGGGCAATTGAAAAGATTTTTTTCGGAATGAATTACTGTTGTGTGTATAACTTCTGCATCCGTGCATGTGGATGCGAACAAAATCAATTCCCATTGTCGCGCTTCCTTGATGAAGATATACGACGTACTATTTATTATAACGTCTGTATCAATTCTCTTCGAGAATATGTAATTAGAGATCATCATGATGATTTATTGTTGCGTATAAATTGCACTGAAACTCTAATATGGTGTATGAAATATAAAGAAGTCCTCTATTCCTCAACGATAATTAAGCGAATCTGGTTGTTAGGTGGACCCCAAAGAATGTTGTTTTGCATTAAAAACTTTCTCCTGCTACATCTTATCAGAGATGTTGTGGAATGAAGAAGTGTATACAAGTGGGTTTGAGCTCTTTTATGTCATTTGATTGAAGCATTTGACTTGAATTCTTATGAACAGTTTCTTTGTGTACGTTAGTTAACCACAAATACAGCTCTGAAAACATTGATCTTTGGTATCTCAATGTTTTTGCGAACTGTGCGATGTAGTCCCGAATAATTTCCATGTAACCTATTCTCCTCTCTGATCAGTGAATTTCATTATATTCTCCTTTTCCATGTTATCAGTTTTTACTTTCAAACGCCTTGGTATAGTGATTATGAGGATGGTAATTGTGTAACTAGATGACACGCACGTCCATTGGATGGAGTAATTTATTTATTTGTTGTCTCAGTAGCAAGACATACCTTTATATATAGTTGTTAAATTTTAACGTTCGCATGTATAATGTCTGTTTCTATAAAGTTATATTTATCTAGTTTTCATGGAATTGTTATCAGTGCATGCCTGCCGTACGCTGATCATTAGTATAACCCTATTTAGTGAGTGCAGAAGACGTCTGTATTTTATGCCCTCGTGCACGGACATCTGTACGAATTTAATTCCGCGTGGCTAAATGAATTAGCACTCGAATAGGTGTGCAATTTCATTTAGCCACGCGTTTGCGAAGCCACTTCTGACAGATACCGTTTTCAGCTCTCTTTCATAGAATAACAACTTTCGTTTTCCTGTTATTATACCACAAGTATGTGGAAAGCTACCTCCTCCTTTTTGCTCCTGAAGTTCTAGACTAGGAATTACTTCGGTACCTTCGTCCGGTCTGGAGGAACAGTTCAAGGAGAAAGTTTAGATCCACAACTACAAGAAAACTAAGTTTCCGATATGAACTGAAAAAACGAATGTGTGGTAGAACTGGCAGGATGGATGGAGACGTTCATCGCTTAGGGGTCGCTTTCTCTTCTACGAATGTCTATCTCAACTGCCTCTACCGCTCTTGATAGGTTTTCTTTGCATAACATCTGGGCTTGTTTTCTCACTCTCTTAAATCATATGGTACTGGAGAAAAAATGCTCGTTAGGAATCGGAAGATGCTCGAAGCATAGATGATCATAAAAGTTATTAAATTTCAATTTCTTCCCTCTACTTTCTCTGCTTATTTCTGGTTAAATTTCGCCTACCGTATTATTCCCTTGAATTGAAATTGTTTGGACCACGCTATTGTCATGTTATATATGACTGATCTTTCGTATACAATCGCAGGTACCTCTATGCCGATATCAGTTTTAATTATTCTGCAATTAATTTTTTTGAGTACCTACCTAAATACTTATTGCTCCAAATACGAATTTTTTAAAGTATTTTGAGAAGTCGGTAGTGATTTAGGGAAGCAACTGGACTTCTGTGAATGACTGAATATCAAACGATAGTGGCCTGGTCCTAAATGAGTTCTAGCCGCTCCTATAAAACCAACGTTAGAATTGATATGTGCAGTGGGTACGGTTAAGTTTAGAATAAAAGAAGGAAATTCTTGCCTGTGATGGGGAAGAGAAATATACAATTTTTCTGTGACTAATACTGTGATGTAGGCTGGACCACCATGTAAGATAATTAAGACTAACGTCCCCCTACGTCCAATCATATGAATGGTTTTTTTCATTGAATTCGGCAAAATTAATTATTTCTTTCCATTTAGTGTAAAATTCGCTAAGGAAAGAGAGATGACTTAAGATATTTTTTGTGTCGAGGCGGTTACCAGTCATCACGCTCTGACTTTCAGATCCAATTCTGTGTAATTACGCCTCAAATTAGCCGTAGCACTTTGTGTTTACGTTCTTAGGCGATAAAAGAGCGTAGTACTTGCACGATCATTGCATATCACGACCATTCCCCACCCTAGTGCACGCTCAGCCTTTCTTAGTCTTCGCGGACTCGAGGGAGCAGTAAGCGATGCACATTCTGTCGGTCTGATAATCTTTCGCTAAGTATGGGTCGGTGATGGTAATCTGTCTTCCTCCCTCGCTAACATGAGTTTGCGACTGTGGTCGCATTGAATAGAGGTTCCAAGGAGAATGCACGAAGGAGGCTTCAGCTCGTCCCGTAGGAGTTTGATTTTTGTTGCCACTTTGAGCTTATTGTATTCGGCTTTCATGAATGTCCGCAGCGCGACGGATGGGGCACAGTTTTTATTTTTATCCTCAATATTTAGAATATAATACTTGCAATCGCGAGGAATATAATTGGAAATTTATGAATTCGATTGATCGCATCATCTCGAATATAAACAGCTAAATTGCCCTAAATATGGCTTATTTCTCAGTAAAATTCGGAGCACTTTGTGACACGAGTGGCGACTTTGGTAAACCCATTGAGAGTGCGCAGTGGGTTTACCAAAATGCGCAGTGGGTTTGGGTGGCCAACTGAAATACTCTCTGTTGTAATAGGCCGTGGAGGTTCAATGGGGATTGGATGGTTCATATTTTGTTTAAATGCATGTTTTGGATATTATATTATATCTATTCATTTAAGTTTTCTTGATATGTATTGAGTATTTGTACATTTTTATTAATGGATGTAAAGGAACACAGTGATCTCGATCGGAGTATAACTATTAAATAATGTTAATTTTAGACGACGCTCATCCATAATTATGATGAAAGTTTAAGTATTAAATTTTTAATGTGTATCAGCATACTACTTGAAAACTGTTTGCATTAAAATCTTGAATAGTTCATGCCTTTTATGCTCTTTTCTCCTGGATCAGCTTAACGTGACTTTGTTGCTCAAAAAGGCTGCTTCAGAATTGTAAATTGACGTTCTTTTAGTCTATACGTGGAAGGTATAGCAATTTCTTTGTTTGGGTTACCTCCTCCGTTTTCTAAATCCTTATTCTGCATAAATTTCGACTTATTATTCGTTTGGGCTCTTCAGCTTTGCGCTTTAGTTTTCACGCATGCTGTCCTGAAGTTCTATAATTGCTTGCTAATGAGACTTATATTTTATCTATGACATTGTCTGCCCTAAGTTGTTTCCTTGGGAGTGAATGAGACATCGGTCGGCGAAAGAAGAAAGGACCAACCTGTGGAATACGAAGAAATATTTCCCATGTGGCATAACAGCATATAATTGAATACACCAAAGGATGAAGTTCGCCATGAAAAAATATTTGACTTAGCCGGGATTCGAACCCGGATCTCCCGATTGCCGGTCAGGCGTGCTAGCCAGGTAGCACGCCTGACCGGCAATCGGGAGATCCGGGTTCGAATCCCGGCTAAGTCAAATATTTTTTCATGGCGAACTTCATCCTTTGGTGTATTTAACTTTGCACCCGTGCGCGTGACTGCGTACAAAGTCACTTGTTCCTTCAGTGCTTTAGCATATAATTGGTTTACATTCGTGGATATAATTGATCTGAGGAAGTTGTATATGATACTTTTTTCACTAGTAATCTCTTTTCTATGTAGTCTGGAAAGTCAAACAAATCATCGATAAATTAATTACCACCTTGCACCATTGTACCTTATACCGTAAGATGTAGTTGAAATGATTGATTTAATTTAATTTCTTACGACTAATTTATTGCTTCTTTCAACAATTATATGTTCGTAAAGCGTTAATTCCATTATAAAAAAATGGATGTTGAAGAAAGTTCAGTTTAATTTGTTTTTATTCTACATTAACACTAAATGTTTAAAAATATAGTTCTATTAATTACAGTTTTGATATTTCGATATAATTTTAGATTTAATTAATATTGATTGACATAATTTATGCATATTTGGTATGATTATTTGTGTGTATGGTCGTGTCGTGGCTAATGCCCACAGTCGAGAGAAAGAGCGTTAGGGCGAGGATGGATGCAATCTGATTGCTTAAGCATGAAGACGATGCATGAGTTGGTTTAGATAACTGCAAAGAGAATCCACTGAGGATGGGGGGATCTGGTTGTGACTCAAGGCAATGATGCAAAGGCACAATTCGAGTATTCCGAGGCAAAATGATTGCCTAAAAAATTTTGATCGAAGAAATAGTGAAGGGAATGGAGAAGTCTGTATGATACGCTTGAATGCCCTTGTGTCACTGTTTCGTGACCGTAGACATAATTCGTAATTCGTGAAGATCGTGGACGAGGGTGTTCTGATTGACAATCGGGGCTTCAGCAGGTTGGAACGGCTGGATGTTTGTTTGACATTGAGCGGGTGACTGGACTTGCAGCAAAATTTTGTGCTCCAAATTCCGAAATAACCCTCTCGAGCCTGTGATTTCATTTTCTTGACGCTTGAGATGTGTGACTTTAACCGCAAAAATTCCCCTCTCTCCTCTATATCTCCGATTTTATGTCAGGGGTGTGCCATAATTTGAGAATGAATCGTGTGCAGCTACGCAAAGTGTAATTCATTGTCTCGCGTGGGAAAAATATCTCTCCAAAAAAAACCCAAATGGCAAAAATGAATAACTTGTTAACGATGTATAGTATAATACATCGTATATTCACTTTAGGTCGGTAACATATAATTTTGTCCGAATTAAGTCAAGCCTCGGAATAATTTTAGATACATGGGATTAAAAAATAAGTAGATTTATCGAATGCGGCTCCCCACTTCCAATCCCTTCCCTTAAATCAGTGAAGGTTAGTTGTGTTCTCACTGGGTGCGAGAAGCAGCGAAAGCCATTGGTGTTTTCCTCAATTTGAACTCCCATTGTTCATTTTTTTAATGAATCAATTCATAGACAGCCATATTTTGTATTTCACCCCCGTTGTTCGAACGGGGAAACCCCGGAAAATGTCTGGGAGTGAGAATAAAATTATGTGCACACTTGTTTACATAGTGCATTTGGTAACCATATACAGTTCTCGAAATTTCTTTGTGGCCATCACAAAACTATACTGGTACATCCGATATTGGCTCTCAACTCCCCTATTGACTCGTCGCACTTAGTACTTGGAGTATTTTGAAAGGCCGGAGGATGTCTCACTATTATGGTAGGATTTTTTGTCAATAGATGGCGGGGTAAAATCGAAGAAATTAAACCCACTGTTGACTTTCGTTGTTCGTTTCCCTGAGTCCTTTACCGTCAGGTGATGTATTTTGATTCGCTGGCGAATGAGTAAAATTCTGAGTTCAATGAATGATGCTTAAGGGCAACGAAATATACCATGCATACATTTTCTTAAATACATCAATCCCATATACTCGTCCGTTTTTGAGACTTATACATGAAATAGTCGCATATTCTGTGTCTATACACTCTCTTCGTGATGTTGTTATGGATATTTAATGATAAATACAAATTTTAGTAAATAATTTTATTGAGCGGTGTTGATGGCTTCGCTGAAGAACAACAACCGAGGCCTACGTCTAAATCTGGGATCGGGTCGGAGTATTGGCTTCCCATCCGGGGGGCTCGGGTTCAAATCCCGGCAGTGGCAGAGAATTTCCAGACTGCCCGATCCCTGCTTGAATGTTGTGTCGAGGACATTTCAAGAGCAACACTCCGTCCGTCGGATGGGACGTTAAGCCGTGGTCCCCTTGGCGCCTTTCGTTAAGAGCAGGCTAATTCCGACGCCGGGTTCCTCTCCACCCTTCATTCCATACCCTTCCCTCATGGCGCAAATGACCTCAGCTGTCGGTCGCCTCCTCCAAATACCATACCATAGTGCGTTTAAGTCTAGGATCGCGAACAGCCGAGAGGATGGTGTCTATCATCGGAATAGAACCGTTCATTAAATCGCTCGCTCGGATGATCGCGATCGCTCCGGACCCCCATCACTCGATGGGCCCGTGTTCTCACCTGGAATGGCTCGTCTCCCCCGGCCTCGATGAGCAGCACGCTCCATCGGTTGGGCTCCTCGCTGAGTCGGTTGGCGAGCACGCATCCCGCCGACCCGGCGCCCACCACCACGAAGTCGTACTGGATGGTGTCCGTGGCCACGGGAGGGTTGTAAGCCTGCTGACTCGTCTTGCGCGACACGCTCCTCAGGAAGGAGAGCAGGATCATGGGAAGGGCCCAGCAGCACGCGAACGCCGTCGGCGTGCTCGTGCAGGCCGTGGCGAGGCTCGACAACACCGCCAGCGCCATCTCGGAGATTAAGAGTTGGACTCGTTGATATCACGCCAAAATCAGCTCAAATTGAGCTAGTTTCCTGTCTGATGGGTTGAAGGTACCTGTGCGGAAGAAATTGATGCATCAATACATATCGGTGGTTATCAGGATTCATGCTGGTCATTGACTTTCAAGACACTGGCAGTTTTCCACCTATTCCACTTCACGACTTTCATTACATTTTGTATTATCTTTACCTGAATTTACTAATTAGATTATTTACTTATATGTTAGAATTTCATCACATTGGACCTAAAAAAACTCTTGGGAGTATCCAGGTCATGGAAGTCATGGAAATCTCAGGTATTCTGTGTTGAGTTGTGTGATCGTAGAATTGTGTACAGTGGAAGAAAAGAGAAGTCTTGGGGATCGGGTTGGTGTGGTGGCTAGAGTGTTGGCTTCCCACCCGGCGGGCTCGGGTTCAAATCCCGGCAGTGGCAAAGAATTTTCAGAGACTGCCCGATCCCTGCTAGAATGTTGTGTGGAGGACATTTCAAGCGCAACACTCCGTCCGTCGGATGGGACGTTAAGCCGTGGTCCCCTTGGCGCCCTTCGTTAAGCGCAGGCTAACGCCGACGCCAGGTTTCTCTCCACCCTTCCTTCCATACCCTACCCTCATGGCGCAAATTACCTCAGCTGTCGGTCGCCCCCTCCGAATACCATACCATGCCAAGAGAAGTCTTCTAAAAACCTTAAGGGGCAACTTACAATAGTTACAGTTGGCCACATAATGAGACATGATGGCGAGATGGAAACAAACGTAGAAGGGTAGGTGGAAGGGAAGAAGGGCAAGGGACAGCCCCAAATGAGTCACATGGGACAGGTTATTAAGGATGCAAAAGAGAAGAAATAGTCAATATGATAAGGAAAACGGATGGGAGAGTTGAGTCAAACCAATCTTAGGATTGTTTACTTAAGACGATGGTGATTGGGTTGTGGTTGGGAAAAAAATCCTTAGGTGAATGGATAGAATTGAAAATCATCGTGAAATTACAATGTTTCTGATTTCAATACAAATAATAGTAAAGTATCATAAAATTAGGTATGTCATAATTCGGTAGTCTAGAGCCAGCGTTACTCAGCTCTTTCAGATTTAAAAAATAATGAGCGTAATTACTTACTTCACGCAGTTGTTATGGTAACAGAGATAATTATCACGTTTCCTGCTATCTATATTAGAAGCCATTTCCTATCAAAATACTATTTCATTCAAGAAATCTATGCTTGTGAATGGGTTGTCATTCTCGTCGCTAGGGAACTAAAATTGCTGCACCAGAATGAAGGTAGGCATAGCTCCCACTCAACCGTGAAAACCTTAAAACCGTGAATAAGCCGTGAATTTCGTGTATCGTGAAAAAAAAACCTGGAAAAAGCCGCGAATTTCGTCATCAGACCTTTAAAAAATCTCTCAAACTTGATTTTAGAACTACGATTGACGGATCAAAAGAAAAATCGAAATGTCTATCATTTTTCAAGGTCAGTCATGCGCAGACAGTGTCCACGAATTTATCTGCACACGTATATTCGAAGCGCAAGTAATGGTTCGTGTGCCATTATGACACTATGACCTTCAGCCTGTACCAAAGCCGGAAGACTGGTGACCAAAGTATCCATTAACCCTGGCGAAAATTCAGACACTTCTTAATTTCCCTGGCACCCTGGTCCCTCCATTTTCCCGCTCACTACCTTTAGCGGGAGCTGAATTTTGCAAACGATATGTGACGTCAGGAGACAGGGCCAGCCCTAGCAGGTGCGGGGCTAGGGGCGAACCTTCAGTGCGGGGCCCTTCACTTAAAATATTAAACTCTATACCCCATCTACAAACTCGAGCATTTTGAATCCCTACCACTCTCTGGCTAAGTATGTGTTCCCCTCCCAAATTCAGACTCCGTAATTACGCCGTTATGGTACCATCACACAGTTGAGTTCAAAATAGTATAATACAAATAAAATTTATAATTATTTTTATTCATAAAATTCAAAAGCGCCCGCTCTCACTCATGTCAAGTTCTCTCACTCGTTGTTATCACTCACACGACACAGTACTGTACTGACAGACGCAATTGCACAATAAAAATTACTGCATTATTATTCCTTTTTCATAACATTATTTTTGTCTAGCTCGGACTTAACAATACAGTAATAGTTGAAATTGCGTTTTCAAAACTATCGTATATTTTAATTTTTTTTTTCACGAACGCGGGGCCCCCCAAAGCGCGGGGCCCGGGGCGGTCGCCCCGGTCGCCCCACCCTAAGGCCGGCCCTGTCAGGAGAGATAGCACGTTCATCGCTGCGTTTGCAATAACGGCGTCTGTCGCGTTTGTTAAATTTTTAGTTAACGTGCGGCTGAGGATTGTTACGTGATCAATATTTCTGCCTAAAATGGTTTATCTAAAAACCGTGAATTGGATGCAATTTAGGCCGTGAAAACCTGGAAAAACCGTGAATTTTATATTTTAGTTTGACTGGGAACCATGGTAGAAAAATAAATATCCGATCCTACGGTACATACTCGATTTCAGAAATTGAAAATTCATCACCTGAGGGTTAATGCTCCAAAAAGGGGTTACTATTGCTGCAAAAAGATGAAAATCTTGGTTGAACGCGCGGAGCGTTGCTTCCTCTGAGCGGCAAGGCGGACGTTCAGTTGTAGTTCTCGATGCATGCGTTGGGGAAGTACCGAATCGGCGCTGCTTATCATTTTCTGCTTCTTCTAATATCCTTAATTAACTTCATTTTACGTCACATCTCGCTACATTTTCCAAGAATCCCTTTGCTTGAAACTGCTTTGCAATTGATACAGAGCCACGGAAATTAAAAAAAATTCGAACTTGAAACCAGGAACAGGTCAGGGAATTTCAAAATGGAAAGTTGGTATGAATCATGGTAATGTGGAAGTTTTATCTAATTTCACTTAGCGGCAGCGGGATAGCTACTGTCTGCAATAAAAGCGAGGCTACCGAATACGATGAGCTCTATTATACCGTTGCATTAATTTTCAATGGAGCCATTATTCTCGAAGCTAATTGGGATGTGACTGAAGTTAAGCAGCAGTTATGTCTGCTGGAGTTCCGACCTAGGTCGTCAATTCCTCAACTCATCGCTTACCGAAGCATTTAAAATAAATATATTTTAATTTTTTTCTTTTTTTCACTCACATCTCTCTACACTTGTACGGCTTTCGGCGTCCTCCATTTTTTTCAACCGGTGGTCGAGGCTAAAATTCACATTTCACATGAACAAACTCGTTGAAGTCAGAAAAAGAAATCTCTGAGATTTCGGCATTAATTTTATCGGCACATTTTGCTTCGCTATCTCCCTCTTGACGCTATACATTTTTATGATTGCGCGGTTAAAGGTAGTCTTGGCTATTCCGTTTTGATACGTAAAAGAACGGCGAAAATTAAATCTGTGTAATTCTCGTTATCCAATACGCGGTGATGTGCACACCCACAAACCCTAAAAAGTGCCCTTTTTCCTTAGATAGTTGCCTTTACAAAAATGTATTCATTTAACCGCGTAGCTAAACCAATTTCTGTTAAGGCCGTTTTACACGGAGCACGCACTAGCACAACCTGACGTGTGTATGAAGGCGCAATCAAAATTTCGTCGTGTAAAGCGGTGAATTGTTAGGGCGCATGCGGGAATACGTGGACTTGAGATGGCAAATTATCCACAATTCTAATTTCGTTTCTGTATTCGCGCAATTCTACTCCATAAAGATAAATTAATGCAGCTCTAACCTGCGCAATTCCGTGTCCCTTGTAAAATGGCCTTTAAATCTAATTCAATCTCGTCAATTTCAAATCATGAAGAGCATTACCAACTGAATTGTAAGTAGTACATATCAACCCAATGAGTGATTCCGACGGAGAAACAGGAACGCCTTGTATTTACCGTGAAATCGTAAAAACTTTCGAAATTGAGCCTCCGAAAAGTTCAATGAGATTTATCCTCAGAGCTTTCATTTTTTGCACTGAGGTATCTCAGTCGTTGTTACAAGGCTGCGAGCAGCCTATTGGGGTTTGGGCGAATGATCCCTTGATTTCCCGGTAATTCACAACGTTTCGTGATGTGAATAACCCATCATTGTTTCAATCCTGCTCATTAAATTATTTTAAAAGTAATCAGAGTGTGGGAAAGCTAAATTTCGTAAGTCATAAGAAATGTTAGATGCTCTTTGCTCCTATTTTTGGCACTATCAATTCGCTATGGGGTTGGTTTTCTGTGTATGGCTAAATATGGCTAAAACTTGGCTAAATATCATTTATTCTTGATTCAGGCACCAATAAGTATTCAGGTTATTTTTGTCTTGCTTGGATTCTGAAAAGCATATTTTACGAATGAAGTTTTTTTCTTAGAGAAAATCGGAGAAAGGTGGGGTGAATACCCGCGATCACGGCTTGCCCTTAGCTTTGTGAGATTTTTTTTATCCCATGATCTATATCAACCAGGAAGTCTAGTCTGATGTTGAAATTTATTGCACCGCTTCTTGGGTGGATTCTTGCTTTCCACTTCGCTAAAAACATATTTTCATGCAAAAATCTTTTCGCAGACCACTGAATTTATAGGTGGTTTTATTGAGAAAAAAATTCTCTTATTATTTCATGATTATCATTAAGGCTTGCGGAATGATGTAATTCTATTGTGAAAATGGTATTTACGTGGACAAACAGAGAAACTACGCCACCTGTGAAGGCAGGTATAACCGTTCTTTCATTGTTGAAACACTCTTATGTTCCCTTGAAGTTCGATACAGTTGAAGGAATCATAATAAGCAGGTATCTTGTTACGGTTGACGCACTGTTATTATCACTGCGTCTTAGTGCTCACGAAATCTAACGGTTTTAATTCTGTAAATAGATTATCTATTTTTCACAATATGGGAGCGTGCGATGTATTTGTAGCCTTGTCAATTACATTATATCTGGAGCATCCAATTTTTTTATTTTTAAGTGTTATGTTGTGTGAAGTGAGCTTAAATGAATGGAAAGTGGACATTTTTTGCGTCTCCTCTATGAAGTATCTGTGGAGTAGTGCGTACTTCATCTATTTAAGGTATCCTCCTCGTAGTCTCTACTTGCCTCATATTATTGGTATTATTTAATATGTGTAACTATCCTGTCGATTATCTTTGATATTATTTGGCCTTCTTTCGTGATAATTCTTTTTAGAAGCATGGAATCATACAAAATTATGTTATGCGTTGTGCTAAATAGCTCGAGCGTTGCTCAAAGGACCCGATCACATACCCTGAATTTCTGTTTTCCACTTATGTCGAAGTGCGTAGTAAAATCCTCTTTCTCTCCTCAAGCTAATTGTAAGTTTGTTATGTTGAATGATTAGCTTCATATAATAGAAGTAAATATTCTGTGATATTTTCATGGCATTTGCCTTGTGATGCTTGATTTGTTATAATTGAGGAATTGAAAAGTCGATTAATGTAAGGGAATAGCGATGTGCAGGAGGAAGGCAAGGCGTTAATGTCTTCGTTGCATTTTATTAGGAGTTGCGCTGTATTGTACGGAGAAATACACTATCGAATGCTTTAATGTATTGTGGAAAATTTCAAAACCTGTTGATAGAGGTGTGCACTGAAGATGGGCATTGGAATATCTGCCGAGGAATTGTAGAAAATATAGTCTGTAATCTGTCAGTTTGACGGCAGAGATAGTTTGCCAATATAATTTACGATTTTGTTTAAAGATATTAGAAGGAATATTCTCAAGTACAGGCTAAAGATTGATTTGATCCCCATTTGATTTCCATCCCCATTTGATTTATTCGTTGGCTAGGTAATGCGGGGTGTGAAACCAAATGGGCTAAGGGTAGCAGTCGATTGCATTTTCAGCGGTATTGCCCATCTGTTGGGATCGCTTTTCTAAAATGCATCATAGATTACGTTGAGAAGTGCATTACGGGATAATCGGTGATTGCAGAATGTCATTCCGGAGAGATAAGTGATCGACCGCCGTCACAGATAATTTCCTAGGATTGGAAAGCGAGGGAAGTGAATTGCGGTGCCTGTTGCTGCACCGGATGGCTCCTAGACGTTCCGCCGAACACTCGTGGCTATGCGTGCATGTTCCCCCGAATCTCGCTTCCCAAGTGCCTCGAGGAAATACGATATTATCCCATCATTGCGTTCCGTGGTCAGTGTTATTGATTGCTAAGTTATCAATAAGTCGTATAAAATTACCGTCTGACTAAAGGCAAAACCAAATTGAAATTGCGCTCCAATATTATTTCATCGATATCTCTGTTATATCTACTATGGGGGAAAAAAGTATCCCAACAAAGTTTGTGCCGCCACTATCGCTCCGCGGAGCAGTGGGTTTCCTTTCCAGCAGGGAGGATTGCAACAGGGAGGGTAATGAAGTATTGAACAATCGGGGAAGACCTCCACCTGATTTCCATCTGAGAAGTGACCGATTAGGACCGAGGTGTACAACCGCAGATGTTGATACTGACATATAATGCATCGAAGTGCTGCTGAGATTTCGAATTTTATAACAGGAGAGATATTGTCCCAAGTGAAGTGTGAATTCATTGGAGTATATTTTTCGTCCTTTTTTCCTCCGTTATTTTTGTTCACATAAATTTAGATATCTATTTGATCCTTGCATATTGTCACAAGTAAGCGAAATGCCATGCATTGTTTTGATTTAAAAATATTGGTTTTCAAATAAATTGGAAAGAAAGTGAGGTATCAAACTGCAGAAAATAAAGGTTTTTTTCCACTGGCTAGGGAAAAATAAAATGTTAGTTTTGTTTTACGATTTATGGAATTTACCTAGAAAAATTGTATGTCGTCAATTAAATTTGTAGCAATCATTTGCATATGATTGAGAAAATTTTCAGTTGCAATTGACGCACTAAAACCTTTTAAAGTGATAATTGTTTAGGTATTAGTGGTCACCATAGATTTAGTTCTGGGACGTTGTTGAGTGAACTTAAACGTATTTTTCGCCGAGTAGCATATTGAGCCCTGAAGGCCTTTTTTTAGAGCAGAGAGTAGGGAAGGGTGTAGATATAATGGTGGGTTGATAAATTAAAGGGTAAATTCAGATGTTCTCACAGGTAAAAGTTCTTCAAGAAATGAGAATAGAGTGAATGAAAGAAAAATCACCCTGTCATAATCAGCATTACCCATTAACAATAATACAGGTTATAACTTTAAGCATAAAGAATAAAATCTGCAGAACCATGAAGTAGGGATATAGAGCCTAAAAATAGTCTAATCGACAAGAACGAATCAAAAACAGTCCCGAATTGCAATAATACTAGTTTCAAAGTAATAACCCTGACATTAATTAATGGCCGTAGTTTAAGGAATTAAATTCCCGAATTCTACCATTTAATTCATAGGACGAAGTAAAATGTTATTATGGGAACAAATAGTTGACTAACAGATGAAGATTTAGACGGTAAAACCTTCCCAAAATCGTTCATTGTTCATCGAAAAGATAGAATTAATCGAACTGGAGGCGGAGTATTTATAGCTGTAAGTGATTCAATCGTCAGATAAGCGGAAACCATAACTGAGACCAGCGTTTAATCTGCGTGGTGTTCAATTAAATATCTTAAATCTAAAAATATATTAGTAGCTAGTACTAAAGAGCACCAAACACAGATTTAACATCAAAGTTAGATTTTCAAACCCAAATTGACAGCATAGCATCCAAGTATCCTGAAAGAAACTTGATTTTTGGTGAAGATTTCAACGCACCTTCTAAGGATTAGGAGACGTAGAGCCTCATTCCTGGTGGGGGAGATTAATTGTTTTGCGGGGCGTCATTACACATTTTTACATAAAATTCATTGTTTCAAATAGCATCCACACACAACAGAGGAGACAGTATTCTTGATTTATTAGCGACAAGTATACCTCATCAGGTAATGAACGTGAGAACCGCCGAAGGAATAAGTGACCATAGGGTAGTAACTGCAAAGGTTTCTCTAAATTCCACTGAAATGTTCAAGAAAGAACGTAAAGTTTTCCTTTTTAAGAGCTGATTCTGATGGGTTTAAGAGTCATCTGAAAAATGCTTTCCCCGCGTTATACGTAATTACTTGAACCTAAGGTTATTGCAATTATAAAATTTTACGATTTCATTGGTAGCTTTCTTTACAGAATAGCGTTAAAATATTATGTGAAAATAAATGAAGGTATTAGAGAACCTGATGATTTTGTGAAAAGGTTAATCGTAAGGTTATTTTTGAGCCTTTTTTTAAATTTCAGTGCAGCGTCAAGGAAAGCATTTTCTAGATATGTGAGAGAACTTTACTACACTTTAAAATTTACAAGCTTTACACCTGAAATTATAACTTTTCACAGTATTTTTTAATGCGAAAATCTAATTTTCATTAACTTTTATCTTGTTTTTAAAAGAGAGAATCGAGAAAAAATCTTTTTCGTGCATGCAGTTTCCTAAAATTTTCCGAAGAGGATTACCGAATTCTCGGGTAAGGAGTAAGGATTGCCCCACCATAAGCCCTTCTCAAGGGCTCCCAATCTACCCAGACCGCCCCTGGATTCGTCAAGCTTTCTTGGAAATATTTGTGGATGACATAGCAAGAGAGAGGTACTACTCTGCATACGAAATGCCATACCCTTAATATGTAACGAGTATATAATATTCAGCTCAGAAACACTGTGTACGTTAAATTAATAGAATACAAAGAAAATCCGCGCAGTTAAAAAAAATACTGCTAAATCCGTAAAGAAAGCGATACACAAATTATCAGAAATAAATTAGAATTGAAGCCGTTAGAGATTCGAAGGATACGCTAATGGCTTATATTGATTGAGCAATTAAAAATAAATATCATTCAGTGTAACTTAAAGAACATAAAAAGAGAATCTCTTTACCATTTCATGACCAATAGAAATCATTAACGGAGAAAGATGTTTTGCCTAACGGAAAGGTGTAGTAATTATTTTTTTCCCTAGTTAAAATGGACTAAAATAGGTGATAGGTGGTACTTTGTACACGCATTTGGGGTTACCTGTTAATTACGGCAGGCATTTAGGGGGGCCGTGGTTCAAGGCGATTTTCACCCCATCTCATGTGGGGTACAGGGTCGTACTGGCAAATATCACAATAAAGAATCTGAGCTTTTCCCGGTGAATAGCGTGGATGAAAGCTTCTCGGGTTTCCAACCGGGTCAGGGTCTGCATGGTGTAGGGCGACGTTTCGTTGGGAGACTTTCCCAACATCCTCAGGGCTGATGATGCCGATGTCGCGGTGTGTCGATATATATACCTTCCTCCTTCACCTAGGTGGTCTCTGATTGGTCCGGGATTTTTCCTCCTTCCTCTTCCTTTTTAATGCCAGGTTCCCAGCGTTACTTAGCTGCAGTCCTCGATCTCTATTGATGTTGTTGGGGTGAAGACGGATCTCCACGGCTTCTTTAGTTATACGGTCCCAATAGCCTCTTGATCTTCCAAGTTGGGCAGTTTCTTCCCAGTGGATATTGTGATTTTCCTGGACACAGTTTTCAGCAATGGCCGATTTTCAAATTGTCCGAGTCGGAGGTGGCGTCGATGCTCTTTCAACCTCGTCTCAATGGTCCTCTCCGTCTCTCCAATATACTTTTTACCACATTCGCATGGAATGCGGTAAATGCCGGCTGTCTTGAGACCAATAGGGTCCTTGGCTCGGACTAACTGATCCCTGAGTTTGCCAGGAGGAAGGTGAATGCTACGAATACTGTGTTTAGCAAGAAGTTTAGCAAAAGGTCTCGGGGAAGATAGCAAGGATTCTTGCTAAACACAGTATTCGTAGCATTCGTAGCAAAAATTAATTTTTATATCGTTTTTTTTGTTTATTTAGAGGGGAGAACCACTAAGTTGAAAAATGGGAAGGCTACGATTTTTCAAGAGACGGATGGCGTAAAATTACGTAGGTACCAAAAGTCGAAGGATTTTACGTGGCGTAATATTACGCCCTTTGCACCCAAAGTGTTAATAAATCCAACGCAATGAAGCATAATGTAACGTATTGATAGGAAAATTTCTAGATGCCACCAATGTGAAGCAAACATTTAGGCCGTTTATTCATTATTTCGTTTTTAAACATTTACAGTAACATTATTATGAGTCTATCAGGTGAAAGATACTGCAAGCATTGGCGTATTCATTGAGTTGAAATACTAAAACTTACCGAATATATCGTATGGGATGGATCGGATGCGTCTGGTCTTCTCAATTCCGCTGTTCTGGTGAGAGTGACTTGGAAATGCTGTGGGCCTCTGCTTATATAGCATTGTGAGCTACCGTGGACCCACCAAAGAGGGGAAATCGGAAGACATCATTCCTCACGGATGTTAGTCTCACCCAGGTATCACCCATGTGTCACGTGTCCCATGATGATTTGCGCCAATAAATATTTATAAAATGACCTCTAGAACGAGCATAATAATTTCGGATCACTCCGAAAGTGACCGGACGAATAAAAGATATCCGATTCTCAATACTGCGAAAACATTTTCTTCTATTTAATCAACGGTGAAATCGTACTCCAATACAAGTTATTGATTGACGTAATAGATCTTTTTCAAGAAAACAATCTTATTTTCAACAGGAAGTTTAGTTGTTTGCATACTTTTATAAGTCTCCCATTGCAGTATTTACGGTCTTTTAAGGAAGTACGTCGTATCATCGCTAAGATTAACGTGGGTGTTTGTTGACAATCGCGCGGTACTGCATCCGCTGTGACTACAACTGCTCATCATCATTAGTCAACAATCCTAAGATTGGTTTGACGCAGCTCTCCATTTCTCTCTCCTATCCGCTAATCTCTTCATAGCTACATATTTATTCTCTTTTACATCCTTTATAACCTGTCCTATATAACTCATTCGGGGCCGTCCCTTGCCCTTTTTCCCTTCCACTTGTCCTTCAACGATTGTCTTCATCAGACCATCGTGCCTCAAAATGTGGCCAACTAAGTTGTCCCTTCTTCTGCTTAATGTTTTTAGGAGGCTTCTCTTTTCTCCCACTCTCCTTAGCACTTCCTGGTTACTCACACGGTCAATCCATTTTATCTTCATCATTCTTCGGTAGCACCACATTTCGAATGCTTCCACTCTTGACTCCTCTGCTGCTGTCAACGTCCAAGCCTCGCTTCCATAGAGAAACATACTCCATATGTAGCAATTGTTTCCTTACTTCTATGCTGGTATTTTCAGCTGTAAGAAGATTCTTCTTTTTGTAGAAAGCCCTCTTCGCCTGCGCTATTCTGCTGTGTATTTCTTTCTTGCTCCGTCCATCGCTGGTAATTCGGCTTCCCAGGTAAGAGAACTCGTTCACCTCTTCAAGCTTATGCTTTCTTAGGTTGATGTTTGTTTTATGCTCCTCTCTTTTGCTGCAAACTAATATCTTAGTCTTCTTTTTGTTGATTTTCAGCTGATATCTGGCCATTGTCCTTTCCATGTTTGTCAACGTCTTCTTCAAATCCTTCTCTGTCTCGGCTATGACTGCTATGTCGTCAGCAAATCGCAGCATACTAATTTTTTCTCCGTGGATATTGACACCCGAAGTTTTCTGCTTGATTTCGTTGATGGCTTTCTTTATATAAACATTAAAAATTAAGGGGGAAAGCGCACAACCTTGTCACACCCCTTTTCTTATTCTTGCTTCTGCAACGTTTGGTCCACATTTGATCACAGCTACTTGGTTTTTATACAAACTATGAATAATTCTACGATCATTGTAGAGTACGCCGATTTCTTTCAAAATTCTAAGCATTGAATTCCATTCCACGTTATCAAAGGCCTTCTCTAAATCGACAAATGCTATGAAGGTTGGTTTGTTTTTCTCCATTCTCTTCTCTATGATCATCCTAAGAGCCAAAATTGCTTCCCTTGTGCCCCTGCTTTTCCTAAATCCGAATTGGTCCTCATCCAGGAATTCTTCTGCTCTTCGTTCAATTCTCCTGTAAATGATTCTTGTCAGAATCTTCGACGCATGTGTCGTCAGGCTTATGGTCCTAAATTCTTCGTACTTCTCAGCTCTCTTCTTTTTGGGTGTGGGAATGATGATGTTCTGCTCGAAGTCACCAGGTAAATCTCCTGTTGAGTACATATCGCAGATAGTTTTATACAGTTGAGTTAAGACCTTTTCTCCTGAATTTTTTATTAACTCTGCTGGAATGTCATCTATTCCTGGGGCCTTATTCTTTCGCAGGTCTCTTACTGCAGCGTCAAATTCCGATCTCAAGATGCTTGGTCCAATGTCATCCTTTTCAACTTCACTTTCCTCTTCGAGAACTTTTGAGCTAAGTTTGTTCCCGTTGTATAATTCCTCCAGGTATTCCTTCAATCTCTCGGCTTTGTCTTCGTTTTCAATTAGAATGTTTCCATTCCTGTCCCTTATGCTATTACATTTTGTGTTTCGTTCCTTGAGATGGTTCCTCACTATTCAATAGGCCGCTTCCACTTTCCCTTTTACGAGGTTATTTTGTACGTCCTCACATATGTTCCTCATCCACGCTTCTCTGGCTTTCCTCGCTTGGCGGCAAATCTCGTTCCTTACTCTCTTGTAGCAAGCCTGTCCTTTCTCAGTATTCGTATTCTTATACTTTCTCCGTTCTTCAATGAGGTCTAGGATTTCATCCGTGATCCATGGCTTTTACTTAACACATTTTCTTCTCCCTAGAACTTCTCTAGCGGCCTCCTGAAATCCACTTTTTATGGTAGTCCAGTTATTCTCAACTGAGTTTTCAGACTGATCTAGTACCATCGTGCGCTCCACTACTTCATGAAAGGCCTGTTGATTTTTTGGCTCCTTAAGTTTCTCTAATTGCCAGGTGTTCTTTGCTGATTTCTTCAATTTCTTGAATTTCAGATGGCATTTCATCATCACTAGATTATGATCACTGTCGATATCTGTCCCCGGGTAGCTTTTACAGTCCTTTATCTGGTTTCTAAACCTCTGCTTCACTAAAATATAGTCTAGTTGAAATCATCTTTTGTCTCCTGGCATTTTCCAAGTGTATTCTCTTCGCATGTGATTTTTAAATAGAGTGTTGGCAACCACTAATTTGTGTTCTGTGCAGAACTCTAACAGCCTTTCTCCTCTTTCATTTCTATTTCCTAATCCATATTTTCCGGTTATTCTTCCATCCTGGCCTTCGCCGACGACAGCGTTCCAATAACCTAAAACAATAAGGTTTTCTTCACCCCTTACCTTTTTGATTACTTCCTTTATATCATCGTAGACGTCTTCAACTTATTCATCCTCGTGGTCTGTCGTGGGCATGTAGACCTGTACCACTACGGTATCTACCGGCTTAGTCTCTATCTTCACCATAACTATCCTTTCATTGTACTGTAGGAAGCTTTGCACACGCATTCCGGCGCTCTTTCTGAGAATTATCCCAACCCCAGCATTACCGTTCAGGGATCCTGTGTGTATAATCCTATAGCTTCCACTCCAAAAGTCTCCCTCCTCAAGCCATTTCATTTCGCTGATTCCTAGCACGTCGATATTGTCTTTCCATTTCCACTTTAAGGTTTTCTAGCTTACCGCAAGTCCTGAGTGATCTCACGTTCCATGTACCTATCCTCATAACTTTATCACAATTGACCGATGTACCCTCTCGGGTTGTCCCCGCCCGGAGATCCGAATGGGGGACTAGTTTACCTCCAGATTTTTTTACCTGAGAGAATTCCATCATGTCAGACAATTTAAAGCTGGAGTAGCTGCGCCTCCTCGGGATAATAATGTGGTGGCTTCCCCTTGCCTTCCACATCGCAGTACTACAGCCGTTAAAGTAAATGTTACCACGCTTGAAGTGCAATGAGTGTCGCTTAGGCCGGCCCTTATTTTTCAGATTTGCGAAAAGTTATGTTTTCCTGGTCTAAAAATGATCCAAATGAGGGCTATATTCACGTGTTAAAATTTGGTTACTTTAAAATAACGGCAACCCGTGCAATCCTAGCCAAACATGTGGATCCAGCAATTTCCTAGGAAATTGCTGGATCCACATATGAAACTGTTAATGTCTCGATCTCGCCATGACAAATTAGAACTGATTTTTTCTCTAGAAAACCATTTGATTTTTGCAATGATGTTCTCATGTTCTCTGCCATTGCTTAAATATCCTTGAACCCTTATTTAATTCGGTTGTACTAAAGAAACTAGACGTGATAGAAAACATCTGAGCCCAGATTTGGAATCAGGACGAAGAGCACCTTAAAGATGACCCAGCAAAATCTCTACGACAGAAAAAAAAGTTTTTGTTGACTAGTGAATTTTATTACGAGTGCCAGTGTAGGTGCGAAGAAGGAACGGAAAGGAGGGTTAGAGGGATATAGCGGGTAAAAGGAAGGCACAATTCCTTAGGATATCGAATGCGCCAGCACTCTAGAGAGGAGTACGAAATACGTTCGAACCTCGGTCTGAGGTAGGCAAATTCACTGCCACGACCTTGGTGGCTGAAAAAAGACCGTATTTGAATTTCCCTCGTCTCATTCCAAGGATTATATACCGTTAGAAAGGGAATCCATTCTCCTGCGAAGCGATGGTGGCGGCTCAAACTCTGTTGGGATACTTTTTTCCCCCATAGTACGTACCCTGAGGTGATGATTTTTCAATTTCTGAAATTTATTATATAGGTGAATGTATCGCATGACCTGTAATTTCTTTTTCTATCCCCTATCTGGTGATGTTTATTTGCTCCAAGGTTATGAGAATGCCACTCCATGTAAATGGATAGTTGTCATCAATGAATTTCTTTACTTTGTAAAAAAAAAGTGACCTCAATTCGCTAGTGATGTACGTAATTTTTATCTCCCGCATCAAAATTTCTGCTTGGGCTAAGCTATGAATAAACCGTTCAACCAACGTTAAGGAATGAGATGTGCCGGCTTCAAGATTTTCGGATTTTGGCGTAAATCTTATTATTTCATTTTATTATCTTGCAACAAAATCAGTATTGTAGTTATTGATCGCAACTCTCAATCCTATTCTATTTTCCGGAGACTCAGGTTTTGAATATTACTGTCTTGCGCAGGAGTGGTTATACCAAATGCATCACCCATTCTTCTTTGTAATATGAACTATTATTATGAATTATTATTCCTGCGATGTTAAATTTATGTCATTGACAAATAGAATAGAAGTATCAAGCAATTAAAAGTGTTTCAAAGTACACATTTATCTATATGTAAGGTTTCCGGCTTCATTTTGTGGAACTATAATGAAGATAAATAAAAATAGCTTTTTACCTTCCACACTGTATACTTGTTGACACCGATAATGTTTTAGAATCTAATATCATCATCTTGGTATACTTATATCATTATCAAGTACCTTAATAATCATATCAGTATCTAAACCATTGTCTGTGTCAGTAAATACAGATTATAGGTTAAAGAACGATGTTAGTGATTTATATTTCCCTATTGACATTTATCGATTACGTTGCCGAAAAGGACTGTTAAAAGTTGCCTCGAGAAGTGTAGTTATTGATGTAACGGTATAAAGTGAGAGGGAAAACATTGAGAATCGTCTGCTAGTGGTATTGAAATTACTCTCATTCCGGAAGAAATTTCCGTTAGTAGGAAAATGCTTTCCGCCCTAAGTAACTGCCTCCTTCCGTCTCTGGATACATTGACTCGTCCGGTTTTGTTTGCATTTGGAAATAAATCGACCGTTTGAGAAAAAAATGACTCGGTGAAAGGCTGTAGGCTGCTATAACTATTATTACGAATGAGGCGGTTTCTATGTATGTGCATCACACTCTAAGGAGTAAATTGGTAAATAATTTTCCATACGCCTATCTTTGTTATTAGCGACCATTAAAAGTTAATGAATCCCCTAATTGACGAAAATAGCCTTCGGCTATTAATTTTTCCTCCCATAAATTGCCGATCATAATTCATGTATGGATTGGAATGGATTTCAATTTATATCTACCCCATTTAGAGCGGAGATAAGTTCGTCTTGATGCCGCCGCTCATTTTTACTCTCAAAAGCTCAATGAAACTTCAGTGAAAGTCCTCTTAGGATTATTTACTTGAAATAACTTTGGAGGACGCCTGTTAATCCTAGTGACGTGCCTTCCACTCCTGAAAATTTTGTTCTAAAAATTATCCCTTTCAGTAAAACAATTGGTGTCTGCTCCCTTGGAAACTGCCAACCGCGTTTTCTATTTGCGTTACTTAAAAAATTGAAACCTCCTGGTATTTTACTCCTAATCAGTATCGTAATACCGATTGGACTGGCGACGTAGGATTTCCTTCATTGCGTGTAGTTATCCATAGGTGCCGTGTGGACATTAATTTAATCGTTAGTGACTTCACGAAATTTTATTAGGTGTTTCGCTGTATTGCTCGGAGGCATAAACTCTCGAATGCTCTAATGAAGTGTAGGAAATTACAAAACTGATGACAGAGGTGAACAATGAAGATGGGGATAAGAAAATCTAGCTATGGATTGTACAAAATATGGCTTCAAATCAGTCCGCAATATGGCGGAGATAGTTTGCTCATATACTACCTTATGCATCGTGATTTTTTTTTAACATTACAGATGGAAAATTCTCAAGTAAAACTAAAGATAATTTTTTGGCTAGGTAATGTGGAATGTAACACTCAATGGCCTCGGAGGCTGGTATAAATCAGGTGGAGGATGAAACGTAGGGTTACAGTCATCTTATGCTGCAAATGCATATCTTTGTAAGCATAACGATTTGATAATTAAAGCATTGAATACAAAATGACAACATATGCAGCCACTAGGGTGGACGCTATATATCTACTGCAGATGAAATTCGCCGAGAACAGGTCACTTGAATGGATGGAGAATTATATCCGTATCCCTTGGTTAAGTTTTTTTTTCACGCCCACTTGAACCTTTGGTGCATAGTTATCAAGAATATTTAAATGTAAATAATAATGTGCACAGAAACAGATTTTCCTCCAGAGGGTATAAATTCTCTCTCTCTCTCTGCCTTCTCCTTCATATTTGTTAACCTTGCGAATCGGTGGACGGATTGGCACCGTCACGAATGAATTGGCTCCATCGGCGGATCAGCTATCTCCGCGGCTCAAAACTGGATTCATTTCATCGATCAGAGTTATTTCCTCCTTGAAGCTGAGATATAGGAATTCCACCAACTGCCGGTAGCACTACACTTTGTATGGTTTTGAGAAAAAAAAGCCTTCAACCCGATCAGATTTTTTATTTGTTTTCGTCCGATACCAAATTACTCCAAGTAGCCTTACTATAATCTTTTTCATATATATTTATTTACTTGGTCTCAACAATGTTAGCTCTATTTTTAACATTTAGCAATAGTCTCCAATGGTCACATGGTGAGAAGGAAAAGATATTAACAACCTCAAATATTTTTTACCAAAAATAGTAGGAGTACCTACTTTGACTATTTTTCAAGTATAGATATTTGATTTTTTAGTTTTCTTTATTTATTAGTTATGTATAATGGAAAAATTCTACCCACTACGAAGAGTAAGTATTTCGTCTGCAATAGTGTTAAAATGTAATAAAAGATGATTGTAATGGCTCTGTCGGCCGCTCAAGCCTCCAGCGCGAGTTACCGAAAAAAATTGTAAAACGGAATAGGTGTTTCCTGACCTGAAATTTTTTTTTTCAAAAGCTACGAAAGTGATTTTTGTAATAAAAATGAACAATTTCATTGCTCTGTGGTGGATTTTTATTTTTTATGGATACGCTTGCACGCCTTGAGGTACTTGTGTTTTCATTCACTGGAGCATATCCAAGTTTTCTATTCTCTCCTACGGCTGAAATGTTTTCTGCTCACCACTATACGCTTTTTGCGATCGCGTGTGTGGCCGACTTCTCTGCGTATGGATTTTGTCGAAATATGATTTTTTTAAATACCAAATCCTTCGATTTCTCGGCTTATAATTGGTGAATGGAGGTCCCCCGGCCCTGATGATTTTTTCGTACTCGTGCGACCCGAATATCGAGGCGAAAACGATGTTTTTGTCCTCACGTGTCTCGTTGGTGTTCACGAAGGTCGCCAGAGAATCAAGCAAAGGTAGAAAATGGGATTTTCGTTGATTGGTTTTGCGCTGTAGGTGGAAATTTGATCCGAGAAGTTCTATTTGCACGATCGGAAATTGTTTCTGTCTGATTTGAAGAATTGGATTTTCTAACGCTTTTTCCGATATTTCGATTGTTAACAAAATTGTGAATTATCACATAATTATCGGCTTGCTCCAATGAGTGGGGAATCGATAGAAAAGTTTTTCAATTTTCCATTTATCTTAGTTTCGACACGTTTTCTCTTTGAGGTAAGTGATGTTAACAGTATCTAAGGCAACACGGCATGATTAATAATTGAATAATTTCGGAGGCATTATATTTGTTGGAGGTATTGCTCGCTGGTTTAGGCTAATACATGTCAAATATGGCCTAGAAACAATGGTATACTATCCGTATAATCCGTTTCTTTGTAGGAATTTTATCCACAAATTTCGGCACGGACATTAGCGATAAGAGGCTATGATTGAATGGATGTATATCTATCGGGTTTAAACTTTGGTCTTTATAGCTATGCAATGAAAATGCACTAAATTGTTTTTAAGAAATTTTTTCCTTCACTGCATCACAATCATTTTCATGAACTCGTGTCCTTACTCGCTCACACACCTGTGGCGGCTCTCGGTGTGATGCACGGATGTGCGGCCCTAAAATCTTATAATTGAAAGGACTTACTTGTTTACATACGTCTCGGGTGGATACGACTGAGGGGCGGAATCAAGTGAAGTGTCCCGTCCCACTAAGTAGAAGTTTCGGGCACTTCGTTTTGAGTCGCTTCGATGTGCGAGTGATTTGGAGGGCGGCGGGGTTTGAGCAAGATGCGGTCCTTTCCTGACCACCTCAACTGTTGATTACGGAGGCCTGGTCGGGAGACGCACTTTCTCTTTCCACACCCTGCGGGCGATCGTAGGGTTTTCGGGATGCCTCTCCCGCACTTACACAGACACGACGGTTCCTCGTCGATCTCACGATTTGCGAATTCACTGGTGTGACACTTGGTTATTTTCCGCTGCGTAGCTTGCATAATGCATTTCAGGGTCTTCGATATTTTCATATCGTTTAAAATTTCGCAAATAATTCGTAGAAAATTTACATCCACGTATCATTCATGTGTTGAGGGTGAGGAACAAGTCGGACCGGCAGAAGTGCAGTCTAAGGCCCAGAGATTTTAATGAACGACGCACATAATTCGTTATGCCTCCCAATTTTTAATCACGAATACACCATCCTCGATGCACTCGAGATTTATCTTGGAACACTGTATTTTAATGCTACCTATTCGTAATGCATTAGATGTTGATTCACTGACGGTCGCCGTATTTGTGATGGCTTTTACACCACCAGGAAATTTTACATCTACACTTGAGCCTCGAAAATGACTCAGTTCACCAGAACCTTCTACCTACGTTCCTAGAACATGAATGCCGGGACTCCTTTCCTTAAGAAACTCAATAGAGATAGAAATTGTCACGCATGGGCGAATTTCGTGCCCCCTCAAAGGCCTTCCAAGCGACCACTGGAGTGTGCATTCAAATCCTCACCCGGGTGGATAACAATGGACGGATAAACGACTTACCTCCCTTTCTCCCAACTCCTTTTTGTGTCCTCTTGATTTCTCCCCCCCTGAGGCGTCGTCCTGCCCTCCCTCTCCCGTGTCAAGTCGGGTCTTTACTATCCTAGAAGCAGTGCGACGTCGCTGCAGCGTGTCCACCGAGTGAGCTGGAGGAGGCGTCCCCGCGAGAGCCAGGAGGAGGACTGCGGGTGAGCAGCGTTGGCTGTCGCGGGCTTTGCCGGCGGCCGGCCGGGGGGAGAGGGGAGACGTCGTTGAGGGTGTACGCGCACGGAGGAGACGGGGAGAGCTAGGGTGCGGTAGTGGATGCACCTTCTCATGCCGCATCCATTTGAGGAAGGAATGAACTAGGCGTCGCAGTGTTTTTTAGAAGTGTCGCGGAGGAGTTGGGGGGGGGGGGGGGAGAGGTGGCGGTTGAGTTGTGGAGGGGATGTCGTGGGGAATGGGAGAAGATGGCAGTGGAGTGTTTTCAGTTTTGCCTCTCGCCACGGCAAAGGGTCGGAGGGAAAGGCCTTGTCGGCGGAACTGGAGCGAGAGTGATGATGATGCTACGCGGGGCGTGGGCTTGGTCCAGATGGGGGAGGTAACGGCCGAGGGAA
Source organism: Ischnura elegans (assembly GCF_921293095.1). Lineage (NCBI taxonomy): Eukaryota > Metazoa > Arthropoda > Insecta > Odonata > Coenagrionidae > Ischnura > Ischnura elegans. Next base: position 116,828,579 of record NC_060248.1, on the reverse strand, counting down.
AGTGGTGGGGTTGAAGGGTTCGTGCCAATGACGACCGACGTGCTCTCTATACGTGGAAGTGGCCTGGGGTGAGATGAAAATAACTGGCGTGAAATTGCCGATGCTTAATGAACCACATATTTTTCGTTTTTTCATCAGTAGAGGATACGGATACTACATAATGGCACGTTTAGAAGATACCTGCGGAGCTCAAATAGGAGCAAATATCTTCGCCGCGGCGGTGATGAAAAGTGGAAGTTAATTTCAAATTACAAAAAATCAGCTCAATGCTGGATTGTAAATAAATACGCCATTACTACCATTCGCTATCGAACTCCTCTCCTCTTTGAAGATATTCTACAAGGCAATGCGTTCGTGGAGGTCTTTCTTGATATGTCTCAAACATTCATTTACACATTTCGAGTATGCTTTACTCTTTCGCTACACTGACATGGTATTCGTCTACATCTACATACTACCCCTATGCGTATGACGGGGGTGTAAGGACACTATCCCTCAACAAAAATAAAGAAGAAAAGAAGAATGACCAGAAGTGCGTACAGAGTGCCTCCAAACATTTAGTGGAGTACTTTTTTTGTTCGGGGAAAAACGTATTCCTACACCTATCCGTTGGCAATATATCTCACTTAATTTATTGTTTCTGTCGGACCCATTGATATGGTAAGAGTCTTGGTTCATCTCTGATTCAAGAAATTTCATTTATATTCTATTGGAAAGACATAATGGTATTTTGATGATGATCACCGTGAATGAAGTGGATTTGTTTTTGTAAAATTATCCCCTGGACCTTAACCGACATGTACCGGTCTTCAGTCATATCAAATAAAACTCAATCCACATTTAGTATTTGGTTTCGAATTTAAAATTTCTTTTAACCTTGAATGAAAACTATATCATAAAAAAATTGGTCACCTTGAGCGTGAATAATTTCATAGTTTCTGCTGTGGAATCTTTTTATA